>NC_045482.1:33426470-33759283 GCF_009650955.1 Corvus moneduloides | reverse complement strand
AGGTTCTGAAATTAACAGGTTGTACTGAAAAATGAAATTTCAATATAAAATGTCACTCAAACTAAGAATGAAATTAAACTTTGGAATATTTTCAAAAACACGGGGAAACGTCTGCTCAGAAAAGTTTCTGTTTCTGAAGATCTTCAAAATCAGGGATTTCTACAATTTCACTCTTCAAAATAAAATTTACTAGATGTGGAAAAATGTATGCCACAGTAATTACTACAATTGATACACTTCCAAAAATAAACAGGCATCTAATCAATGTTGCATTTTTAACCTTTTCTTTTTTAAATTTTTCCCCCAAAATTGCTACCTTGTAGGAGCAGCAAGTTTGCTTTCAGGCCAGGATAGACGTGACTCACATTCTTTTAATCTATTAGGCTCTGCTTATGGCGTTTTGAGCTATACAAATATAAATCTGCAGAATGCTTATTCAAATCTAGGGATTAAAAACTACCTGAAAACAGCTCATTTTCTCCTAAAATGGGGGATGTCAATCCCAGTATTTTCATTTGAGGATGGGTTTGACCACCAGCAACTGGAGCACATCCAAGGAGACACTGCAGTGTTGAAAGCAAGGAGGTATTTGAGCATTCCTGCTGTGCCCTTCATAAATTCAGAGATAATTAAAGCTTTTTAAGGTGAGTGCAGGTCGCAGCTAACCACTCTGTGATTTAAAACCAGGATCTATGTGTCTGTTGTGTCTTTTCCCTCCAGGTTCCTGTTGTTGTGAGCACAGCAGAACTTGAACAGGATAAGCACTCTTCATAAATTCCTGCTTTCCATAAATCGCCCGTCGGATCAAAAGCAGAACCTCCATGCAAGAGCACAGAAGTCTCCAGCCTTTGATTTGGAACAGATGAGGCACCCTATGTTCCTCTAAGATTAAAAAAACCCTGTTGGCATCGCACACAAGAAAGAGAAGCACAGGGATGACGGGAAATCATTCAAAACAAAGGAGATGGAAATTCAAAAATAGCATGAGCAGCTCAGATGACAGATTGAGAAGCGGATGAACTGCAATTAAAAGGACAATTTCATGGCCAAAGAGGATGCTCCAGACACCAGTTGGAAAATGGAGACCCTCTGGACCAGCAGTGAGCTCAACACAATATAAGCAGTCTTCTGATAGGAAGTAAAATTAGGCAAACTACCAAATTTTGTAATGTAGTTAGAGATAGTTACCTCTATCCATGATTTCATAAGTGCATTTCCAAATTAAAGGAAGAAAAACAATGGTGAACCAAATCTGGGAGAAAATCACCACCTCAACTGGAAAATGCAGATCACTCACTTCTCAAGCTTATTAAATGGGTGATCAAGGAAAAAGGTGACACTACCAAAATAAAGCAGTTTATCATAAAAGCCAGCCATGAAAAAAAAATGGAAGTGTACTTTTTTCCTGGAGAAAATATTAGTTATAGAAAGGAATAAAATTCAGAAAAGCCTGTGATTTGTATTTTTAAGCTTCTCATATCTAATGATCATGAGCAAAAACATAATTAATAGCAGTGAGGGTGGGTAAATCAGTCAGTTGTGACCAGTGTGCTGACTTCAGCTGACCCAAAGTGTTGACACCAGTCTTTCTCAGCTCTGGTGGGTCAAGCCAGAGGTCCCTCCCCACAGCCCAGGTCTCAGATCCTGACAGAAGAAGCTGTAGACCACAGGGAAGTTGACAGAGAATTTCCAAAATCTGTCTTCACTGTTTCTGGACCTTGGGATACTCTGCATGTGGTAACTACACCAGTGGGGAGAAAATACTGATTTCCAGCAGATAATAGGCTCAGGACAGCTGGAGTCTAGACTGCTAGGAAACACAGATGAACAGACTGAATTGGGTTTTTAGTTAGGTTCCCCTCTCGCCCCCCAAGTTGCAAATGCAGAATCACTCAGAAAAGTCAGCGTAAGAGCAGGGCCTCAGACCCTGAACCCTTCTGAGCAGTTTATTTCCACACCAGACTCAAACTCACAGTACATTCACTTGACAACTTTGGTGCACTCACATAACAGGTCACATTGACCAAGTGAAATAAACCCTACTCAAGTCTAAGTTCACAAGGAAAATGAAAATCACTGCAGCAAGAAGGCAAAAGCCCAGAATTTGCCCTCCTGAAAAACTACAAACTGACCTATTCTGTTCTACACCATTGTGTACTCAGGACATTATCAAATCTGGGACAAATTTACTCCTACTCTAGAGGCACAATTTACATCCTTACATCTCTC
The DNA here is from genome assembly GCF_009650955.1 of Corvus moneduloides. Lineage (NCBI taxonomy): Eukaryota > Metazoa > Chordata > Aves > Passeriformes > Corvidae > Corvus > Corvus moneduloides. Next base: position 33,757,054 of record NC_045482.1, on the reverse strand, counting down.
TTTCTACATTTTGTAGTTCTTCAAAAGGACCCACCAAAGAACTGAGGTCTAAGCCTTACAACTTCTCACTTCTGTTCTGGCTCAAGGGAAAGGAAGGAAAAGCACTGTCCTGCAGAAGGAAAAGAGCAGGCAACGAAGAGAAGTCCAAAGACCTGAAAGGAGTAAAAGAGGAATCTGCTTATCCCCACCTCATAAAGCAAGAGCAATGCCCAGATATCACAGTGATTGGCATTCAATATACAAGACAATGGATTAATTAGCCATAATCATGGCCAGCTAGCAAATGTTAAAAGGTCACTTGATACTAACTGTGAGCAAGACAAACTGAGCTGCTTAAAAAAAACCACTGTCATGAGTAATTTCTCAGGGCTTAGCAATTCTGCATGCTTCTGTAAATTGCTCTTCTCCATTATGGTTGAAAAGCATTCTGCTAATTATTAATTGGATAATGATTTGTTTCTATCACTAATTCAATAAGGTGTTCAGAAGTGCATTTTGAAAGTTCCCAGCTCCAGAGACCATAAATATCAGACTTGTCTTCATGTAACCTTGGAAGGCAGGCCCCAGGTGATGGAAGTGCAGCCTATGGAGCTTCTGCCCGTTTTTAGTCCCTTATGCCCAAAGTCACTGACCACCCCTCTGCCTCTGACGTGGGCCCTGTGCCAGGGCAGTGTCACGATCATTTCTGCTCACATAAAAAGCTCAAGACAAGAAAGCCAACAATAACCCCCTAGAGCTACCACTCCCTACTACCTCCCTAAGAGAAGCCAGACCATTAAAAATGCCACATAAATATCACTGGCAGAAAACAGGCTGCAAGGTTATTTAGAAAAGCCCCACGCATAGACAGCCTCCCCTTTTTAATAGTGATAAAAAACCTGAGTTTCTCAAAAGAGCAAGTCACGCCACAGGCAAGCCTACCTTCCAAAACCCAGCAGCTCCCTTTTTGCAGAAGAAAAGGTAATGTGGGGGAAAGGTATACTACTCCTCCTTCATGGGCCACAGAGGCATAATCAATTGGTACAAAAGCACATTGTTGAAACACAAACTGTGGAAAGCTGCTTTATGAACCCGTGCAGCCAGCTGGAACAACCACCAACAGCTGCAAGAGGAACTTATTCCAGGAGGGAATCACTTCATTAGGGTGGAGGTTTTTTCCTTTTATTACATGCAGCTCAGGCTGCTGATCCCCATCATGAAGACCCCCCAAGAGAGCTGATTTCTCTGCTCCCTTACACCCTCAGGAACATTCGTAGTGCCCACTCTATTACTTAATCTCCTCCTGAGACATCGTTTCTCCCCCTCCCATCACACAGCTCATCAGCTCACATCCTGCTCTGTGGTGTCCCAAGCCTTTTGACTGCAAGTCAGAGAGCAGCAGTGGTTTGGGGGTAGGACAGGTACAGAACTGGTTCCTAAAATAAAGGCTTATGTCTGTGGTAAGTGATAGGACAAGGGGGAATGGCTTCAAATGCACAGAGGGCAGGGTTAGATTAGATATCAGGAAGAAATTCTTGACTGAGAGTGGTGAAGCACTAGCACAGGTTGCACAGAGAAGCTGCCCCATCCCTGGAAGTGTTCAAGGCCAGGTTGGACGGGGCTTGGAGCAACCTGGGATAGTGGAAGGGGGCTGAAATGAGATGATATTTAAGGTCACTTCCAACCCAAACCATTCTATGACTGCAATGAACTGCATATCATGGAAACTAGGAGAAAATATCCAAACGGAATGGAATTTCCCGCTTGCTCTGCATTTAATTCTGCCCTCTTTCTGTTTGATACAGGCTACTAGATTATACATGAAATACAGGTGACAGCACCCCAGCAAGCAGTGACATGAAAATATACTCCATGAGTTTGAGCTTAACACTGGCAGATAATTGCAAGGAGGAGGCCACTGGCTCTTGAAGCCGTGTGTGCATGGCATGAGGGACAGGAGGTGACAGCACTGGGATTTTGTAATTAAATATAATTATCTCTAGAAAATTCCGAATTCCTTCATTGATAACAACAATGCAAACTTCCAAACTTAGTAAAAGGGAATAAAAACTTCTGGACAAGTGAAAGCAGAAGTAGGAGATATCTTCAAACAAAATGCTGATTGAAATAAATATACCTCCTCCAAAGCTTATACTTTCATGGGATTTTCAGGGAAATAAAAGAAATGCCTCTGGTATTCTGGCAGCGTAGCCAACTTTAGCCCTCTTGTGCTGCATTTCCATTGCAGAAATTCCAGCAGAGCCTTACACTGAGGAAAACCTCAGCATTAAAGAGCAATAAGAAGATATTCAAAGAACAATGTTCAACACCCACGGCAAACTTGTGAGAGCTATTCCATCAAGCGCACACCTCAGATAAGCTCCACAGCGAGCCATGGAGTGCAATTCACATGTGCTGTGGGCTGTTTTACATCTCCTTACCCGAACTGCTACAGCGAGATGGCTCCACCAGTCTGCCGGTCCTGTCATAGCAGGCGATGGCTCGCAGCCGCACGCCCTCGCCACACTCCCTGGCCACTCCCTGGGATGGCATTCCCGGCTGCAGCTCCCATGGACGCCCTCTGATAATGCAGTCAGACCAATTTCCATGGGGCTGGGAGGTGAACACCTCGCAGGGGCACGGCTCTGTTTCAACTTGAGGATAAACTTCAGTGTTCTGGCATTTGTCTCGCTTTCTGCTTCGCCCTGTTCCAAGCACAGAAATCGGCGCGTTAGCTCAACATCTGCTCCTCTTGATAACAACACGTCACATTATTTATACTTGCATGAATTCAACACATTAGAACCAAGACAATCTGAATGTTAATATTCAGGGATGTTTCTGAAGCATCTATTAGCTGCTGCCAGTGCTCTGGTGTGCAAGGACAATGCAGTGATCTCCAGGGGCAACCAGAGAACTTGGAAATACCGTTCTGATGGGTAGATCAAGGAGTAAAATACAAAATCTTACTCTAGGAATGGTCTGCCCAGAAACCGCTTTGTAATTTCATATAATATTATTTTCCTCTAATTATCTGATGAAAATAAGTTGATTGTTTTGTCTCTATTTGTTCACAATCAGTGGTTGCCAAGACAACTTCCAGAGGACTCTACATTAGCTACAACTTCTTTGAGATTTCTTTACAAATTAGTTAGAGATGTGCTATGCACACAAACAGTGCTTTGAAGAAAACAGAAGAAGATAATCCTCAGTAAATTATTAGGGCTGGAAAGAATTTCAATGGTTGTATTTGCTTTTATGTTTTCCTTTGCTCTGTTCCCTCAACAGGTTTTAGAAGAAGGCTCTTTCCGTAGATTTAGGAAGCAGCAGCATCCAAATAAACCCATAGTACAGCTCTCTGCAACTGCACTCTCCATGCCCTTCTCCTGCAGGACTTCAAGGCATGAGAAGGGGTCCCCAGGGCAAGAAGAAATCATGCAAAAAAGAGAGTTCATGTTCCCTGCATCTCCACAGCTGCTCAAGGGAACAAATGTAGGTACACAGCCTCTAAAGATAAAAATCAATGCTTTTCTTGGCACAGGTGCCGTGGAACAATCTTGATGCTGGCTGAGCTCAGGAATGTTTTTGCATCTGGCATCTGCACAGAAGGGAGAATTCATCTTCAGCAACAAACTGCATCTGTATCCCATCCTCAAAATGTTCCTTGGGGACCTTGGATGCACTAAAAACACTTCTGCAGACGGTTTTTAAAGCTTTGATCCCAAAAGAAATGTTTTCTCTTTATTGCACACAAATAAGATACTAAAACAAAAGATAAGTTATGTAACTCAACAACCCCCTTTCAAGTCTGGAACCCAGAGTCATTTCACCACACACAAGCTGGGTCTTGTTGAAATCTGTTTACATATAACCATGTACCTCCAAAGTAAAGGGCCCTGACTGCAGACCCTTAATATCATCACCCTTCAAGCCCCAGCTCTTTCAAAATTGTATTGCCAGACTTCTGGGGAATGTAGGATTTGCCAGCACAAAGGGATGTTAAATGCAAAGAAATCAATTAGTGCCAGCATCTTTATAGTTTGGTAGATAAATCTATGTTTACACTTTTATGTATATATTTAAATTCAGGTACAACTCCCCATATTTCAAGGAAAGTCTTTTAAGAAACTTTAAATAGACTGGGAGTTCTCTAATGGCATTTCCAGCATTTTCTGTTTGACAAGCAATGAGGAGCCACAAACTCTGCATGTTCAGTTTTATGTTCTGCACTGTGTTAGTAAACATGGGAATTTGGGATTTGCCCATGCTTTGCCATCATGACACGAAGCACAACAGTCTGAGGTAAGGATGCTAATAATCTCACACTAATGTGACTTTTTTTTCCAACTTGCCCTGCCATCTGTTTTGTTGCAATCTTCCCCCTAAAAGAAGTTGCTATGAAAGCCCTATTTTGAGGGAAAAGTGACATTGATCCCGTACTCTTCACAAAGAAATATATTTAGAATTAGTGGTAGTGATATTTTTATCATCTTCACAGACTGCTTTAAAAATCACTGCTAAAAATACCATCTCCAAATTTTTTCGAGGGCATAAACCCATCAATTAAATAGTATTTTCTTTTTGAATTACATATTTCTTTTTTAATTACATCTCTGAATACTAACAAATATTATATATATTGAATATTATCAGGTAATACATACTGTACATAAAAATTATAGGAAACATTAAAAATACAGAAAGTGCTTTGTATCTATAATACAGTGAATTAACTGACTGTATTAATTAACTGAAAACTCACCTAAAAACTGTGTTTTCATTAACATGACTTTGAATTTTTATATGTTCTGTAATAAGTCTTTCACTTAAGTAATGACTAATTTTATATGTAGAGTCAATGAATTACAAAGTAAAATGAATAATACTATTAAAAATTGAGTGGAGGGCAAGCAAATACTTAGCAAACAATTAGAAGATTTCCACTAAATGACATTATTAATGAACTGTTATAATGAAGCCAAAGCATTCACTTGACAGAGACACACGCAGTGATGAACAACAGGTACAATTCATACACAGAGAGAGGTGAAATGCAAATGGATAAAGGACACTTCTAACATCACAAAATACTTTTGAAAATAGCAACTTCCTTAAATCTTTGGACTGAGTTTCAACAGATGAGATTTTTTCCAGACTTTTGTCTACCTCTGTTTTTCAAGAAGTTTTTATGCAAATACAAGTTGGCACCAATCTCACTGACTTCCCCTTCTGAGAGGGGCCCAAACCAAACCCAGTGTCTGATTTGGTTGTCTCTTGCTGCTCTCTGGAGCATTGTCATGTCCCCACCTGGGACACTCAGTGCATGTTCACCACTTGCTTTGCAGGACACCTTCACTGGGCACGGGCTGAGACCGTGAGCTCCATCCTGGCAGGAGGAATGGTACCCAGCAAGGTCGGATAGGGAGAGACTGGTGGTGGTTGGTCACGAATGCAGCGCAGGTGAGGAGACAAACCAGCAAAACCTGGTTTTTACAAACCATTTTTGGCCCACTTACTTGAACAGATCTCCATCTGATATAGAACAGAGTAAGAAAGGGGATAGCTAGGGCTGTACTGTTTTCTAAGTTGCACAACGTTCATGAAGAAAAATCAGGTTTAAAACTACCTGTAAGTAATCATTCATTAATTTTTAAATATTTTTTGTGAGATCAGGCACCTGTTATTTCGCTGGGGATCAAGGATTTCTCCAACTATAAACATACAGGCATTGGTATAGAGAATGTTTTAGAATATGCCCTTTGCCAGAAACTACAGAGAATTGTGTAATACTGGGTTTTTACGTAAAAGATAAATCTTTATCCTTTAATGAGCCACTCTAAGGAACGGCAGCTTGAAACCAGTATAAATGTGTGCTGTAATTGTTAGTTAGTAAAACATAGAAAACATCCCAGCAGTAACAGAGTAAGAAGACAGCCATGCAGCCAAGGACAAGTGAGTCTAGGAGGAAGGAGCAGTGGTGGCCAACATATTTTGCTGCCCTTCAGATCCCAGCTTTTATCTTGGCAGATGTTCTTACAGCAGCTTTAGCTCTCTACTCCACAGTCAAAATCTTTGATGTTCCACCTCTATTAAAGGAGCAAACTCAAGCCAGGTACACCATAGCTCTCAAACACAACACAGAAACATGAAAAGATGTGAGTGTTGAGAAGAACAATAACAGCAAATTTCTTGTAAACCTTCTAAGAACAGTATAATTCATTTTTATTTGATTTAACCACATGTGGGGGAAGGCAACTCCCAGCAAAACATGCAGTTCCAAACTATTCACGTTAAGGAGTTTTAAAGCTTTTCAGTTTGGTCAGCATTCAAATAACACAACAAACCTCAACAGCAAGTACAGGAGACTGCTCTGTCAAATGGTTTGAACCAGTGAGTTTAATGAATACATATAAAAGATCAAACAAAGCTTTTCTAATGATAATGGGTTTTCTTTATTCATGGTATTAATTTGCCCTGTTGAACTAGGGCACACTGCTGAGCACAGAACTCCCAGTTTTAAACTTCCTTCAGAAAATCACACTGATCTGCACTCTTGTACATGTATTTTCTGCATGCTTCCCAGATTAATAGGTCAGATAAACTGGCACAAAGCCTGGTCACTGTTTCATTTGGTTTATGTCTAAAACCACCTTTCCACTTTTTCTGCTCTGTTCTTGTACTGGAATGTGTGTAAGGCTGGCAATGATCAGAACCAGATCAAAAACCAACTGAGGATGGGAACTGTTCCCACCACGCCAGCATCAGTCCGCCAACACCTCAGAGGCATTATCACAATCAGACAAATATTGTAAAAGATTATACCTGTGAGCGACCGCCTCCTGCTTCTGGTTGTGTCACAGTCAGAGGAGCACGCTGTGAATTTAGACCAGGGGGTAAATGTGCAGTCATCCTTGCAGGGAATGAGGCACTCCTGGACAAGGGCTGGCATCGCCCCTGCCCACTGCACGCAGTCACCGACAGCGGCAGAGCCGCCCTGCTCCGACAGGCACGTCACAGCTGCAAGCAAAGGGACACAAAGCTTTATACTCTTATAGATATATTGTATTACACTCCTGGCAGTCAGTCCTGCTGCTCTGTGTGAGATTCACTCCCCTGGATTAACAGAATAAAGCTGATTTGGTTTTAGGGCATGGTTCATGTGTCACTCAGTGATGTGCTGGAAGCTTCACAAAACCATGAAGACACATTCTTATTTGACCAGTGTGTTATCTAAATGATGATATAAATTCAATATTTGCAAGGAGGCAGTCATTTTAAAGGTTGTGGGGACAGTTTAACCAATGATACATTGTACAACCAAGCAACAAAACACATAACACTGTGGCCATGTGCCAGTAAACATACTTGGTCGAGGCCAGGATTCACAAGATGTGATGCACTTGCTACTCATGGAATTGAAACTGCTGCAAAGTGGTTAAAAAAGCCCCTAAAAACCATTAAAGAAAGCTTCCTTCTCCAAAACCATCATCTTTTCCATATTTCAGATTAAGGGAATGACTGAGCAGATGCTACAGCTAAATGCTTCTTGCAACAGGGTATAAATACCAGGTCTGGCCCCTCCAAACTGAGCTCCCTAAATATTGTGATACCTCTTATACTCCCCCACTTTGTCTGTTGTCCTTTTTTAGAACTAATAATTAATTTTTCACAGTGAATATTGGTACTGTATAGCTATGACAGAGAACAAAAGTATTTAATGTATAAAAATGAGTCACAGGAAGCCTAGGATAAAACTTGCTAAATTCAGTGAATTAATAGTAAGTAATTATATCAAATAAAAATAGCCCGCACATCATGGAGTCTTTCATTTCATTAATAATAATTAATTCTCACAAAATCTCCAAGATTATAGGCTATTTATATCCTCCAGTGTAGGTTAAACAAAGCAAAGATAGGTCATGACTTGATTAAGGTAATAAACTCAGGGACAGCAATGAACTGAATTTGGCCACAAGAGTTTAGTCATGTCGGGCTCTCTGATTCCAGGCAAGTCCACACATTGCATCATAAAGCTACTGAGGATGAAATTATTTAATCCAGATTTTACTATTGAACTTTAACAACCTGTGATATTATTTTATGACAATTGCTAAATAATTCAGGTTTTTGAGGATGCATATATTTTCCTTGTTGCCAGCATTTAATGTGAGTAGGAGTGCATGAAAAGAAAGGGGGAAAGAACTCTGTTTTCTTACAGTTAAAGGATTTACTGGGATGTAGCTCTGCCATAAATACACATGATTTTTTGGGTTTTAACTACAGTACTGCATGGGAGAAAGGAATGGGTTGGCAACCACCTGGAAATAAAAAAACCATCTTATTAAAATGCAATTAGATTTCTATGGAAAAAATCAGCATTTTGAAGAGCATGCAAAAGACAAGCAATTGTTAAAAGTCTCTTTAGACTCAAGTGACAGCAAATCAGCATATTAATAACCACCTCTAAACTGCTGATCCTTGCCTTTCACTTCCAATCCCGTGACCCTTCCCAGCTCCCAGCCCCAGCCGTCAGACTGTGAGCCCTTGCCCTCCTCAGTTACAGGAGGCGAGGACAGAGGTCACGGCTCTGTGCGGGGACACGGCGTCATTGCCCTCCTCAGGAAGGTTAAACAAGCCACAGACTCAGATACCCAAGGTTTGTGTAGCCTCGTTACCTTCAGCAAGGACACCCCAGGTTTGGCCACACAGCTGTGTCCACGTGACGTCTGGCCAAGGGGATGCAGAGCATCTCCTCAGCATCGCGACAGCTGCTGGCAGCTCCATCCTCCACTGCCAGCCCCACGCAGCAGGAGCTGTGCTTGCAGAGCAAACCACCCCGCTGCAATGTTCACTAGGTGCTGGCAGAAGAGCACACTTCGTTCCTGACATTTATTAACAATGGCAGTACAAGGGGTGGAAGTTCAAGGTATGGATGTTAAACCAGACGTCCCATTGCTGTGATCAGTTATTATCTAACCACCCAATCTTCTGCACAAACCGCCACAGCTGCAGGCATACAAATAATTCACCAAGGTCCCTGAGCCTATCTGGATGCTTAAAGAGATGGGTATATCTATAAGGACATATGAAATCAGGGCAAATATTTGATGGAGATCATAGAGCTTAAAGAAATTAGTGACAACGGAAACATGAGTAAAGTTAAACAAAAATAACAAACAATATAGTAGATTGGATATGTCTAAGAATGAAGACAAGGAGTTGAAAAGACTATATAATGCATAGTGTAGTAAGAGACATAACACCTAAAGGAGGGGAGGAGGAGGATCTCCTGTGATTCTTGCTACATGCCTAAAACCTTGCTTGAGGTGAGCTGCATTAACTGAAAAAATAAATGAAATAATAAAGCAAAAACCCATTAGGGCATTTTAACAGACTGGGAAGGGGCAGGCATAAAGCAGCATGATGGACCCACTCCAGTGGTTCCATCAGGAACCAATCCCCTCGTTTCTGCTTGCTGCAAACTTCCCAGTTTACTTAGCTTTAACTTCTAAGAGAAAAAATATTTTCATATATAGGCACTTCTGGAAGGAGAATGAGAGAAATTTGTTTTCAGTGAACCTTCAGGAAAGTAAAATTATTTATCCTCGGTGGTTTCAAACTACTGATTGGTTTGGCTCATATGTGGTTTATGCTGCATAAAAAATATTTCCCCTTAATCCTCAGTTCTGTCACAATGGTTTTAAATAAACTCATACCACAAAGCCATTTCTGTTATGTCAACATCTCTTTTGTTTTTTCAAGTGGGATACCCCAAGAGAGCAAATGCAGTCCATTTGCAGCCTTATGCATTGAGAAAAAAAATCAGAGTAATAAATCCCTTCTAGGCATAATGTGTGATTTCTACCATCTCTGCAGCATTTAAAATGGACACAAACATATGAATAAAACAGCTAATAATAGGACACTGCCAGATAAAGGCTTTCAAGTTATAATATTGATTCCCACAAAGAGGGGAAATGTAGGATTTCCTTTTGAACTATTCTTTTTTATTACCACCAGTCAACCCCACCAAACCGGAATTAAACACTTGGGGCCAAACTGTGGGATGACATTTTAATGCAGTTCTGTTGATATAAAAAGAAAACTGCTGTCACAAAAAAAAAAAAATCCAAACCACCTTCTCTTGTAATGATAAACATGAGATCATGAATTAAACTGAAAGGTAGCCAGGTTTAAGAGGCTGAAGGAAAATAACTTTTTTTCAGAGAAGGGCTGGAATTGTTTAGCGGACTGTGTGGATGCACCTGTGAAGGTTCCAATGCACCACAGCGATTAATATGAGCAATGAAAATAGCTGCAGAGGCAACTGCTTTGCTTCAAGGCATAAGTCAAGTGTTAAATGTAGAGCTTGGGGAGCAAATTTCCCTTTCTGCTGCTACAGGGCCCCGCCAGGAGACTGAGCAAGGACTGCTAAGGGGATATTCAGTGTGACAGTCTCTGTCTTCTGGCTTTGCATTCCCACCCACAGGAGCGTGTCTGTGTGCCAGCATCTCAGCATATGGCGCACAGAAGCATATGGGAGCTACATTCTGTAACTACATTTCTCCTAAATTGAAAGTAAATAACAGACACTTCTCCTATAAACTTTTAGATGGTGAAATCAAATGTTTGCACACTGTCAGATTGCAGAGGCATTGAAGGCATCCTTAGATGATGTTACAACATCACCAAAGAAGTGTGTCAGCATCAGACTGAAGGAACTCAGGTGCTCTCAGGTGCACGTGCCTGACTTAAGAGCATTGGAGATGATCCTAACAAAAGGAATTGTATTGAGAATGAAATATTACAGGCACAGCATTGCATCCAATAAGGAAACATAACATAAATTTAATTCGTCTTAAGTAAAAATCCAATTACAGACAGCCTCTGTAATCATATTCATTTACCAAAGTTACAATCCATTCTCCTTCAAAAATGCATTCCAACAGGTTCCAAAGGGTAAAAAACTAAAGACTGAGAGTATCAAGTATGAACCAGTAAGATTATATTGTACCACAGCACTTTCAATTTGAGAAAAGTAAATTAGTGTTTTCAAAACTCTGGAATTAAATGTCATTAGAACACCTGAAAACAATGATTGATAATTCCAGGAAGGTACACTCAGGCCAAACACTAAAACTAAAGCTATGCAGTAGTGCAAATCAAATGACTGGGATTAGTACATGAACAATAGGATGAGCTATGAGGCTACACAAGAGCTTTAACGCCAGGAGGTGTAGGCAAAGCAAGGTAATCATCTTCACTGTCTTCAAATTCCAAGAATGTTTGAAAAATCAAAGCCAGTATGTAAAGTCAAAGACATGGTTTTAATATAGCTGTTTACTCTCTTGTTCAGAAAAATCCTCATTTCTGTTGCATAATTATTCTTGGTATCCTTCAATGTAATAACATCATTTCTTACACATATCATTAGTGGTAAGTGAAAAAGTTAAGGGATAATATATTAAAAAAATAAAGAATAAAATAACTTTAAGGGTCTAGACTTACTCACTGTAAGTATAGTCCCATAACTCACGATGCCTTCATCTGTTTTCTATATTGATGCTCCTTCATCCTTACAACAAGTTTTTTCAGAATCCCAGGTGGAACACTGACATTGTTCTTGGCATGTTAATGCAACCCCTAATTACAGGAGGCCAGAAGCAGACATAATAGATGACACAAGATAAGGCTCTGCTGAGACTCAGGTTGAAGTTTAAAGTCCTGATTCTATAAGGACATAAATACACACTTAATTTCATCCCTGTGCAGCCCCCTTGGATGCAGCAGCACTCCCTGCAAGGAAGTTTGGCCAAAGTTCTGGACTTACAGAAACACACCGTAAGATAACCATTAAAAGTAAGTCTGAGGAAAAGAACAAATGATGCCAGGAAGGACATCACAGACACAAATCTCATACAAATAACTGAGGAAGAGCTGGGACAACTAGTTATTCAGCAGGAAAACTGTCTCCGAGGTCACCAGTTCCCCATTTTGTAATTATTAATGATATTGACAGTAGTGCTAAAGGGCTGACAAATGCCACCGAGCAAACAGAGCGCTGAATAAACACAGATCCCGACCAACAGGCTCTATAAACAAACAAGGGGAGCCCGAGATGAGCTTGGGATGCAATAAAGATGGTAAATACCAACTGAAAGGAAAGCAACTGAAATCATTTGCATGAAAAGGGGTGAGGGAAGAAATGGGCACAAAAGTTGGGTGCAGAGCATTAGCATGGAGAAGAGGTTGCAATGGGAAAGGGGAGAAGTTTGGGATAGAATTAGAAGGGAAGGAAAAAAGCATGCAAAACTGTGAACATCCTTCTCAATGTAAAGGTCCATGCTTTAGGTTGGTTTCTCTCTGCAGCCTTTCCACAGTAAGACACGTGCATGGGGTTAATGTAGGCACAGGAGCCTCAAAAGGAATCCCAGCTGCAGCTTTCTGAGGGCCAGCAAGGTGGGAGGGCACCTTCAGTACCATTTAATGCCTTCAACTGGACTCACCTCTGTTCCATCTAAAATAACTCCTCAGAGTGCAATTTTTCTTTGATACTCATGGATGAGATGATCAATTACTTGGTTTGGAATACAGGACTGGAATTGCTGTAAGAGCTGAGCTGCACATGCAATTTTGCCAAGCTGTGAGACTTGAGGTTTTATTTTTCCTCATCTGTGAATCAAAACTGCCCACTGTTTGAGGAGAAGCAGGAGACAAGTACATCCCTGTAAAGCCCATTCCTCCTCCCACCCACACACGGAATGCAGAACACAGGACTGATATATGATTGTCAAGCACTATTTTCATACAAGTGTTTTCTTATTCTAAGTGGTTCACACTCTGCCTGGCCAGAAAGGCAAAAATAATATGAGTTTTTAATGTTTCAAATTTACTTTGTCCAGAGAATAACTGCAATCTGAGTGCTTCCACATTATGCAATCAGTCTAAAGAATCTTTCACAATTTTTCCCTCTTCCCCTTAACATTATTATAGGTTTTGAATTGCTTTTACTTTCATTTTCTAGTAAAAAGAAAATCAATGTAAGTGCATTAGATGATTAATGATAGAAATTATGCTCCTTTCAGAGAACATAAAATACAAAAACATGTTAATTTTTTTCCTCTTTCTGTGGTCCACAATTACCAAAATTATTCAAGTTCCATTTCTTTGTGGCGCCTATCATCAAGTTATATTTAAGATGAATTATTTATTGCACAACTTGAAAATAAGACTAAACCATCCTGCTATAAATACACACATTGAGATGACAGTAAATACAGAGAATCAAACATGCCAAATAACACAGAAGAGAGAAAGTGGAAAATAAACACAACATTTACAGTATTTCTAGTAACTCAAGTTGGAAACTTACTTAGCTGATTAAGCAAGCACTGACTTTCTTTGCAGTGAAGCACAGATACTAAATCCAGAACACAACACTAACACACCCACATATTCACAACTGCCCCAACATTTTATTAAAAATATGATAGTCCAAGTAACATCTCAAGGCTTGAATCCACCCTTCCTCCTCATCTCCCCATTTCCCCCCCCCAGCTCTGGCTCTTCTGATTTTGGTATTCAAAACTCCCACTGCTCTTGGCCCCTTGCTCGGAGACCAGCAGCTAAAAGCTACCAGGACATACACAGGCCCTTCAACAACTTTCCAACCCATCCTGATCTGTATTCCCCTCATGGAAACTGCTCTCAGAGTTTTCTAAAGTACCAATGGATTTTGTATATATGGTCCTGCATAAAACTTTCCACTTCAACTATCACTTTTCTACCATAAAAAAACAGATAAGAATACTAAATGCTTTGAGGTCTGAAGTCTGGCTACTCATCTCCCGCCTAAAACTGATAATATAACTGAAATTACTTTGACAGAAGCTAATAAAAACGCATACTCAAATAATTCATGTTATCTAAATTAAGTATCTTTCAGCCATCATACAGTATTGTCCACCTCATGAGAGAAAAATAAAGATACTGGACTTGAGATTCAAGGGTCAGCACAATCTAAGTACAGTAAAGACACTGTACTTAGATTAAAGGTAAGAGAGGCAGAAAGAGATTGTGAAAAATTTCCCACCCACAGCCTTGAAAAATGAAATGCTTGAGGGTTTTCAGGAGATTTACCCAGTGGGAAAGCTAAGTACGCATATTGGAATCCCAGTAAGAGCAAAGTCACTCTGATGTGTGGGAGTTCCATACGTATGTACATATATATATAAATTATATATCCAGAAAGGCTTTTCACACTTCCTCCTAAACATTCCTACTGTGCAGGGGAAAAGTGTTTTTTGGAAACCCTATGTCAGGGAACCCATTCTTGGGCAGGAAAAAAAAGAAAAACGAAGACGACCAAACAAAACCAGAAAAGACACCCGAATTCCCCAGAAGAGACTAACAGTCCAAGAAGGGTCTATTTCTAAATTGGCCATACAAAAGACTCTGATTCCCCTATGTATAAGGAGTGGTATTTCCCCTGGCTCTTGCTAAATGAACTTTTTCTTTGTGTGAACACAGCAGATCCAATAGCTTTGCCTCTTAAAAATAAAAAAAATAATTACACCCATCTTTCCACAGGTTTGCTGTTCAGATCATTCTCACTGCTAGCAAATTCCTTTTTACTCTTCTTTTGAAGCTAACAGATCTAAAGGGACTATTTGTTTTTTCCTTCTAGCCTCTTAAAAACAAGCCAGAAGATCAGAGAAGATGCAAAGGGAGATATCTTACAGGACATTGTGATTTTCATGCAGTGATCCTCTCTTCCTTTCTTATAGGCAGAAGAAAAGAGAAACATTTCTTATTTGGCTGCTGCTATTCATCTTAAATTTGCACTAAATTATTATAACTGAGGGTGGGGTTATAAAGCAGATTGTATTCCTGCTGAAACAATGGGAAAACTCACAATTATTTCAACTGGAAAACAACAGATCCTATTACACTTTCTTTTTACTGATTCTTCTACAAATAAAGCATTTGTTTGCAAGCATTTGTTTCTAAAGCAATTACACAATCTAAACACTGACTGATCACAATAGGATCGTTCATGTATAGCAGATACAACATTTGGACACAGAAAGCTCTCTATCATGATTCCTTTACCATTCGTTCAGATCATATAATTGATGGTTTACTTAACTGAAAAAAAGCAATCAGATACAATAAAAACAAATTAATACAATAGAACATAAATTGCATCAGACCTAGAAATAGTTTCCACCCTGCTGAAAGATTATTAGTATTTTAAGCTAATCTTCATTCCGGGAAACCACAGTCTGGGACACTGCACTATGAACTATGCCACATTTTCTTTTATTACAGTCTTTCCAGTACAAATCATTTTAATCTTGGCAATAATAAATCACCAGTTAGATTCTCAGCTTATACCCTCTTTTCACCTGTGAAGTTTTGTTCATCTTTGTTGGAGCTCAGAGCAGTTTCTCCCATAAAATTGCTCCCTGTGTGAATATTTCTTGATGCAGAAGGTTTCTGCCACCTGTCGTTACACGATCAGAGGTTCAAATTGAGGAGCACTTAAAGCAGGGGAAGGTCATCTTTGGAAATTAAGTTGGAATAAAATTTTGTAGAAGTGGAGGTGGCTATTCATACTGTGCCACTGCAACAACAGCGGACCCACCATTTACCTCACACATGCCCTCCTGCCTCATTTGAGAGTGGCTGCTGAGCCACAAGGATTTATCATCAGCTTCCACCTCCTGTAAGAGCAGAAATGCCCTTCACACCCCTGTCCACACAGAGCAGCAGGGGCTGTGCTCACCTGTGGAGAGGCAGGACCCAGCCAGACAGGGAGGACATCACTGAGGAGCACACAGCAACCCAGACCTCAGTGACACAAAGCCCAGAGGAACATCCGACCCTTCCAATCATGCCCAGCACTACCATAACCCTTAAAACCAAGGGGACATAACCAGAGGGACTTCCAAAATTTCCCAAAGTGTTAATTACTTCTTCCATTTTAGAATAAGTTATTTAGGAAATAAAATTCAATGTAAAACCAACTCAACACTTTGAAAACCCATCAAGATTCACATCACATTTCCTTTTCAGAAGCGGGAACTGATATTTGGAATTTTAAGTGTGTATTTCAAAGAAACAGTAAATAGCAGCTTTTTAATTCATCAGAAACCCAGAGGAAAGGGAACTTTCCATACAAATGGGCTGTACTTGGGAGACCAACTCTTGCTGTCGCTATAATGAAAGTATAAATACAGCATAGCAGGAATTCATAGTAATTTGTTTCTATGAGCAAGTGTGACACGGCACAGCCAAATAAATTCAGATTGTACAGCTACACGGAAGTGAGACATTCTCTGACCTACTGCATTTTGCCTTTCCTCCATCATTCATTGCATCAGACCTTTGTCTCAATTTCTCTCTAAACCTTTGTCTTGTCCTATTTGATGGCCCACGCTCCAGGGTTATATCTTATCAGTTAATTAACTTTTAGAATGGAAACGCAGCAGAAATGACTACATAAACTTTTGCTCATATATATATCAAAGCCGATGTCAACCAGTGTGGTTCCTGTGTACCTAATCCAGGAGACTTATAATAAAATCTCATCTTCCATTTATAGCCTGAGGCAATAGTAGGTCTTGCAGAGAGAAATGCGAAGTGATGAGGTTTAGTAGAGCAATAACATTGCTCAACAGTTTAAATATTGGTCTAGGTACTGAACTTTATGCCAGGAGGTTCTGGCATTACATTATTAAATGCCAATATTTCATCCACAGTTTTCACTTACTCAGAATAATGCATAATTCATTTCAGAAAAAAAAAATTGAAATTTGAGATTTTTTTTCTTCCCCCACCACCCCCTCAAAAAACCTCCTTAAATGTAACACTACTTACAACAGATCAAGGCAACACTAATGGGGAGTTATGGAGATTGTGTGTGTGTATAATATATGTGTTCTTCACTGCAAATTAAGGAACAATTTAGCAACAACATCCTAGAAGCAACGAAAACCATTGCCTTCATTCGGGCCTATAAGGTCAGTGCCAACAAGGAATAAAAGAGAAATCGATTAGCCTGAAAGTTTGAATCAACAAATAAGGAAGAGGAGGATCCTCAGAGGCAACTTTGATTTTTATTTTACTGACTCTTCACCTCACATCAGCAGATCTCACTGATGTGCACTAAAAAAAAATATGGGGTAAGAAGGAATTGAACAAGAGCCAGTGTTTGAAAATAATTTTGCCCACAGTTCAAAATCTCAGTGAAAAGCCCAGCAGTGGAAAGGATGAAACACAGAAAAAGAATGAAGAATCTGAATGGGAATTGTAGCCTGACAGGCTGGGAGCATCCAGCAGCCCCTTGCTCAACTCCAAGCACTCTTCTTCCACCCAGAGAGGATCACACACTCGAGCTCCTGACTCCTGTCATTTCAGAAAAGCTGTGTGATCTGGCATCAAGCTATATATATATATATATGTCTATATATATATACACACACATCTTATAATTTGCTGCAATTCTTAATTTTTTAAATTAATTTTTTAAGGGCAGGGTTAAATCTAAATAGGTTTATTAAGACACTTTCTAAAGAAAGTTTCACCAAGACCAGTTTTTAAAAGTCAAGAAAACTTCTTATCATTTTGTTTCAATAAAATGCAAGAGAACACACTGCAGATTTAGATTACCATATCAGCACTTTTGATTTACTCACCTTTTCAATGTGAAGACAGGCAATTCCCATATATAACTTTATTCCAAAGCTGTGACCTTGACTTCTACCAAAAGTTCAATTGTATGGGTATTGGTTTTGAGGCAAGATGAAGGAAGAAAGGAGTTCTCACAGATAAGATAATAAACTGTCAGCTGCAGTTCATGAAATACTACTGTTTCAAATAGATGATCTGATTTAATATATGCTGACTGTCAATTCAAAAATTATGAGTAGGTCATTACGTAGCATGGTGACTACAGAGCTTGAATTACTCTGTTTCATAAAGCATTAGCTGTGTGAACCAAAGACATCTTCACAGCCTTCCATGTAAGGATCCAAAGTAACAGAATAATCCTAAATTAAATGAAATACCACATATTGATGGTGTATGGTTAACACACACAAATTTGAACTTTGTCTAGAGGTAAAGAAAAAGGTATTGAAAAGTACTGTTGGTGGAGTTACTGGTAACATCAAGATGAAAAAAAAAAAGCTTTTCTCTAGTTGTTGAAAATAATTAAAGGAATGAATAAAATGGCTAGTTTAACTATTAACCCACTGTCCTAAGTACTCATACAACTGTAAAAATACAGTGAAGTTTAAAAAAACCCCATCCCAAAACACATTATCTCCTGAGAGTGATGAGAATTGTGCACTTGTATAAACTACAGGATGTAATCTCCTCCTTTTTCTCTACTTAACTTAGTAAATGCAGTTTTTTCTAATAAAAAGAAGGAAAGATGAGCTACCAACACTGATGTATCTAACAATAAATGAGAAGTCTTGATGAGACTCCCATGTTTTCCAATACAGTAAATATACAAAAAACCCTTGAGATTCATATGTTGCTTTGAACAGATTCTTGTATCCTACATTGTCCAATATAACAACAGCTTGTTTCACACTGTTACAAGAAATTAACCTAAAAAACATTAAGTGCTCACTGGAAGTAGGGACACAAGTTACATCTAAGTTAAAAGTGCAATACTGGCAGATCTCTCACAGCAAAAGGATGAGCAAAGATTGTGAAGAAACAAGGAAAAGTTTAACTCTCTAATGTTTCAAATGCTTATCTACCTTTCCATCACTTATGCCTAAAATGCAGTTTAATATATTTTCCATTACAGTCAGAGTCTTCAGCAACAACCTCAAACAAACATGGTATATGGAATCACCTCCCAAAATCAAATTATTCTTTACCAACCTAAAATCTGCTACACCTAAAAAAACACTGAATAAACAGCAAACAACAGTCACCTGCTACCAGTATTAAACAACTCTTTTCAGAGTAACTTACATGAGGAAATAAAGAACTGGGACCTGATTTCTGTCCCCCACAGGCTGCCCAACTTACCTACACTCTGTGAAATACAGAGGCAGTGCCTGATGAGACACCTAAATCCCTCTCCCAAGTTGTGATGGCTCCTCCATCATCTTCACATCACATTTCAACTTAGATAACTAAAGTGTCACAATAAGAATATATTTACTTAAAAACAGACTGAAAATGTTTACACAGTTATCACACTAACATATTTTGGAGTGAAACCTTGTTGTAGCCAATATTTAACAGGTGAATTCACGTGACTGGAATAGTAACACACATACAGCTCTTCTGTAAGGGCATGTAAATGATGGTGACATGTTGTGTTTGATGCATAAATTTTACATCTTTTCCATCTTTGGAATGGTCTGTAGAGAACAACTGGTAAAATCTGGTGTGTCAAGGTGGAGACAGAGTAAATTTCACTCAGCATAGAGCGTAAGCCATGAGCAGGAACCAACGGGGAACAGCTGGGATGGGCAGGTAGACAAATACATTCCTACACATATATTTGCATTAAAGCTAAGTAAGGCGTCCTGGAAAGCTGGCAGGACAAAGGAAACTGAAGAAAGGTGCAGCTCAGAAAAAAGAGAAAAGCCAAAGTGAATGCTCTCCTATGAGGGAATGGGCACAACCACACTGGGGATAATCTGGAGTATGAGAGATCAGCTGAGCTCAGTCAAAAGCTGTTCACTGCCCTCAGAACAACAACAACAACAAAGGTGAAAATTAGATCAGGTTCTTGCAGATTAGCAGAAGGCTGCAGCACAAGCATGAAAAATCAGAATTAGCAATGGGCATTAAAGGTAACAAAGGATCCTCCTGCAAATGTCCTGGCAAAAACCAGACACCCTCCACTCTCCCACCCCCCTCCTCAAAACCTGGCCCAGGCTCACACCACCCTTCACGGGGTACATCCCTGGGAGTGGATTTCCTTTCAGGGACAGGGCTACCAAGGATAAGCCAGCTATTTCAAAAGTGTCTGTTCTAATGAATCCTGGCTCTAGCAAACTTAGAGAAACTGATCTTGATGTGTCAAGAGGTGAGCATCAGCTTATTTTTGATTTGCACAAAAATGCTGGAACAAGTAATCATCCAGCAGGGACAGTTATACCAAAAGAAAATAAAAGTTAAATACATCAGCTTTCTGTAATAGATTGATGGACATGGCAAAATAAAAAGAATGGCCTTATTTTATAATAGTCTGCTTCCTTGAGGACAAAAATCCTAAAAATGCTCAGCACCGTGAATCCTAAATGACTTCCCTAGTAATTAAATTATATTGCATCAAAAGGCACACGCCTCCAGCAGTTTGATTCGGATGTGCACACTCTAACCAGGAGTAACTGGGTAAGCAAAGATTGGGTGGAGTTGACATAAAAACATGTAGAATGCTTAGCACTAAAGCAAACCTCTGAAATGGAATAGAGCCTTTTGCTTTATGATAATCTCTGGGACGGATTCATCACTGTTTTATTACTGACTTTTGTTATTGTATCTGAATACAGTTTGATTTTATGAGATCTTAAATATTACCTTTATAAACATTTCATGGGATGTTGACTCTCTATCTGCAAATTGCTTATTTGCTTATTGTATCTGTTCATTGATGCCACTGCAATAGCTTATTTTTGCATTAGCTTCTTTGTTGAGTCTAGTTCATCTTCTGAGAAAACCCAGAGATGAAATTTTTAATAAGAAATCCTGAAAAAAAAAAAAGAGATATAACTGCAACTGGTAAAGACATTTTCCCTTATAGTGTTCTGTTTGCAGCATAATTCAATCAGGGTGTTTATGCCAGTAACTGAGATTTCAAGAAAGTACTTTGTTTATCATTTAATCAATATGATTTGAGCAACCCAGAAGGATTTTTAAATAGTAAGATAAATTCTGTTCACTCCTCCTGCAGCTTTACCCCAGTTTCAGACTTCTGCTCAATAAAGGCTCTCCTCACATCATTTCTTTTGCTTCCACCATTCTGACTGTGCAAACTCAACACCAATAAAAACCTGTGGCTGAATTCCATCTATGGAACACATTAACTCGTTTGCAACTAATGGAAGATGATGATGACTGCACTGGGAGAAAATACAACAGGATCACTGGGCTCCCCTCATCAGCCTGTTTGACAGCTCTACTTGCGTACACATCACTTATTCCACTGCAAGCCTGAACATTTACATTCCACAAAGCATATAATCAAATTTTATTCAAATACAGCCCAAGAACTAAGTGTATTTAACTTCTGGAAACACATTAGGTGATTATTTCTTTCATAGTAAAAATATAATACTTGCAAAACCACAGAACCAACTGCAAACTGCTAATATGTTTCATTATTATTAAGTCTGCCCCTTGGAGACATCAGCAATTAGGGTCAAATGAAACTCCATAATCCTTCTAAATTTCTTTCATGGTTGCCTCCAGTATTTACATTTACCTGTGAAATTCATCTCACTGGGAAAGACAGGCATCTTTGAAAGGCTTCAGATAAGACAATTTGAGCAGACACATTTTGCCCTGTTTCCTATCAAAGCATTTAAAATTACAAAGTTTATGCTTTTATATCGGATTTGCAGAGTATTAACATTTAAATAAGCTTTAAAAAGGGGCCAGATACATAATCTAAACCAAAAAATTAATAAAAACCAGCCATTTTCCTATAAACCCTACAATTAACCATTATGATGAACAGAGAGAAAGCAATCTATCTCACCATGCCATAGAGCTGATGTAGCTCTTCTTTTCACACACCACACAAGTTAATTATTATGAGCAGATGTGCTTAGATTACAGGAAAATTTATACTCCATGAAACCAGGCACTGAAGATATCTATTTATTTTGAAGCACAAATTTGTCCCAGTTTGTTTGGAGGTTTGCTTGCATGCAACTTCATCAGCAACATGGCCCGCACAAAACCCATCCAACCTCACAGGATTGAGTTCTGCACTGCTTTTGGTGTGTTATACCAACCAAACATTTCAAAAAGGTACTGAAAAAGAATCTACTGATCTAAGCAACTTCTTACAAACAGGGCAGTTCTGATTTGTCCCACAAATTCTCCACCGTGCCTTGAACAGGGAATGTCTGTGACCACACTGTGTGTTCTGGGGGTTAAAATGCAACGGAAGAGATAATTGCAATTGAAGAGTCAAACAGAGAGCCCAAACGCTCTCAAGAGTTCACATCTGCAGTAGCTGCTCACTTCTGCAGGCCCACTTACGCTTGAATTTCTCAAATGCTGTTAAGTGCCTATTATTAAGATGCCCTCCAGGAGCACAAGGAATAAATGAGCAGCAGCCAAGGCCCGTGGTCAGCGAGGGCAGTGGCTGTGGAAGGCCACGTGTTCCAGCCACACGGCCGCGGCTGGGAGCGCTGCCCCGGCACGTCCCACATCCCCCGAGGATGTGCTGATCTCCTTCACCCCGAATTAAATGGATGCTGAAGTAGATGGCCTTGGACAAGCCTATTACATTTTAATAGGTTGGTAAGATCCCCTCACACTGCCTGCCTCGAGTTCAGGCAGTTCCTCTGCCTACACAAAGGCCAGGGCAAAAACTAAGATACAGAAAGTTGATATCTAAAAGACAGTACAAAAGAGATAACTTGGAGACATTTCAATCACCTTGGGGCACATCACAGAAAACAAATATATGATTGCAGTGAAACTTCAGTGAACTGTCAAAAAGAAACAATAGTACTGACCGGAGTTGATCAGAAAAGCAGTAAAAAGTAACATTTGCTACAAGGCTTCACATCCAAGATCCAAATTTAACACTACAAAATACCCTACTTCAGGAGAACTCTGTCAAATATCAGAATATATTATTCAAAACTTTCCTTATTTCACAAAGCCAGTATCAGCAATCCTCTAATAAATGATGCACGCATCTGGCAAAACCAGCAGCTGCCAGCAAAAAAATTGACTTTAGAAAAATCTTTGTTAGAAGGTGACATATTTTTCATTACTATCTATTGCCATCAAGGTATAGAGATGGCTTTTTTGTGTGTAGTAATTTTATTCCAGGGGAATTCCAATTTTTTGGATGAAGTTTCACTTGATTTATTATAAATAAAGAAGATGGAATCTTCTCCGGAGTCTTTTCAGAAGGAAATCAGTGACGATAAGGGAAGTGGAGAAGGGTTGCTTCCAACAGGAAAAATGTTTGGAAGTATTACTACTGCAATCAGACTTGGTTTAGAAAGTGCTAAACCTACCACTCAGCAGTTCTAATATTTCTAAACATATTTAGAAACAGTGCCAGCAGAAAAGAGCACCACTGGACACCCAAAGCAAATGTAATATTGACCAGTTCACAGGCACCTGCTGTATTCCCACAAGTGCGAGCACTTCATAAGCATCCCTGTCACTTCCAGTTACTCTTCTGTCACTTTAGTGCACCTGTTTGAAAGAGAGATGCTGGGAATTTTGAAAGACAGTTTGAGTCAAGGTTATTCATTTATTCTGAAATTGAAAACTCATGTCTAAAACCTCTACTGCAGACATAAAGCAATCAGAGTAACATTAATATACAAATTCTGAGTCAACAAACATGACATCAGGATTCCT
The DNA here is from genome assembly GCF_009650955.1 of Corvus moneduloides. Lineage (NCBI taxonomy): Eukaryota > Metazoa > Chordata > Aves > Passeriformes > Corvidae > Corvus > Corvus moneduloides. The sequence continues at coordinate 33,733,480 of NC_045482.1, read as the reverse complement.
TTTACACTTTTGTGGCATGTCACTTCTTAAAAAATCTCCTGCTTGAAGATTTACAGTAAGCCATACTGATGGGCTCTGCCATTTAGGATGCAAATATTCGTGGTGAATATTAGTTCTTAATTATTGAATGAAACCTGACTCAATAATTTCCATTAAGAAGGGTTTTCTGAGTAACGCAGAAAAAGGGGAAACACAAACTGCAACTTCTATCAAGTTTCTCTAAAGGAAGTTCCCCAGACAGGTCAAACCTTAGGAGTCTGACAATGAACAATATATGCTATAAATCAAACTCTGCATTCCTTTCAACATCTCCATTTTCCTTTCACCAACAGCTGGGTTTGTTTGTTGATTTGTTTTTCTGTTTGTTGGTTTGGTTTTTTGTTTATTTTTTTTTTCTGGGCGTGGGGAGGTTGTTTGCTTATTTGGGTTTGTTGTTTTGGTTTTTCTTCCAGGAGGTGAGAGGAGGAAGTCCAAACAATTGACAGAGCCCTTGAATGTTTCATTCATTTAAGCAGGATCAGCATTTCAACCCAGAACTGCCTATTTCTCAAACTAAACCCCTTTGGTACTACCATACTGTAAGAATAAACAACTGGTCTTCATCCTTCCATTTAATGGCTCTGGAATGTCTCAAGCTGATAATCCACTTGACTGAGATCATTATGGACAAGAAAGAGGTTACTTGGGTAAAGACTGTAAGAGTAACATCTCTAGTGTTTTCCTGACAATGAATAGTATAAAAGTATTTTAATAAACTTGCTACAGTATAAAAGCTTTTTAATATACTTGGTTATTTTTGGACATGCTTCAAGCTTTCTTATTTAAAATGTCTATTTGAAGAAAAGTCCTCCTTAAGGCCATTTTCAAGAGAACCTGGATCTTATCCTGCTCAGCTCAGATGAATTTTTAACAATTTCCCTATGAACCGCAGAAGCTTTGGCATGAATTGTCTTTGGAGTTGTAAACAGCACAAATGTGACATGCAGGAAATTAAAATTTTATAAAAGCAAAAGTAGATCTAAATCAGTACTGAATGAGCCTGTCTGCACATGGAGAGGTGAACAAGAGGGATGTGAAAGTGTTATATAAAATAGCAAACAAAAAAGGAGACCAACCAGGACACAAATGCCTCAAGAACAAAGGATGATTCAATTAAATTAAAAATCATCAAGAAACTAACATAGTTCACTCACAGCAGGGTTACCCCATTGAACTGAGGTATGCCAGACACATAGAGAGGCTAAAAACCAGCAACAGTTACATGAGCTCATTTAAAATATTAAGGATTAGAAACCCTCATGTTTCAGGCTGTAAGTGAAGAAAGCAAGAGTTTTAGGATGAAATGGCTCCTGTATTTCTGACACAGAGCACACAAGACTGTGTGAGCAGGTCTGCTTACAACCATCCTGTGGCCACAGAAGAGATTCCTGCTCTAGTCTGTAGCATCCTCTGCACAAACCATGACGTGTCACCACCCAGGCCTCCAGTTCACAGAGTACAAATTATTCAAGATTTGTGTGCAAAGCCTGAATCAATTGCTCATAACTAGGATTTTAAATCAGTGGCAGCTAGTGGTAAAAACAAGTCATAATTGGAAGGGCCTGTCTCCAGTTTGAGGGAGAGATTGCTCTTCATTATGTCTCTCATTATGCCTTTCATCCTCCTGAGCAAGTCTCGGCACAGTTTGGTTCTCCTTGGACCTCTTTCATCTACTACACTCTGTTTAATGACAATCCATCATTTAAAAAAGGACCCCAAAAAGGACTTTCGCCAACGATAGTTGCTTAGATCATACAGACTCCACACCAGATAAAAGAAATCTTGGGAGACCAAAGAGAGCTGAACTTAATCAGAGGGATGAAAGACAAAATGAAAATCTATCTACCCTTACATTTAAAAATGGAGTTTCCTTCAGAAAAGATGATCTCGACTCTCTCCCTCTGTGCCTGTTAAATATGGTGTGAGCACTGTCAGATCCTGTGGGACTTTTATGATTGAGATGCTCCAGCAATTCCTGTAAATTGTACACATTTGGATGGTGCTGTCTGAGGTGACCCAGCCACTTCCTATTGATCTAAAACCCTTTTCCCCCCCTTCTTCCCTCCTTCCTCCTAATCAAGGCAGAAATACATAGCCTGGCAAGCTTTGATGTCCCTCTGCTTTACCTCTCATTATTTTGATCTTTTAACAATCCCTCTATTGGCACATGCCCTTAGCATGCATTTTCAGTGTCCGAGCCTTCTGGCTTCAAAAGACTGTTCTACTTGATTAAGGCTTTTTGTTCCTTTCCCCGAGAAAACAAATGCTGTGTGTGGTACTAAGATGCTGATATTTGTTTTGTTTACCAGATAAGAGCAGTATACAGTTAAGCTAGAGAGCCTGCTTATTCCCTTCTACAGAGTGGAATATACTGTCCTGGTTTTGAAGGAAATCAAATACATGTAACTTATCTGATGCAGTCTTCATCATCTTTATTTTACAGGAAGTCTACAGATCATTGAGTTGCCTTTGGATAAAATGCTGCACTGTAGATTGCTGTCAGGACAAATTCTCTAAGAGTCTCCTCAATTTTTATGTTGCTGGCATAAGGCTACAGTGACAGAAATGACTCGGAGTCTCTCCTGCTATTAGTTCACGTCTATAAAGTAATGTCATGCCAATTCTCCTCCTGCCTATGAAATATTCTTAGAGCAGCTCTACCTGAGGTGGAAGCTGGGCAGACCCTGGCTGAAATATAGTTTTAAGTGTCCTCTGATGCCTGCTGACATCCCCCATTAAAAACAGGAGGGCAGTCCACCATCACTCTTCTGTGAACAACCTGTCACTGGCAAACCAGTATCAATCTTTCTTCCCCTTGTCCTATCAACTCACACCCAAAGAAAGAAAAATTGGTCTAGGGGAACACATTACCTGGAAGATCCATGGGATGTAATACAATATGAGGACAAATTTCCATGCCCCACTGCAGTGCCCAGCTGCAGATTCCAGCCGTGTACATTTGTATAGACACCTCTGCTGCAGCACCGGGTTTTAAGAAATTGGCCCAGGATGATTTCTATGCAAGCAGGTGACTTTATTTCTCATAAATTAAACTGCAGCAATATCAAAGGCAGCCGAAATGCTCAGAGAGATTGATCCACCATACCTTCACAGAGCTTCCCCTCCTGTTCCCAGTCAACTCTAATACTACAAAACTGAAATTAATCCCTTGGAAAATCTCTCTGGGAGAGGATATCTTCCTCATGCCACTGGTGCAGGGAAGGCTAAGAATGCATACATACATGCATGCATGACATTAGTATGGCATTTTTGTCTCCTCCTCTATTTTTCCTTGTTTCCCTCTTTGTGAAACACTGTCACACATTTTTGCATGAAGCAAATCTACTATCAAATCTATAGTTAAACTCAGACTTTGGGAAGTAATTTAAAGATCAAAGCTAAACGGTAAACTGACAGAAATCTGACACGAGCAATCTGGACTCATGCAATCCCTCATTCATACTGCAGCGATCATTCTCTCCATCTCCTGTGTGCAGATATACACAGTTCATCAAGAATGAAGATTAGTTTTAAATGCAAAACCAAAGGTAAATGTTCATTAAGCTCAAGAGATTTTAATTTGTTCAGTGCTATTCACCAGAGGTTGACTTCTAAATACTTAATTTCTTTCTGCTAATGAAATTTGGGTATTTTGAAAAAAAAGGCTCCTAATCTATTCTGAATCTATTGGCAAACCAGGAACTGGAATTACTCAAGAGAAAGTTTCGGTGTTTTTATCTGACCTCAATTGTTTGTCATTACTTATAGTGGCAGAAGGTGTTACAGAACAAAAATAAAAGGGAGGATTGCCTGCTGAATCTATTCTGTTTTATGAAACAGAAGAATAAATTTCAGGAACTTGGAGATGAGAAGGAAAATGTAAGCAAAACATGATTTTATGACAGGTGCTTTTTTACAGCAGGATAATGGCACTCATATAAGACTGAATTCCAGACTTTCCTCTACAGTACTGCTGCCCACCTCTCTACACTGCAAGTGCTGCATATGACTTTTTTTTCTTTAATGAAATGAAAAATTTCACTTTTCTGATTTCAGAGCACGCTCAATTTATCCAGCATGTATTTTTGGTCTGCCCTTCAAAGTACTCATGATTTGCAGTTACCCAGATGTGTTACAGATGTGCTCTCTAGTTCATCATCCAGACTGTTAGTGACAGCACTGACAACAGTCCAGGGTGCGTGTGTCCCGTGGGAAGCTGTCAGGATCTGATCAGAAGCCATCTGAAACAGCCTTCCTGGCTGACAGCAAAGAGCTGATAACAGAGCTTGGAATGGGTCTTTTCAACAAGTTGCACAAGCAACTCACCCTGCATGTCTCTAGGTCATACTCTCATACTGCACATGGGAGGCTGTCGCATGGGACTGGACTCAATGTCTTCCTGAAGTCAAGAGAATATGATCTGTGCTGCTTTTCACTTACATTATTGCCTGACCTCCAGCCCACTGCCTTGTCAAGGAAAGAAATCAGATTATCAAAAACAATAATAGTGAATCAATTCTGGTTTGGTTGTTTCTTACCACCTTGCTACTCTCCGCGTGTTTATAAGCTAAAATTGCATTATCAGCAACAAGAGGATAACAATACAACACATCCTTTGTGAATTTGCAATATGATGTAGAGTAATTATATCTGTGAACTGTTGGTGGAGCCCTGGGCAGACATGGCTGGCAAACAGACCAAGGCTCTTCACCCTGGAAAGGCAATCTCCTTCCTGAACCTCAGTGCCGTCCTAGACAAACTCTGCTTCACCAACTTTCTTTTCTAACAGATCACAGACAAGTCTCACCTCCTGTCTTTACCCTGGTTAATTATTTTCCCCCTCAATTATTTGCTCCCAGTGCCACCAGCTGCCAGATAGGTGCCTTCCAGACCAGGATTCTGGCTGGGACCAGTCAAGTTCAGCTCACTGTGCTCTTTTGTGTCCCTGCAACCGCCTGTTACACCCTGGACTAGAACCAGCAGAAAAAACACTGACCAACTAATGAACACCCAGCATCACTCAGAATAAGGCTGAAGGTGCCATTGTCCTACCTGTCCTACCTCCCCCCTTATACTGGAGGGAGCTGCTGGTGACAGGTAAGCTGCTGTCAGATGGACAAATTGACACAGGACTGCACCACAGAGCCCTACTCAGAAAACATCACCAGTGAACTGAAGCAGTCGAGTCTCCACCACATTTACTATCATAATTGCATTCCTTGTAAACTTCAGGTTATCACATTGCCTTCAGCCTGTAAATTGTCACAGGATCCTAATACATACCTCCTGAAATTGGTAATTCTGTGCAGAAAGCATTCTGCAACTCAAATCACAATGATGTGCTAATTTAGCTAATCAGCAGTTATATTAACTACCTACAAAACAAACAGGGAATAAGAACTGTTGGGTGACTTATGAGCAAAAAAAAAATATGGTAACACTGATGCTTTTTTGATGGCACATCTCATTATAAAGAGGTTACCACAAAATAATTTCAGGAGAAACAACAACAGTGTATATGGCCATTACAGGGTTACTGATAGATAATACATGAGATAATACAGCTAAAGGATACCTGTTTGAAATATTTGTGTAGATGCAATCTTAACAGGCTATATCTAAACTCATCCTTTCATCTTGCTTCATATGATGCATTAACTTGGTCACTATTAGACTTGTGATCACAGTACTGCCTATATTTTATATAACATTTCACTGGAACTATCACTGCATTTAGACCCACTCAGGAAACTTAGACAGAAGATTGTTACCATTTTTTTCTTATGATGATAATAAGCTCTTGGTCTGAATCAGTCTAAAACCAGTCTTGTCTGCAATGTCCCTACAGCTATCAGAAAGCTCCAGAGCAAGAGCCAGAAACCTACAATGAAGGAGACAGGAACCTTGAATTGCTTTAGTCTGGTGCTGCCTGCATCCCACGTTTTCACTGTCAATTCATACATCAGCTTTTCAACTGTAACAGATTATATTTAACACTAACCATCTTAGCAAAGTCCATGTGGTGTGAATTTACAACCCAGCTAAAGCAGGAAAGGAAATACATCCTGTGTGGTCTGACAGCAGAGCAACCAAAAGAAATACACCACCATTGAGATGCTCAATGGGGCTGTCCAGGATCGATCCATCCCGTACCCTCTCGTGAGACAGGGAGAGTTCTGCTCTCCAAAGCAAAGGAGTAGCTTCTTATTGCTGCATTGGTGAGTCTGCATTGTTGTTTTCCTGTACATAAATCAATAAACTATCTCTAAAAATATTTCCTGCTCTGTGTCACAGCATTTCTGTATTCTTATGATGGCGAGCTACAGCTCTGAGAAGGACTTACTGTCTCATTAACAGGGGAAAATATGGTCAAATCCTCCAAATGAATCAAAGCAAAGTGGCAGGAGCAGGAGAAATAAGACATGGCACTTTCCATTGCTGCAGCTTTTGGAAAGTAACTTGTTTTTTTATCATCGTGTTGTCAGTGTATTTCCAGGACCAGTTTTTAATGCAGAGTCTCATTAGACCCGTCTGCTCTTTAATACATGTCTATTTACGCTACCAATGGTGTTTGAAGCAGCCTTCAAAGACACTTGCTTAAAACAGGCTTTCCATCCACTAATTAAACCTTAACAATCCCTTATAACGAGCAACACATTTTTTCCCCAAAAATTGTGTACTTCCCAGGTGGCTCTTCATGTTAGCACTGAAAGGAGAGGTCATTCCTGAGGGATCCTCCACCACAAACATCTGAGAACAGGAAAGTCACCAAAGTGCCCCTGCAGAAGAAGGGATTCTCATGGAAGCATGGAATGGGCTGAACTGGACACCATTCAGCTCATCTCGTTCTGATCTCCCTGCCATGGCAGGATACCTCCCACTACCCCAGGTTGCTGCAAGCAGCATCCAATCTGGCCCTGAACGCTTCCAGGGATGGAGGCATCCACAACTTCTCTGAGAAACCTCTGCCAGGGCCTCACCATCCTCACAGTTAAGACTTTCTTCCAACTCTACTTATTGTCACTTTAAAGCCAATCCACCTTGCCCTGTCACTCCATGCCCTCTCCAGCTCTCTCAAAGCCCCTTCAGGGCACTGCAAGGGAGTCCAACATCTCCCTGGAGCCTTCTCTGCTCCAGGCTGAGTAACCCCAACTCTCTCAGCCCACCTCCATAGCAGAGGTGCTTCAGCCTTCTGAGCATCTCTGTGATTTCCCCTGGACCTGCTCCAACAGGTCCACATCCTTCTTATGTTAAGGACCCCAGAGCTGGATGCAGAGCTCCAGGTGAGGTCTCACCAGAGCAGGGCAGAGGGGCAGGATCCCCTCCCTCACCTGCTGCCCACACTGCTTTGGATGCAGCCCAGGACAAGGTTGGGTGTCTGGGCTTCAAGTGCGCATTGCCAGCTCACGCTGAGCTTCTCATCAACAACATTCCCACATCCTTCTTCCCAGGGCTGCTCTTAATCCATTCTTCATCCAGCCTGTATTTGTGCTTGGGACTGCCCTCACCCCTGCGCAGGACCTCTTCTCACAGCAAATTAGTTCCTGGTGGAGGCAAATGACAGCTGTACAGCAACACAGAAGTTTGCAAAGCTCCTCATTTACCGTTAGAAATGTTGTCTTGTGTAACTGTCAAGCAACAGCAATATTCCTACCCCGTTTTACTTGAGTGCCCTGTCTTGGGGGCATTTTGCCAATCATGCCTCAATTAAGTTTAAATAACAACTAATTTATTAGTCCTAAAGGCTACCTTTCCCTTTCCTATGGGACTGCTTGCTGAGTAAGTCAGTCCACTGAAGCTGATGTGAAAAATGAAATGCTACTGTAATTAGTGTAATATCTTTCCAAGATAAAACCATAAGAACTGCAGCTTCAAACAGCTGTCATCTGGCTATTCTGCTTATTATTCACAGACAAACTCTGATATCTTCTGCATATTACACGGTACGTTTACATGCAGTCTCAGTGAAAACACTCGTGGAACAGGATCTCTAAGTATCTAGCTCAGAATGTAGCCGAGAGAAAGAACGGAGCTTGAAAGTCATTTCAGACCTCATTTTCCCTCAGCACAGTCATTGTCCCAAATAGGTACACATAAACACATACTGGTTTTCTTTAGAAGCAATTTATGTGAATTCAATGTTCTTATAAAATTGGCTAGATATGACAGTCACTGAAAACTAAAATCCTCTTTTTTACATGACAGTCAGGGTACAGAGAGAAAAAAAAATCTAAAAAATGGATGCTCCAAGGAACAGCAAGACTGATTATCTTCAGAGGTAAAAGGGTAATTGCTGTCACATGGTAAAAAAGGAACCAGGCAAATTCATATGAATACTCTTTGGAGAAGAAGCCCTTACTGGTTAAAGATGCTGCACATTATGTAAGGCAATTACTGTGTGGAGTGGTGGTGATGCCTCGAATGCAAGCTCATTCACAGATGCCTGAATATTGCAGGAAGGCATCATCTATCTCTTACACCTGGGATTCTTCTGCTGATGGCACAGATTCCCCTGAAAACACCCAGAGACTCACAGCACCATTCATACAAGGTAATTTGGGATGGAAGGGACCTCGGAAGATCCAATCCCTGCTCTAAGAAGGACTGACTTCAAAGTTAGAAAAGGCTGCTCAAGACCTTTTTTGTTAACTGTTCAGTATCTCCAAGGAATCTACAGTCTCTCTGGGCAACCTGGGAGTTTCTCTCACTCCAGCCTATGATTTACCTTCTCTTAATTCACTGTGCACCTCTGGGAAGTGTGGCTCCATCTCATCTGTGAACTCCACACTAGACACTCCTCCAGACTGAACAAGCCCAAATCCCCAGCCCCATCTCACATGCTAATTCAGAAGTATATCCAAAACCCCCTTCCCAGTGAAGAATGACAGGATCAGAAATCCCCCAGTGTCAAGGTTTATAAGATGAAGAGCCCCTGCAAGGCGTGTAAGCAAACACCTCCCTTGGCTAAAGGGCTGTTCCACGACAGCACAGAGCACCTCTGCACACTCCTGAGGAGTCCAAGCAGAAGCAAGGAGAGGTATTAACAAAACCTTTATGAAAGTTTCCCTTATTAAACACTTCTACAGGTAAAGTACAGAATTGCTGAAAACCCAGCAGATTCTTTTCCAGACACAGTATGGTCAGAGTCAGCAGCTGGGTTTGATCTCTCTGTGGAGATCGCTCTCCTTGTTCATACAAAATATCTTTAAAAATCTTCTTCCATGGGTTTCATCTGAGAACTCATTTTCCTGAGACCCCACTCATCTTCAATAATACCCAGCAGAGTGGTTCTATCACTACATGTAACTATGAAAACCAAAGCTGTTACAAAAGCCACAGTTAATTACAAAAAGTGAATGCAGCACTGAAATGATTTTTGCTTAAACCCACCAAGGTATGTTTTTCACGATTACCCTAGAACAGCACATAGCCTAGGTAATTATTGGAGGGCTCTCCACAGAGTAAAAGCAAGTGTGATACTCTTCTACTATACTTCTAATTCTGTCAGAGTATGATTAACACAAAGTTCGTGCACCTACTAGAACATAAAGATTACCATCCCTTCACACAGAGACTGAACAATACAATTTACAGATTTGAAAACCTTGTGGAAAGGTTTGTGGTCAAAACCTAGTTAAAGATATTTACTCCTTTGAGTTTCAGTTTAAAACACATTTCTTCTTTCAGATACATCCCACATACTGTCAGGGCTTTTCTTTCTTTTCCTTTGTTTCCAGATTATATAAGAAATTCATTTCATCTTTAAAGAATAGCTTCTAGCTTTGCGAAGGAGTAAATTATTATGTCAAGTTTCCTCAGTTAGCATACCTGTATAGCAATTTTTTTCAATAAAAATAACCTTTTGTAAAAGGTTTCATTGTATTTCCCAGGAGACTGATAACAGTCACATCTCCAGCCATCTGCAGCCACCACTACAGACTCTGATGCACACTCTGAAAAATGACATTCTCCTCAACACTTCTGTTCAGACAATGGGACCACTAATTTCTAAATGCTTAATTATGCCAAGGGCAGAAGCCCAAACCCTTTACCCACGTTGAACTTCTTCAACAGTCTTAATGAAAATCAGGCCTCAGGCAAATCATTAGTAAAATTCAAAATCATGAGGAAATTATCCTTTCCATTTTTAGCACAAAGAATGGATTACTTCATAAAGGCCTATAGATAATTCATTTAAAGCTCACACGCTTCAGCTTTGGGCAGAAGAGCAGGTTAAGATATTTGAACATCAAGCACAGATATCCCCCTATACTCCACAATATTGCGTTAGTGGTACTTTAAATCCCAGCACAGCAGAACTGTATAACGGATGCAGTTCCCAAAACACTTTATGTCATAAAGTACTTCAGTTAGTTTCCAAATTATCTACTGCAACAGAGCAAAGACCTTACTTAAACGCTACATCCAAGACCTCAAACGCTGCGGGGCTGGATGGAGGAATCTTACCCCTGGACTGCAGGCCGTGCCCACACGCCTCACTCTGCCCTGGCAGGCCCTGTCTCACCGGCTCTGGCACCAGCACGCAGGGGCTCCAGCGGTGGCTCTTCCACCTGCAGCAGGAACAGCAAACACTCAAGTGGTTAGAACTGGAAGACAGGGAACACAAACCCAGGCACAAACTCTAGCTACGAATCGTAATATGCTGTGGGGACTTTGGAGTCGCAAAGCTGTAATTACTCCTGAAATAAGCACTGGGAACTGAAATTCAGACGCCAGGTTCAGCTTCTAGGGAGCTACATCCTCCTCCTACAACATTCCCTTTTCTCATTTTTGCAGGACATGGTTCAAAGTGACATAAGATACATAGGAAATAGCTCCAGTGGGCTTTGTCACCAGGCTCTCCTCCTGTTCTCATACAACTGATGATGTCCCCAGCCTGCTTTCCATGCTCACAGATGTGCCAGCCAGCAACACCGGGAAGCGGCTTTCCACGGCACCAGGCAGAGCAGAGCGTTGTGTCCCCTGCCTGGCACCGCCTTCAGCTCCACACTCTGTTCCAGGACCACCTCCTGTGGGATGTACAGGCTGCAGATTCACATGCAAAGATATAACGCTTTTCTATTTACTAATATTGCACAACAGATGGCCCACAGAATCTTAATGAAGAGCAGTGAGTAGCTGCTCTATTGTATTATTTGTCTAATCAGAACTTTGTAAGTGTGTACTATTCACTGGAGGGAGAGTACCAGGGGAAAAGACAAGAGTTTCTGCAATAAGAACGCAATTATGATTAAGGCACTCTAGGGCTTGTGGTCCCAAAATAGCTTACATTGATTTTAGATACAATGAGGGGGGAGCTCCCAGTAACAGCTTCCTTACACACATCAGACCCCGAGGTTACCATTTCTAGGAGCTCTGTCTGTGTCTGTTGGTGGTTGTTCTGATGATGCCGAATCTACTGATATCTCCATCTGAACTCTACTCTTACACATTTTGCAAGGTACATTATCTGTTCCAAACTCTGCATTTTCCAACATTATGTTATTTTCTGGTGAAAATTGTGCGGGACAAGAGTCCTTTCTGGAGAAGTGGACACCCACTAGAGACTTATTCCAAGCTAACAGTTTTTACCTATACACTGGACAGGTGGGAACATCTTCACATTCTCTTTCCTCATACAAGGTGTCCGGACACGCCTGTCCCCCACTGGCAGAATCCTGAAGGATAATCCTGTACCGGGACTGCTTAACTGCAGTGGCATTGCCTGAAAAGCAAAGAAAGAATTTGTCTTTCAGGCACAGTTGGCACCCCAAGTTAGTGATTTAGCTGGCTTGGTTAGAAACATGCTCTGTGTTTCATTTGTATTTTGAATATTTGTATATTCATTTGTGAACACTCTGTAACATTTCTTCCTCTGAAATTACCAGTAGTTCAGCAGGACAGCTGCTGGAAGGTTGATAGATCAACAGCCTAACAGATGCATCAAAAAACGTCTATTTAACAGAAGACCAAATCAAGTAAAAAAATAAGTAGACAAGAAAATAAACATCTTAACCAGGGAAAAGACTAAAACCAAAGAAATAAACTGTCATAATAGAAAGTTTTGTTTCTGAGAACACATTCAGGTGGTCTCAGGCTGCTACCAGTAACCCATCTTTATGGCTCTAGAAATTAGAGATGATAACTTCCTGATAGGAAAACCATTGCAACCAACAGAGGCTAACTCTTTACTTAACCTGCGTTGATGCAAGATCAATCCATCTAGAAACACAGTTCACAAAATCCACGGCACAGAATGCAGCAGGAAAGACAAGAACAAGATTTATCTATTTATCTCTACAGCTAAAGCAAACACAATCCTTGGCTGTGTAAGCGGTAAGTGCAAACTGAGAGCTGGTTTAACCACTGCATATAGCATTTGTATTTCTCTGGATACTGACTCACACTTCAAAAACAGGTGCTAGAAAAGTAAAAAGGGATCTCAGGAGAACTCCTTAAAGGATTACAGACCACGTAAACATCTTTAAATAGTGGACTTAATCAAGTTTGTCTGAAAGAGGAAAGCAATGTGCAAACAAACCCACTACGAGTACTATTCTTCCAGCTCAGAATATGGGCAAAGCTGCAGCAGCAAAATTACAATGGAGTACAAGGAAAACTTAAAAGTCACACCATGAACACAAAGTACAAGCACAGAGCCAAGAAAAATGTTGGCTTTAGAAATACCAAGTCATACAAGCCTTCACTGGCAGATGTGCCACCACCGTGAGACCACTGCAAAAGGACACTGGACCTGACAGGAGGCTGCTCACCATGGCTGCTGCCCTGGGGCAGGAAAAGCACTTCTTTCACAGCCACTACCTAAGGCAGCTCTACAGCTTCCTACAGTCTCCTTTCACATGTCTGATTTGGTGCCTGTAAAGCCCCACAAAGAGCCTTTTCTTAAAATCTAGCCCACACCATCACTCCTGTAAATTAAACTGTTTTATCTTCTGTCCACTACATGAAGAAAAGAGTTTATCCCTGTCACCTAATGTATAACCTTTACAAAATTGCAAGGCCTTGCATCCACTCGAAGTTTTCCCTTCTCTAAGCAATCCCAGTCCTTTGTAGGTCCAATTCAATTCCCTCTCATTGCTCACTTTCTCACAACACTGTGCCCACGGACCTGCAGCCTCCCCAGGGCAGAGCACAGTGACCCCTCAGGGGTCTTACATACACATACAATGTGCCCAGGAATTTGACAAGCCCAGTATGAGTTTTAGCATTTCTAACTGCTGACTTTTATTCAGGAGGGAAGGCTCACAGGATCTTATCAACGTGTATCAATACACTATAACGGGCAGTAAAGGAGACACACACAGACTGTTTTCACTGTGATACCCACTGTGAGATTTTTAAAGCATCTGAGTACCTATTTAAGAGTGATTTAATTTAAGCCACTGTTCCTCAGCTTCCTGATAAAAGTTTATTGTGTCAAAAATCTACCACTTCCCTTAATTAGAACAGCTACACTGTCAAAATAAGAGGAAATTAAATTTATTGGGGACAATTTGTTCTCAATAACTCCTTACTGGCCAGTTTACTACAATCTGATTTTTGAAATGTTTATATCTTGAGTAATAACTTGTTCTTGTGGCTTTCTACATAATGAAGTTAGGATGAGTAATCTACAATTTTCTTGACCTTTCTTTTTGGGGGAGTGGAGGTGAAGGGAGAGTTTTGGTTTGGTTTGCCTTGGTATTATTGAGTTCTAGTTCTTTAACACTTAATTTCTCACCCATAAGACAGTCACGCGATGCTCTGGAATTACTTTACTACTTCCTTCTTATTCACACAACCTCACTGACATGGGAATAGCTACCCAATGGAAACACTCCTTAGTCCATTCTTCTCCTGGCTGCAGACAGGAAACAGTGGCAGTAACTGCACATTGCCAATATTGTGCTTCTCTCATTTCTCAAAAAGTACATTTCATTCAGTTTCCCTTTACTTTTAATCCATTTATGCAATTTCCACTACCTAATATCCTCTAGCTTAGTTTGCATTCTTGATTTCTTGTTTCTAATCTTTGTAAAACAATATGACAATGCAAAAGAAAACAAGATCCTGAACAACTCTGCTAGTAAGACAAAAAAGGGCTTCTCTAGATGTGTGTGGTGTTCTCTCATCATGGTTTGAACCTTGAGCTTGCAAATCACAGACCTACACATGCCTTGCTCCCCAGTGCTACTGGCTTGCTATTAGCACAGTTTCAGAACAGAAATTACAGTCCAGTAGGGCTTCAGGCTTTTGGACAGGCTGTTTTGGAGCTTCCAGGTCTTCTGCACTCCTGTCTGCATAGAACGTGTTCCCAAGAGGTGTAGATACCAATTCCTGCAGTTTTTTGAAGCCTATCTTTTTCTTTTTTATATGTCTTGTTGATATTGCTATCCTTCACTTCCAAGAATCGTGAACTCTATCATTTTGTGATGATTTTCATTCAAATTATCTACCACCATTAGAATCGTACCCATTTCCTTCCTATTAATCAGGACCAAATCTAAATGAGCTTCCCACAGTAATTTTCTCCACCTCAAGAAACTAAATTATCCTCAACATTTATTGCACCTTACTCAAACCCCATTTTCAAAATTGAATTTCCTCACTGGCTTTTCTATAGCATTCCTTACAAATGTTAATAAGCATAATTTTTATATTTTCAGTTTAAATTGCTATAGCCTGATTTTTCCAGAGTACTAGAACTGTGGAGGACCATCCTTTTAAAGCCAAACTGATTTCAAGCATGGTCTGCCCTCCCAAAAAAAAATCAGGCCTGAAGATCTGAGAACCATCTTAACTTGTGTCCTTGACTTTGCAACTCAGGTAATGCTGTTGAGAATTTCAGGGGTGCCTTACCTCTGCTTCCACTCCCCATCCCTGTGCCACCAGACTCCACTCTCCTTCCTTACAGAGCCATAGAACTCCTACCAACCCACTCTTATTCCTCCCTGCATCTTGTATCCTTCCTTCCTCTGTCTTTCACCCCCAGGGCTTCCCTGCCCAGGGCTCAGAGAGCTGCACCACCATTCTCAGGTGAGGGACAAAATCCCTTTCACTCCTGGAACATGTGCTGTATCTGGTCCAGCTTCCACAGAAAACATTGAGTTTCACGCTCTGCTCCTGACCAGATGGAAAGGCAGAGTCTGGTCAACACAAGACTCTGCTCACACAAAAAACAAGGACAATTTTTCTGAGATTTTCAGAGATTTTCAGAGATTTTAGTCACCAAAATCAGTGCTGTGTCAAACATCATTGTAGACATAAGAGCTCTTAAGTCTTTCACTTTGACCAGCTCTAGCTGGGTGTTTATGAGGATTGGAAGTGGCAGATCATGGACTGACACAAGGTAGAGGCCATTGGAATTTCTTGTTGTGGCACACCATACATTTTATGCACTTTTACCCCATCTCATTTCAAATCTGATTTAAGGCATGGGGAGAAAATAGGACAGCTACTATCTAACATTTCATGTAAACTTGTTTAGAGAATTAAGTGACTGTGAAATTTCTAACCTTCCTCCTGTACCACCAATGCCCAGAAGAGACGAGGTACTTACAGGTACCATCTATTTTCAGAAGGGAGATGAAAAATTTATTGTTAGTTGCTTGCTTTTTTTAAACTCCCTGTTTTACATCTATGCTGACAGACCAGGGAGCACCTCACCCATGCTGAAAGCAGTTACCTCTCCAGGCCACCTTCACCCTCAGAAAAGCAGAGGAAAATCTACCTGCTGCTCATTCAGACCATTTCATATTCTGAAACCACCCTACTGATTTTTTGATTCTTTATTCAATCCATCCTCAAAGACCAGGTAAAACATACATTATAGAGACTGCAGTAGACAGTTGCCACCTTTAAGTATCTGAAATGGCAGAGAATCAATAACTTGCAACAACCTCGCAGTTCCTGCCTCCCCAACAGGTGCTTGGATTCGGGGGCACTTCCTTTGTGAATTATGTTGTCCGCCCATCTGTTACTGCCCTGAGGTTCAGTGCTGTCTGCACTTCTGAGGCAGGAGATAATCTTCTGCCAGAAGACAGACAGTTGTCTGATGACATTTAAATGTAGGGAAAATGTCAGCTTTTTTATTGTCAGATGGTAAACTCAGATGTATTTCCTCAGATAAACTACAGACAGCTCAACTGGTAAAGTTTTGTGTAAAGCTGATTTAGTGATTCCATGTTTGTCTAAGTTCTGATCTTCTGCTGGTACACAATTAATTTTAAATCTGCCAAGCAATACCTGCTCCTGCTTGATCTGATTAGTAATTCACCATCTGTATATTGCTTTCATTAAATACAACTTTTCTATGAGAAAAAAACAACACTCCTAACAACTCATGTATGTATAGTGGCTTTGAAATTTCATTACCATGCTGAGGTTTTAATTGTGCAATGCAAATTAAAAAAAAAAGAACCTTGCAATGCGGCCATATCAATAACAGAT
This sequence comes from Corvus moneduloides, assembly GCF_009650955.1. NCBI lineage: Eukaryota > Metazoa > Chordata > Aves > Passeriformes > Corvidae > Corvus > Corvus moneduloides. Next base: position 33,716,992 of record NC_045482.1, on the reverse strand, counting down.
TTAGGAAAAAACAAACTCCCTCATCTAAGAAGTTTTAATTTAGAATTATATTAAAATGATAACACTGCCAAGGAGGTTAAATAATTAATTTCTTCTCATTTTAATTGTAGACTATTATTTAATAAACAAAGTAATTTACCAGGTAATTTATTCTACTCCTTCATAGGCAGCTCATTTAAAGTCTAAAAATAAATTGCTAATTAAAACAGGATTCACTGTTTTAGAAAGCAACTAATTTTCCTGTAAAATCTAACAAGGACTATGATAAAGCATTCACTGAGAATCTTTGAAGGGCAAGGAAACTTCCAACAAAAATGAAATATTCTGATAACTGAGCAGACTTTCATCTGAATAATTAATGAAACACACAAATTTGTCAGAAAACCCAACAATAGATGATTATAAAGAAACTTCGTTGTACACTCAGTGCCTCAAAGTTAACCAACGAGATTAAAGAGATGTTTGGCCCTTGAGAAAACACAAAGCATGAGAGGTACTTGCACAACCCTGTTATGTACAGCCAGGTTGGTCAAGAGAATTACATTTCATATGTAAGCAATTCCATGTGCAGCTATACAGCATAGGGGCCTTGGAATTCTGACTGAAGGCAGAAACCAGAAGGAACTTTTCCCAGCAGAGAGAATTTACATCTCCCAAGCTGTTCACAAGGATCCCGCCTGCCCAAGAACATCAGCTCAAAAGTCAAGGTCCAGAGTGCTCACGTCCAAAACTCATGCAGATGAATGCCCTAAAAATTATTAGACTGGTGTAAACTTCATCTGCCATATGTTTCTAGGCCAATTCCCTAATTTTTCACCAAAATTTTGACTTCTTAAAGGCTTACCAGGCTGACAGGCTGTGGGACAGGGCGTCCACTCACTGAACAGGGTAACAACACAGTCCTTCCTGCAGGGGAGGAGACACGGCCGCACTGCCTCCGGCCGGATGGACTCGGGACACCTACGGATCCAAACACGGGTAAAACAAAAGAGAAAGTTAAAACCATGGAGAAAGATTCTATTCCTAAGACTTTCACAGGGCTGTGAGCATACTGCCATACCAAAGACACCGCTTCTGGCCAGAGCAAGCCTTATTTTTCTTCTCCTTCACACTCATGCAACCCAGCTGAATTTAGTACATTTCAAGGAATAAAAAAAGAATAATAATTTTTTTTTTTTTAAATGGGGAGCTCAGCTTGATGACTACAGGCTAAATGTAACTCTGTCTGTGACATCAAAACCACAAAGCTCATGGGAGTAAAACAGATATATTTATTACCAAAGAAACAGAGTAGTTATGTTTATAAAGTAGTCCTGTTATAGCACTATATGCAACAGCCTTCAAACCATCTGTCTGTAAGGGCTGATGACATATTCCTCAACTTTCAACCCCCAAGGAATACAAAAATAGTTTCAAATGAATACAGTAAGAAGAGCACTGTGATTTTCTTCATTCATTTTTAACTCCTACACAGAAAACGTGTCATACATATACTAATAAAAGTTTAAGACACACTTAATGTATAAGGACTCAAAGAACAGAAAAGGGACAATTTTATGGGATCAGGCGCAGATCTTGCATATCAAGTGGGTGAACAAGAAGGGAATTACTCTTTCTCACTCCTTATTAATTTCTATTAAAAAGATCACTCAACAATACTTAGTAATGCATGCAACCCAAAATGATCCCATTTGAAGGAGGAATATGCCACTAATTCCTACAAGAAAAAAACAAATCTTAAAACCATGATTCAGCTCCTTAAGTGTTTACTTACCCCCTTCAGTTCCATTTCCTCTTATACCACCTCAAAAGCGGAGAGGGCAAACAACTATCTTAGGCATTATACAGCTCCATAAACAGTATGTTTAATTAGGTAAAGTTCAAGCATATCAATGCATTTGAGACATACATGAATACTAGATTTCTTTCCTTTTATTTAATTAACCCCATTAACCTCAAGAATTTTAATTAACTTTACTAAAATCAGCACAGTCTGCTTATACAAACAGGATTGTTTTGAGAGCTGCTATAAGAAAGGAAACTCAGTTCTAAGTCTCTAGACTCATTAATGGTGCAAAAATAATTAGCAACATCTTGATTTTTCGATATTAAGGAACACATCTGTGCTACTTATTTTCCTCATTTAGTAAAGCAAAGCAAAATTTGGGATATTTCTACTGCAGAATACGTAATTTTGTTGTGTTGCTATCACATTATGGAAGTTATATAAACCAGCTGAACAATACAGATCACACATATGGTACTGCCTTATTGGAGTGTAAATACAATGCAAAATCTATTTACTTTTTCTATTTTATTAGAGCCCTGCTAATAATGCGTTGCTGAACATTATATTCAAATGTATTTCATAATTTCCTCATGCCTGTCCTTCCAGGAAAATATTTGCAGAAAACTGTAAATTAGAGTAGCAGAGGAGCTACAGCAAAAAATCTCCACCACTGAAAGTGTGCCTTTTGTCTGGATTTACATGGAAAGTTAAAATGAGCTGGATAGCTGGTTTCTTTACCTGTTACAACATAGTAGTGATGGAGTAGTACTGGAAAATTAGTCCTGATATAAAATTATTTCAATCCTGCAGAGTCCATACGCTTGCAGAAAATGCCTTTCTACATAACATATTTTATAAATAAACACTAACAAGGTTTTTTTAAATACCTTTTGGGAGTGACCTGGCCAGAGCTGCTCTTCATGCAGAAGACTTTCCTTGTCTGTATGCCCACCCCACAGGTGGCTTCCCTGCTCCAGCTGATGGTGGCGTTGAGCGCAGTCCCCAGCACGTCCTCGGAGCAGGAGCTCCAGGGAGATGCTTCCCAGAAGAAATGCACGCACGGGTGCTCATTGCAGGCACGCTGCTCCTGCAGGGCTCGCTCAGGGGGACAGGCTTTTCCACCTGGAAAGGGTCAAAAGAACACCATATCCTTACCTCATGGCATGTGACAAAAGGAATACATCGAAACCTTTTTTTAAAAGTCAGGTTTGCACAATACCTTCTCTTTTTTCCCCCCTAAAAAAAAAAAATAAATAAAGCTTAAATAAAGCTGTTGACCTTTATGGCTGCAATAACAACCTTCTAAAATATTGTTTCCTCATTAAACTAGCCTTGCATAAAATTGTATTCCAATGCATAATGGAAACAGAAATAGGCAAAGTATATTTCTGAGTTACTTTATTGATAACTCCTACACACAGCCAAGTTAATTCCGTTTAAATGCCAGTATCACTCAGCAAACATGCAATCAGGTTTAAAGACAAATTAAGCATTATTTTTATGTTCATTCTCCTTGCTAATCTCCCAAGGAGATTAGCAAGCATCTCTCTCTCATATTTGGACTCCACGCGTTGCCTTAAAGATTTGAGCAGGAGAGGATGCTGAACTGTAATGACAGCAGCATGTATCAAATGACACCCACATCTGCAAATCAAGGAAGGGGGAAACTTGAAAGACACGTTTTGAGTATGAAGCCTTCACTTCTCTGAAGCATCATCCTTCAAACTCATGTCCAAAGATTTTGCTAAACTGCTGCACTTTGTCAGCAACTGGTGACAAAGCCCCAAAGTACAGGAGTTGGAAGAGTCTCCCCAGAAGCTGTAACACTACAGCCAGCAGCTTGAATTTATCCATAAAAGCAGATCATCATAGCTCAAAAGCTACGGAGTAATGCAGTGAAATTTAACAGTAAGCATTGTCATTTTAGGAAGAAAGAAGCAAAAATTACTAAAATCAAAACTATTGTCCTCCAGGAGGGAGAACTCGGACAACTTGGGACACAGCCAAAGTGCTGCAGGTTTTGAAAGAGCTGAAGTGTTGGGGCCAGACACCACGAGGTGCAGGGCACCTTTACACCCTACCAAAATCAACCAGAGATGAAGGGATGTCGAAGGGATGCCCATTGCCTTGCAGCACTGACCCTCCTGAAATAAGGGAAGGCCCCAAATGGCCACAATGAATAGCAGTGAGAAAAGAAAAAGAGAGAGAAATTACCTAACCCACTGGATAATCATGTCACATTACCATTCATCCTTTCAAGAAAATGGACTGTTCCACACAGTGCTCAGTCTCAGAAATGTTTAGTACGATGATGGAGTAGAAAATGCCCCAGGTAACTTACTACCTGAAGAATTTGACTTGGCAGGAAAAATGCAAACCAGTTATTTTTCTTGTGTGTTTGAGACACATCTTAAAAATAGATAATTGTAACAAGCAAATGGCAAAATGCCTGATCCATTTGGAATGAAAAAAACAAAATCTAAAGAAAATATCCAACTCGAATTTTGAACTTCCCAGGGAAAAATCAGGGTGGCTTTTTCTCAATATTACGTTAGTTACAGTATGTTCAGGAAGCTTTCCTAAACACAAGAGAGTAGTAATGAGGCAGTTTTAACTTAACATAGTAAGAAATGGCTCATCCAAACTTGCCTGCAACACTGCAAGCAGGAGATGCTGTTTATAAGGAACACAAGGGCCTGCCCACTTTCTGCAGTTCATTGACAACTTTTGTACAAAGAAAGAAGGACAACATGCCTCTGCCTGGCCGTTCCAGTAGCCATTTACAGATTTATTTTATGATGTTCAGCAGTTCCTGTAATTCATTTTACACCTGCTGAGAATGCCTGCTCTGCAATCTCCCCTTGCACCAAGCTTCAGAAGTTTGCTGCATAAAGAATTATCTTTTAAAACCTGATTTAAATCAGGTCCCCCAAGTTTCATCAACAGCTTCCTGGTTGTCATATTCTGGGAGCAGGTGAAGAGCTTGGAGAAAATGACCCAAAATTTCCATATGTCTTTCAACAGCAGAGCCTCAGCTGACACTTCCTTCATTGACAGCGGCCACACGAAATGGCCCTTGCAGAGGTACCAGAGCTCTGTAGAAGTCAGGTGCTCAGCTGTGAGCTGGATATGAAAAAGGTAGAGAAAGCAGGTAATTTAACATTGCCTTAATGTTGATAATGGCATTAACTCCACTTCCACTCTCCTGAATTTCAATCACTGTCTGTACACAGATGTGTGACTCTGCACAGCAAACTGTTACACCATTGCTAAAGATGCACAGAAAAAGTCAGGGAGTTTGATGTTAATAGTTAATTATTCCTTCCTCAGAAACTCCAAGTATTCAGCTCAGAGTATATCACTTTAAGGTTAGTGCCTTTCAGGTTGAGATGACAGTGCTTCTTTACTTCCAGAATTCACTCCTTCACAATTTCACTCTCGTAATTCCATGTTTTATCTGTTATTTGGATTTCATTACTTCCATGGAAAATATGAAACCAACTGTATTTTCGTTTTAATTATTCTCTAGCTCATAGACTTTTTTAGTAGTAGTTATTATCATTCAATCAACAATTATTTCCATCCCGAAGGGCCCCAATTTTCTTCACAAGTGCTTATGAGGATGTTTATGTGAATACAGACCTTTCACATGAGTAATGGTTTGCAAGATCAAGTCCTTACATTAGCCCAGAAACAGTGGGTGGCTTTAACGACAATTTACAAAATAGCACTTAAAAGAGCTTGTCCTGAACTAGATTTGCATCTGAAAGTGTTTTGCTGCTGCATTAACTGCACCTAGTTTTGGCACTAGCAGGTATTTTGTGTCAACAAGGCTTTAGTCTATTGGACCTCTTCACACTTTATGAATTTTTATGCACTTGATCCAAGACCTTTCAAATCCTGTGTGATAAACTAATACATAAATTAATTACCATATGTGTAACTGTATTAAAGATTACACTTCTAGTACAAAATGGTTTGTTTAAATAGCTGTATCACTGATGTTAATATGTAAAAAAACCAGATACATGATGTGTCCAAGAAGATCCAGAAGAAATGACATATATTAATCAAGAGGTATTTACTGACTAAAATAGAAAAACAAGCAGGTCAACACATTCCAGGTCTACATTTCAAAAAAAAAAAAAAAAAAAAAAGTAGGTCCTTTTCCATTTCCTCATTTTTCACAGCTCACTGGTTTTAAATCTTGACTAATATGTTCCCATATAAAGACACTTGCATGGTGAGTCTGTCATGCAGCAATTTTACTGGTAGAGGATGAAGCTCTTCAGAACCAAATTTACATCCAGACAGGCCCTCAACAGAGGCTGAAGTAAATAGTTTTGAACTGTGAGAATTTCTCCAAGTGACACATGACAGAATTTCTCCAAGGGACACATGAATTCCAGCCCATCAAGATCTCCTAGTCTCTAGGCAGAGACAAGCATTCACTATTATCCCTGATTCCTGTGGAACTGGGATTAGCTCGGATCTAAAACCAGTTTGGCTCAGGAATGCGAGTCCGTGCATTAAAGGAACAAACAGTGATTAATCCAGGAATGTTCAGCACTCACCCTCAGCTGGAAGGGCCAGGATGGACCTGCTCCTACTTTGACTGCCCTCGGTGTTTTTGCTGGAGCAGGAGTGGGAGCACGGGGACCACGGGGACCACTCACTGACGACACAGTCCCTCGCACAAGGGACTTCACAAGCCACCACCTCGGGCCGGGGAAGCTCTGAGCAGAGGTGATGTGGTACTTCTTCACCTGGAGCAAATGAAACAAGACAGACATGGAGGGAGGCACAGCTTGGTTCAATACCCACAGCCTGCATCAAACAGACTGACTTCATGTCAAACATCCACCTGCCCATGGAGGAATATGCTACAGAACAGCATGTGGCGAGGCTGCAGGCTGGAAAGTGTAATACTTGAACAACTAACTTAAAAATTTATTCAGGAAAGCAAAGAAGAAAGAAATGTGTTTCAAGCTCGGTGTGTGACATCTTGGCTCTAGTCCGCTCTCTGAAGCAGGTAAGAAAAAAGAATGAGATAATTTCATCAACAGAAAGCTGTAATACATCAAATATATCAACAGAACTAATGACTGTTGCCCCGTATTTTCTAGCAGTCTCTACCTACAGAACCTATTTCCCACAGTACAAATTGCATGGGTCCCCAAAGAAGTCAGATTTCTTTTTTCTGCAGGCCAGAGAAGTATCTGGCAGATGTTTTGGTCCTTCCACTTCAGCCTCACCAGAATGAGCCACTCCTGTTTCTGACTCTTGCTTCTCACCCAAAAGCTAGGAGATCCAAAATTATCAATCTGTTGGGCCACCCCCACCCAAGGGAGAAATACTTTCTGCAGCAGATGAACCAAGGCTCCTGGACCAAAGCCTATCTCCTGAGGAGAGGCATCTTTTCAAAAGCCCTTCCAATAACAAGGTAGGACAGGGGGGACTGGTGAGGAAAAACCCACCAACCAAAACCACTGCCAGAATCAGCAGCAAAAGAAGGCACATGAGGGATGTCATGAGCAATACAAATCAGGGAACTGTTGTTTTTAGAAAGGAAAATAAAATAAACTTTTTTTTTTTTAATAATAAGGGAAAAGTCTGGAAATTTTAGCTATTATGTAGAATTTGCAAGGACATAATAATTCATAAAAATCCGTAAAATGTAACTCTTTTAGTACTGAACTACACCTAATGTCTTAAAAATGTATTTTAAGTGATGAACAGTCATGACTGACTTCAGTCATGACTGACTTCATTACACTGTTCTATTACTTAGTATTTCTGGATACTCATGAAATTTCAGCTACATATCTGAGATTACTGAAACCTCAACTGTTTATAAACAAAAGGGTCACACCAAGTCCTACCTCCTCTTTTGCCCTCATAATAGTTACAAACCTCTCCTTCAAGGTTTCTTTGATTATGAACCTAGGGAAAAAACATAATGACTATCCAGGCTTAATTATACTTAAGAAAAAACCCTAAAATTTATAATGGCAGAAAGTGCCTCTTTCACCTCACGCTCCAGGAACAGGCTCCGTAACAAAGCAGCCCAGGAAGCAATTATAACTGGGAGGGCAGAAAACTGTGCTGCTTTTACAAGAGCTCACATCTCTGAGTGAGTAAATAAGAGAGGAAGGCTGAGAGCACATAAAGCTGTCAACAGCACGGCACTATTATCTGCAGTTGCATCCCTAAATGAAGACAGGCTCATCGCCCTCGAGGCACAGATAAAACTTTTCAAGCATATTATGAGAAGGAACAGCGGATCCAGCAGGCAATCAGACTGCAAGATATGGTTAAAAATACTTTAGTTTTATACTCCCTTTCCTTCGTGCTCACCTGGAAAGGCTCAATGTGCCCAGTTTTTGCAACACCCCCCTAGACACAGCCCCCATCCATCAGTGCTGCAATTGGCATCCCAGGAAAACCTGTATCACCACTGCTGCTTTGAATGCTCACCTAATGCTGAGAACTACCTTCAGAAAAAAAAACAATGTGAAAACAGCAAATAAACCTGTAAGACTTATTCCAGTTGTCTTCCCCAGTCACTTAAGCATCAAAATCCCTGCCAACATTTTGACATCTTGTCTGTACGGCAGCAGGTAATGGAGGGGAGGCCTGGGCAGGCTGATTAAGGAATCAATAGTACAGCACCAGCAAGAGATTACATGCTTTGCTGAAGCAGGGTGCAACACCTGTCCTCCTCTCCCATCACCAACAGGGAAGCACGTGGACAGCCAGGGACAGGCTTCAGAACCAGATGGGATGAGATGGGACACTGGCCATGAAAGTGCAACCCCCACCCCTCCATCTACACCACAGATTATCTGCTACATCAGGGCTTTAGGGCCAGAAAGTGTCATGATGTTCACCGAATTCTGAATTGAGTCCAATTTTTTCCACCAATCAGACTGTGCTACAGATCTAAGCATCAGAGAAGAATTACTTGTTGAAAGTCAAGAGAGCCTTTCCACTGATTTAATCCGACTTTAAAAAGCCAAGCCACTCCTCTCAGAAGATGAGTGCCCCTTTGGGGTGGCTTCCTCTACCCATAGGCTCACGTGCCACATATTGCAGGGTGACCGCCCTGTGGGGAAGGGAGGCAAAGGAGGAAAATACACTTTCAACTTCTTCCTTCCATGATTTCTTTTCACACTGGATTTACAGCAGGTGACAGCAACAGCACCACTGCAAACAGAGGCTGTAATTCGCAGTTCCTGGGCAAAGAAAGGAAGCTTTGTGCTTTGTTAGAAAGAGTTTACCACCGGGTGCATGAAGGTACAATTCAACACTCACTTTGATTTACTTTATAGCTCCATTCTCCGTGTTCAAGTTTAATTACTGCCTTCTATTACTGCAGAAGGAGAATTTCTTCTGTACCAGCTGCCTGGCAGAGAATTCTCAGAAAACTACTGTATACTATAAAGGGAGGTAATAATCTTTCATTTTCCATGAAAAATACTAGAACAGGATATAGCTGAAGTGTGCTTTATGCATTGTCGCAGATTTAAAGGGAATATTAAACTCTCAAGAGCTTCCAGACTGTCCACTCAGTGCCTTGAAGGTGTAATTCTTACCTCACATCTGCTGAATAATCTTTCTAGATCTTTCCATAATCTTTACATGCACAAGCACGTTCTGTGGGGCCAAAGGGGAGATGCACCCAAATGTACTGAGGGAGCTGGCAGAAGAGCTCCCCAAGCCACTCCATCTTTTACCAGATGTCCTGGCTATCCAGGAAAGCCCCAGAGGTGATTGGTGACTGGAGGCTGACAAATATGACACCCAGTCACAAGAAGGGCTGCAAGGAGGATCCAGGGAACTTCAGGCCTGCAGCTTGACCTCAGTACCAGGAAAGGTCATGGAGTAGGTCATCTTGAATGCCATCACACGGCATGGACCAGGGGATCATTCCCAGCCACCATGCATTTAGGAAAAGCAGGTCCTGTTTAACCAATCTGATCTCCTTCTATGACAAGACAGCCCACTTAGTGGATGAGGAAAAGGCTGGGGATGTGCCTTCCCAGACTTTATCAAAGCCTTTGACACTACTTCCCACAGCATTTTCCTGGAGAGACTGGCTGCTATGGCAGCGATGGGTGCACTGTTCACTGGGTAAAAACCTGGCTGGATGTGCAGGCCCAGAGAGTGGTGGGGAATGAGTTACATCCAGCGGGGGCCATCACCAGTGGTGCTTCCCAGGGCCCAGCACTGGGGCCAGCCCTGTGTAACATCTTTATTGATGATCTGGACAAGGGGATCAAGGGCACCCTCATCGAGTTCACAGACAACATCAAGTTGGGCAGGAGTGTGGATCTGCTGGAGGGCAGGAAGGCTCTGCAGAGGGATCTGGAGAGGCTGGATCAAAGGGCTGAGGCCAGTTGTGCGAGGTTCAACAAGACCAAGAGCCAGGTCCTGCATTTGGATCACAAAACCCCCAGGCACCTCTCCAGGCTGGAGGGTGTCCAGTGGAAAAGCATCTGGGGGTGCTGGTCAGCACCAGCTGAGAGCAAGAGCACAACCCACACAATCCAGCTTCTGACCTGCCTGCGGTACAGACACTGAAACAGCACCCTCAGCATTCCCGGAGCCCAGCTGATCCCCCTCACACACTCTTTATTTCATGCCTTAAGCACTGATTGTTCTCAGCCTCGCTGAATGCTTGCTTTCCTAAAAGAAGCAGTAGTTAAAAAAAATGTTACTGTTTTCTATTCAAAATGCTTTATTGCAAGCACCCTGACCAACTCTAATGGCATTTTTTAAAGTGATTGCCTTGTACTTGAATAGTTTAGTGATTATAAGGCTGAATACTCAAGATATACCCACCAGATAGCATTTTACAGGAAAGATTTAATCCATTGTCTCCCATGTCAGGGTGTAATAATTACAAAAGAGAAGACAAGCATGGCATTTTTGTAAATATATTTGCTAACAAAGTAGCTCATTACCTAAGGTACTGGTCCCTCACTTGAATTCTTTAACAAGGTAACAGAGAAGCGCCATTCCAAGTGGAACTTTTCATTCACCTAAAAGCAACTGAATTCTTCCCAAAATGAGAAACAAAATAAGGAATGACCTAAAACCCTCCATGAACTAAAGAGCTTGGTTTTTATCCAGAAACTTAATTTTTTTTTTCCATTGTCTTTTGCATTCCAGAAGGAGAAGCCACTCCCACAGTCCTGAGTAATGCACTCCATGGTGAGGCACTGAACCAACAGGAATGTTTTGTTTGGCGTCAGTCCAAGATTAAACTGCACCTGTCTATTTCACACCCTGCCTTGCAGCTCTGGTGCATTGTCTCATTCTTCCCAGTGACCTGTTGTGCCCATCTCCCGTGACACAGTTCTTAATTACTCCTGCCAAAGACATCCCTCCTGGCTCAGGAAAAAGGAAATGTCCACTGCACAGGACACAACTAATGCAGCAAAAATAAAAATCCCATCAGGCAGCAGGAATCGAAAGATCAACTCAATAACAAACCAAGTGTTCTCCTTTTGACATTCAATAATATAATACCATGCTCATTTTTTAGAAAGAAAAATCACAAAGTCACTTTGAAGTTTTCAGGTTTGAACACATGGGGAGCCTCAAGTGACCTCCATGATGGGAAAAGGACCAAGAAGAAGGAATTGTATTTCAGACCGTTATGCACGGCTGTGTAGAAGTTCAGAAAATTTATTTTTTGCACAAATGACTGCCACAAAAACGCTGCATATTTAATGACAATTACCAGTTTGCCATCGATATTTCTCCTTGTAGCATTTCAAATTATTCAGTGGAAATAATGAAGCTGTCACCTAAAATACGATACGTATCGTAAAATTTTACGTCCCACTTAAATCTCAGAAAAGAATGACAATAAACTTTGATTAAATACTTGTCTGTAACAGAGTAAGATGTCAACAGGCAGCAGTAAATTCGGAGGGATTCCTATTGACTGCATGCCAGTTTGCTGAGAGCAACTGCATGCAGAGAAACTGTGTGCTGGCAGGATCCTGACCTGGGCATCTCATCAACTAAGGAAAATGTTACATTTAAACGCAATAAAAATCAAATTACAATAGGAGAAATTTCTTATAACCATTCCAAACATCTTCATCTCATCACAACATTACAGATTTATTTCTTTTCCCAGGCTGCACAGCCAGCTTTAGAGAAGAAAGCATCCAGGGCTTGCCGTGCTCAGTCATCTCCGGCAGATGAATGTCACACTCCACTGAAATCCTGGCTCCTGGCTGACTTTGCTTAATGCCAGTCAACAGGTAAAACATTGGAGAAGAGAGGTGTCAGTTTGTCAGGGAAAGCAGTGGTGTATGGAATAAATTTAATTGCACTGGTCCATCACTATTATCAGAACCCCACGGAGGGGAAGGAAATGCAAAAGTGATGAAGAGGAAGGGAGGTCGAGAGCATGAAAGAAGGTGAAGCAGTGAAATAGAACAAGCCAGTCACGACAGACAAGAGGAAACAAACACAAATAAACTAGGACATTCTTTAGGGGAGAAAAAAACCAAAAGAGATGAGACAACCCTTAAGGTTTTGAGTCAAAAGACTTGGTCAAAATGCAACTACAAAAACATTTTTAACCACATAATGCACAATGAAGAAAAAGGGAATAACAGTGCAAGAGTATAAGGAAAAAGGAAAGGAAGACCAAAAGTACAAAAAATGAACAGAGGCAATGATAATGAGTATGGAAAAGAAATGTATGTCTGGAAATATCTTACAAAATCTCCATAAAATCAAAAGTCTCACCCAAATCCCTGCCTCACTGGCCACGATCCTGTTCCTTACCTATGTCCAAGTGTCATTACAGAGGTCATGAGAAAAAGATGATGACGAGTACAGAAAGCAGTATCTAGTTTTCTTCCCTATACATTCTCTACTGCAATTTGGACTGTTTACCCACAATTATTTTCTCTCTTTATGTAAATGCACTTAAGAAAACTGATTTGTGACTCCAAGGAAGCTCCACAAAAGCTCAACACAGGAGAGGCACGTCAGCAAGCAGCTGCCAGGCCTGCAGAGAGGGTCCCAAAACAGCTCAGTGCAGCATTGCCACACTCAAGGTTAAAAACCAACACACCTGCAGGAGGTCACCCACAGAGAGACCAGCTCTGGCGTGTCTCCTACCCCACACAAGAAAGACAGGTTGTCACTTAAAGGAATTTGCTGCACCTTCACCTACTGAGCTTGGGCACGGAAGCAGAATTAGTTGTGCCTTGTGGTTGTTTGCACAATCCCTCCTGAATGAAAGAGAAATGGCTCAGGTGGCAGCTGAAAGTAAACATGGGTTCACTGTATCCCCAGAGAAAAGCACAGCAATTCGGGCTGCTGTTCCTAATAATTAACATAGCACAGCAATCTGAAAACTTAAAGTATAAGAACATAACATAATCCGTATTAGTGTTCTGCAGGGCTTTTTCCCTCGCTTTCTTTCTAATTTTTTCATTTTTTTCTCCATTATCCTTCTTCCTCCTTGTAAATGAGGGAATCTACACAGGTGGGTTGAGCAAGACTGATTGCAATTAAGATTTATTGTTGAAATTGCTGCTGTGGTATAATTGAAACAGGTGTCCCTCTGTTTCCTTCTCTGTACTGCTTTGTTCCAAATGCTAAACAACACAAAATATTGTAGAAACCAATTACACAAATAAGTCAAATGTATTAAAATATTATAAAATATACCTCTAAGTTCAAAACTTTGGGGAAAAAAATGTATTGTGGACTTGTTAATTCCAACAGTGTTCACAGTCCACTCCATCTTATATCTTTGAAGAAGAGTAATTTTAGTGGAAGCATTCAGGCATTTTAGTCCAGAAAAAAAGAAGGTGACATTTTATTCTGAATGCATCACACCCATAAATTTCCAAACTTTTTATTTTTGACGACTTGAGGTGCCATCTTCAATCTCAAAACTTGAAAACAAATTACAAGGAGCTTATTACAAAGGGCAAACTAATTGTGCTCTCACACAGCCACTGACCCCAAAAAGAAAACTTTTGTGTTCAGACATGGAAAAGCGCAAAGCTTTTGTACTTCTGGTTTGATTATTATGATTTTTCCTCAGATTATGCTACTCCTAATAATGAAGTGCTTTGCTCATTTGCTCATAAGCACGAGAAACCCATGACTGACTGTTATCCAAATGGTATTCCCAAAGTAAATTGGCAATTTGCAATGTATTGGGAATAGCAGACCCTTTTTCTCTTGTAGCCCCAGAAGTGAGTTGGCATTAACATAGGACACTAAAAATTCGTAAACAATAGTGCAGCAGATGAGGTTGATCTAAGTTGGCAAAAGTCTTGTTTTCAGATACAGGGAATGCTAATGATAATAAATAATTGGAAATACCATCTGGACTCTTTAAAAAACATCTTTCTCCAAGTCTGCTATTGAATCTCTACAAAAAGAGGATCAATGCAAAAGAAAATGAAAACAGTAAATTAAAATTAGATTTATGCCAACTACTTAAAACTAAGAGCTCATTTAGAAGCAGTTAACACAAAAATGTGTTCTAGTTCAGCTGCTGAGTCTGGCCTAAGCCCATAAAGCAACTCTGAGAGCTCCCACTATCCATCAGGAAACGTTCAGAATCTGCAGGACCAAATACTAGGCTATTTTTTATCTTTATTATTACCACTATCTTTTTCAATTTTGTCTCTAATTGATCCACAAATCTCAGAACTGAGCTTTTAAAAATTGCAATAAAGAAGAAAATACACCCAGTACCACAGATGATGAGCAGTCAAGGGTCCAGATGAATGTCTGAGAGCTGTTCTTGACCGAAACAAAACAAACAGCAAGCCATGACCTTCAGTTCTTGAGGAGAACTTCCCACTGTACCCACAGGTTTAGCCAAGTACCAACAGTGCCTGTAAAGTGCATTACACATTTTTCAGCTGGGTTCAGTTACTTCTGGCTAATGTATCCTGACCTCTGCTTGAACCATTTTTACATAATAAAGCCGTGAATTTTAGACAGAGTGTTTAATTCCCACTGTATTTTGCATAGATCATTTAGTACTTAAAATGGGGATAAATCAAATGTAGGAAACACAATATTAACAATATTTTCTGTGTGCTTCCACTTTGCCTATGAGGTGGAACTTTAATTACTTCATTAATAACAATGCCTGCATTTTCAGTCAGTAGTGCATCATTCCTCTAGTGCCATTTAAACTGCATTTGGTCTCTAAACGGCTCCACCCCCTGGAACTGGTTCACTGATTATATTGGAACAGCAGCCTCATCCTGCTTACATCTCAGCTACCATGGCATCAACAGAAGAATTTAAAGGCAGAAACCACTTATCATGACCTAAAATGGTGGTTTAGAAAAGTGTCCTGATATTTTCTGTCTCCAGAAAGTTTCTATCGACTCAAAGGTGACAGCTGTTTTTGGGAAGAAAAAAAAATACCAAAAAAAAAAATCCATCAGTGTTTTCCCCAAATATTCAGTCCAAATGGTGTAAAAAATACTAAAAAAACCAAATAGGGTATGTGTGCACCTATGGCTGCTGGGTCTTCCCAACTTGAGTGATAAAACTAAAACCTGAAGACTGTATTAAAAAATGTCCATAAAAAGATCATTACCAATGCTTTGGTAGTGCCCTCATGGTGTGCACTGGGCTCACAGAAGGAGAAGAGAGGGAGGTGACAGAGGAGAGTGTAAAGGGACAGTAAGGGAAGAAAACCCAGGAGAAGGAACTGCCTTTGTTGTCAAAGGTTCACGAAGCTGGGGCTGTCTCAGAGAGGCTGAAGGACCATGCGCTGAGGTGGGAGCTCAGACAAATGATGTTTGCTGAGTTCAGAGCCCCTGAGCCAGCAGCTGCCCTCCCACACTGACCCAGTCCTTATTTGCTCCGAAGTAGAAAAGAAAACAAAAAATATGAACCCCAAAGGGCACAGACTGATACGAACCAGTCATCCCCTAACAGGTTTTCTAGCTCCTGTTGGAGAGCTGCTATTTTAACTTTGCTACCAGATTAAAGAAAAACACAGAATCTCTAAATGGAATCAAACCAACGCACCTCACCCCATTTTTAAACACCCCAAAGTGTCGAAGCTGTCAGGAGACATTTGGACATGCTTTTCACATATAAGAAGAGAAACACAAGAAGCGAAGAATATCCGGCTAAAATTTGGTTTTCTACCACTAAATTTCTTTGTGTGAAAAAAGCAATAACCTCTCTGCAACTTAGAAAATATTTTTGTTCTGATTATTCAGCTATTAAAATAGGAAAGTGTCGTTTTATGACAATTGCTTTCGGCAGGAGATATTTTACACTTATATTTGCAAGGAATAGGAATATAAGGAAGAACAATATTAAAACCTTCAGCGTTAATCTCTATTTTCAAAGCTAAGCACATTTTGACAAACTTTCTAATAGACACTGTTCAAAATTCATAACATATATGAGCATGATTACATAATTCTAATTTATTTTTTCTCCCTCATGCACAGCAATAAAATTTTACCTTTGAACTTATATTTATTACAACTTTTACTCTATGGAGGGCATGCAGGCACAGAAATATAATAAAGCTCTGCTAATTCCATACATTATTGAAATCCTAACAGTGTAAATGGTATCTTACTGTCTTCATGCATACTTAAAATTTCAATCCAAAACCTATTTCATTAAAAGGGATGGTTAAGAAACAGTATGTGTTTTTTATACATTTGTAAATTAATGTAGCAGAATTATATTTTATATATTCAGAAAAAAATTGTGTAATACTAGTGTTTGTTTAGGTGTTGTAAGCAAAAACTTGATAGATGCTAAATAATTGAGAGCTCCATGCATCAGACCCCTAAGCACTATAAAAATACAGAGAGAGGAAATGCAAGAGAATAACCTTTGCACACTCATGGGCTGCTGTAAATTGGGTCTAATTCCAGCAGTAAAAATCCCATTGATGTCCCCAAACTGGGAAGTGCACAGCTATGAAAAATCACTTTGAACTTAATGAAGCACAAAAGGAATTTAGAGCAGGAAGATTGGGGGTCACCCATAAAACAATGATACCTGGCCAAGGAAAACATCAGGACTAACACACAAGAGAAATCTGGGGCATGTCTTAGCTTGGTGAATAGAAGAGCAACTGATCCAGCAATCCAAGTGAGTAAGGGAGCAGCTCCTGCAGTCAAGTACATGAGAAAGTGTAAAAGTTGACTCAAACTGCAAGTTTGGCACGAGCTCCTTTCTCCTCGCAAAGGTCACTGCGCACATTAGCTCCAGCTCCACTGATTAGCAGCTGAGATAGCAGCGCTCACACACTCCTCAGAGTCATCAGGAAAAGAGACAAGGGGATGACTTTCTGCATGCCATGTCCTCATCACATTGCTGGTAATTGTTCAGTCACAGATAAGGCACAAATCGGGAAAAAGCAGCAGAACAGAGTCCTCTGAAAGCATTAACAGAAACAACAACCTTTACGTTTGGCACTGAGGCATCAAAAATGATAGTTATTATTACTGCTGTAATTACATGGCTGGGACTCAGAAGAATTGCATTTTGCTTCCCTGGAAACACAGCCACGTGTTTGACATCTAAACCCACAGGAACAGATCTCCCCACCACAGCCAGTTTGCAGAATGCCTATGGAACCTGAAGACACACTGCCAAAAATCTTCCAAAGAGCTCCCAAGCCCACGGGGTTCTCCTGGAGGCAGACTATGCCAGCTCTTTATTTTGAGTCAAATTTAAGCTACTGAGCCATTCTGTGCCACAGCAAACCCAGACGAGGCAAGTTAAAAACCTCATGTCTGCATGAACTCCCTGCACCAAGCAGCAAAGCAGGGAGCAGTTCACCACAGCAAACTATGATGGTGTGTCTCTCCTATGTGAAGGTGAACTTTCAATATCAGCTACCCCAGCTACAGAGCCAGAATTCAAGAAAATCCTCAGAAATGGGGTCTCAACCATGTCTGGTTTAGAGAGGAATACTCACTTTTAAAGGTGAGGAGAAACACTTTTCTCTAAAACCAGATAAGCAGAGCAAAATTTTTACCTGGTCTCAAGCAGTTAGTTGAAACATATTCCATTACAGACTTGAAGTCACCTCACTGGCAACACAACCTCCCAACATATTGAAAACCAGCAGGAAATGTTGAATTAATACATATATGCTAACAAGCACTCCTACAGCCATGAAAGTTTAATCCAGTTTTTCACTAGCTGACACAGTCCCCCATGGCTGCTCTGTGGTTTTGAAGCTCTGAGACAAGGGAAGAACTAGAAGGAAAAGGCTGTAGAGCAGGGAACCACAGAAAATCAGAGGGAAAAGTCTCTGGAGAAAGCCCAGAGCAGAACACTCACAGCAAAAGAGGCAAGGCAGAAATGTTGACAACTGGGGTGGGATGGAGGAGGGAGAGAAAGGCAGGAATGTGAGGACCTCAGAAGTCAGCCTCTCTCTTCAGCAGTTGTGGGGCTACATTTGGGTGATGTGTAGAATACTTCTCATCAATATGTAAGATTTTAACATTTTTGTGCTGTGTATACAAAGAGATGCAAACAGAATGAGTTTTCAGAGACAGTGCAAATACTGGCTGACTGCACAGGGCAAGTTATCACACACTGGAAAAAAGGAACTTCTACACACCATTGGGGTCTTGCCAATACATCTTAATGTTCTGGACCATGACAAATGATTGGATAACAACTCTTACTCCCCTTGTCATCATCCATCTTCTTAGGAGGCTTATTTCTTCAAATCCTGATGATGAACCTCTGTAGTCACTTATCGGAGCAGTGAAAATTTATTGCCTTTACTAGAAAATGAAATTCTCTTCCAGGAGAACTGCACTGGACACAAAAAGGACAAATTTCCACCCTGGAGTATACAGATGCATTTTCTTTCTCCTTAGTGGAAACTATATACATTTATCCAATGTCAGGATTTGGACCAAAGGGTATCTCCTCTGTTAATAAGAATGGCTAATTTCCAATTAAATAAGCTTACAGATCATAGAGATGCCCTAATGAGAAAAAAAAAAAAAAAGCAAAAAAGATGAGGCCACATATTAATCCTGCTTTCACTGCACATATTTAACAGGGCTGCCAAAGCACAGTCTCCAAAATACTTACTAATTACACTGGACTGCCTCCAGCCGCTGTCACTGCCAGGGAATGGGCAAACTTTGCAACAAACCAACCCACCAAGAGTTCAGAGATGATATTATTACTTTGGAAAAGCCTTGAAGGGGTCAAGAAACAAGAGAATAAAGTAATGCAAGGCTGATTTGGACAGAAAATAGTCTGTGGACTTCATAAGCAGCTGCAGAAAAATATTTTGGCACAGCTGGGAGCAGCTCCCAAACTGGCAAGCTGCAAAAGTATAGACTAGACACTCCACAGCATCATGTTGGAATTAAACACACACTGTCCCC
Source organism: Corvus moneduloides (assembly GCF_009650955.1). NCBI lineage: Eukaryota > Metazoa > Chordata > Aves > Passeriformes > Corvidae > Corvus > Corvus moneduloides. Next base: position 33,697,792 of record NC_045482.1, on the reverse strand, counting down.
AGCAGTTACAGAACCTGTAGTGCAGACTGAAGTGTAAAAAGAAGAAAAGTCACAGGGCAGAAGTCTATAAACTCTGCTGAAATAATCCATACATGCCATCTTTTTTTTGTGTTCAGTGGCAAGATACAGTACCCCAAGGGTGGTTGTTCCCAGCACAGTCAGAGCCCAAACACCAAAGGATGACTGGAAGACCTGAAGGCACATCACTAAGAAAATCAAGTTCCTACTTCTGTCAATCAATGATGAGAAGTAGCAAATGTGTGCAAGTGGCACATGACCCTCACGAGAAACAGCACCAGGAACAGTCTCTGCAGCCTTCTCATCAAGCTGCAGTTCAACCATTAACAGCTCGAGTCAAGAACCTCCATTCCAGCTTTATAGTGCAAGAAGGGTTGAAAGAACTGCAGGTGCCCAGAGCGACACCATAAATATTGATCACAGTGCTCATTCCACTTCATTAGCCATGGAGCACACAATGGTTCCCAAGGGAGAGAAAAAGGCAGGTCCAATTTTAATCACACTGTCACACCAAAATGCAAACCTTGTGGAATATTGTTTTAATTACTGCTGCTTATTCATGCCAATTTTAACCTATTAAAAAAAAAAAGTGTTTCTGGATAGTCAACACTCTGAGCTGCCAGAGAGGTACATCCACACTACATGAATCAGCTCTCTGTAATGATACCCAAGTGAGCTCCGCAATCAGCAAAAAGCAGTTTTTCAGTCCAGCACCTCACCCTGGGCTCCTCAGAAACACAGGTGATCAACCAGCAGAACTTTTGCTGCTGCAGCTGTGGTGTTCCTGAGCTACAAACTGGTGTCTGGCAATGAAGGGGCCCTATAAACTCAGTACTTTATGCAGACTGATTTACTGTGCTGGGCTGACCCTGGCTGGGCACCAGGTGCCCACCAAAGCCACTCTGTCACTGCCCTCCTCCGCTGGGCAGGGAGAGATTATCACAGAAGGTTCACGAGGTGAGATAGGCCAGGGAGGGATCACTCACCAGCTACCATCACAGGCAAAATAGACTCCACTCAGGGAGATTAGTTTAATTACCAGGATAATGAGAAATAAAACCAAATCTTAAAACACCTTCCCTTCCCCCCCTCCAGGCATCACTTTAATCCCAATTTTCTCTTCCAGAAGCCACCCCTGTAGCTCATTTGCTACCAAAACCTTGCCACTCAAAGCCAATACACCTACATAGTACAGTACATAAATCCTAAGCCATTTAACCTTCAAAAATATGTCTGGGAACACTGCCAAAGAATATTTGAAAGGGATTACAGAAAATGTATTAGTTGACACTTAAAATTAAAATATGGATTTCAACTGAAACTCTATGTAAGGGGGACTTTTCCCCCCAAAATCTGTTAGTTAGCAGCCATGCTGAACGAAGGGGAAATTGTACAGTCAGCTCAGACTACACAGGGCAAGCTGATATATTTTAAAAGCTACATTTTTATCTACTGAAATAACACATTTTACTTTTTTATTTTTCTACTTTAATCAGAATATAACCTCATTAAATGACAGTGTGTGAAAAGAACATATAAACTAGTAAGAAAATATAAAAACTTTCTGAATAATTTAATGTTTATTGCTTTTAGACTTTGATATTCTGGTCTTTACTACTTAAATGCAGTTTAAATGTATTACTTGCCACGGCCTTTACGTTAAACCCAGTAAGTCTGCAATTTGTGATAAAACTCCTTATCTCCCTCTTTCTGAACCTCCGCAGAGATCCAAGGTTAATTTGCAGATAATATTACTTCATGAAATAATTATCTTAGTCTATAGTACTTAAAACAGCTAAATTCAAGAAAGGTAGTTTAGCAAATGAAGCTGTTAGGGCTGCAGGATGAGGCTGCTGATGGGGCACACACATCCCCACCTGGCAGCACCTTCAGTGGGGGGCAGAGCTGGGGCAGCCATTCCCCCAGGAATTCAGGACAGGGATACTCCGTGTCAACTCACATGAAGGATCCAGACCCATCCAACCTCCCCCTCCAAGCCCCCAGATGCCAGTGGCAAGGCAGCCTCTCCCTTCCTCTTCACAACCCCAGCACTTGCTGAAGAATTACTCTCTCCAGCCATTCTTTCTCATCCTGCTAATTTTTCCAAGCATCCTCCTATTAAACTATACAAATATATTCATTTAGTAAACATCCCATTAACCAGGTCAGCATACAGTGTTCACAACTTATTATGGAGCAGCACCAAATCAGTCACAGAAGCAATTATGCAATTTTAGAGCAGACAACTCATTTTAATCTTCATATGGGGCTGGGGATGTACATGCCAACGTTCATTCACAGGACTCATTCATCTCCAAGTATTGTATTCCATTTGTTTCATCCTCACTTACACGGCACTCGTGTCTTTTGATTTGTAAGTTTAGTGGGCTGTCAGAAAATATAAGCTCAGTGCTCCACCCTTCATGTCAGGGATTTTTTAATTGAATTTAAGGGTATTTCTATGCTTCTAGTGCCTGGGGGCAGCAGGAGAAGCTGGGCTCGATATTTAGAATCCAGACCTAAATAAGCATTAAAAAAAAAAATAAAGAAAAAAATACCCAATAACAAACATTAAAGAAGTGAAGATCTTTCCAGAACTATTTAAAATAGGTGGTTGTAGAGAAGAGAAACCAGAGCTAAGAATCTGGGATGCTACAGTTACAACACAGGGGGAAAAAAATAAGCCTGTTAAAATCCCAGCTTTATTTGAAGACATGCATTTATTGAAGCGCCTTGGGAAAACGGGATGCCATAGAATATTAACAAACAAGAACATGCTCTGTCAACCACATGCAGCACCACAGACATTTTGAAGACCTAAATAAATAATGTATTAGAAAACCTAGCCTAGGCTGAATTAATTCAGATTCCAATGATATAAATGAACAGCAGTAGTGGAATTATTTCCCTGGGACTTTAGTCATATATAGCATTAAAAGGAAAGGCCTTAAGATACTTATTGATAGGCAAGGAAGTGCTATCCTTAGATCTATGCATGCCCAGGGAGCATTCTGCCCAACTTAGAGTCTCAGAGTTTCCAGGAGAGTTACCAAATCACTCAGCTTTATTTGCAAACACCATGAAATAGGCACAAAACACCCTCTTGGCTCTAGTCCCCTTTGACACAGCACTAAGTGTACAACAAACAGTGCTGACTTGGTATAAAACTTGGGAAATCTGCTGAAACCAGGGCAGGGGGGTGATGGGAATTTTGCATCTGGCAGCAAAAAAATGGAATTTGAACTTACAGGATCATCTTGGTTTCTACAGTATATTATGGGCAGCCATGACCCACCTCCCCCCTGCTTCAAGCACTTATGGAGCCTTCTCTACAGAACTGCCCAACACGCCAATTAAGTTCACAAGGACTTATCAGTTCTGCTGCATTTTCACCACAAAAATGATGTGGTTGCTTATGTCACAACCACGTTTGCCAGTAATGAATGGAAACAACCTCCAGATCAGGGACAGACCTAGGTGCAGTACCAGAGGAGATGTGGAAAGGGACCAGGTGGACCTCACACCACCTGGAAGTGATTTTGGGCCTCCAGCAAAGCCCCTGCACTCACCCAGATGCAGAAAATTCCCTGCTCACTTGCTAATGGCAGATAAGGATTCTCCCTCCCTCCAGAAAAGTCACTTTTCAAGCTCCAAAAGTCTCACTCCAGATGCAGTGCCTGAATCCCCATGGACAACACTGGACACAAGACTAATCCAAGAATTTAGTGGGATTGTTTTTTCCTTTTCAGGAGTATGAAAGGAAAAGCAGCATTGTCTGTGTGCTACTGCCCCAGTCCCCGTGGGTGTGTTGGCTCACTCTTATCAGTTTTTTCTCTTTCTGGTCTTGATAATTTCCAGGTTAATGCGAGGGTTCATTGGTAGAAACACCATCAGGCAACTGATGGCAAAATATAAACCACAGCTGCCGGAAAGGAGCTGGGCAAATTCATGCTTACAGTCCACATCTCCTTGGGAATTTTTTAATAATGCATCTGTTTTAAGAACCATGACAAAAGGTGACACTAAAATTATACAGCAGGGGAAGACCAGGCTTCAAATTGTAAAATGCATCCCAACAATCCAGGACGATCCAGTTTCTAAGGAAACTCCACCTCAGATATATATGTTCTCTCCACAGACTTGGCTCTGACATCTGCAAGCTGCCTAAAGATACAAACTGAACAAGCTGTTTATTTAGAAAGGGACTATGAAATATCTTATCCTGTTACTTGTTTAACTCTCCTAAACAAAGGAGTACCTAATTTGAGGCAATTACAGCCGTACTTCACAGACAGAAAGAAAAACATCGTACAATAGAATTTTAAATTGTTCTCAATCTCCTCACAGAGCTAATCTTTCTCAACTCACTAATTCACATTCACTCTAGCACTTCACAAAAGCTCCCATTTATTAAATACGAGATTCAATTCACAGATAAACAATTCAATAATGTAATCAACACTTAAAAATAATAGCTTGGCTTCAAAGTTTGGGGAGAATTAGGAGTTTTCCCTCTTTATAGCTGTTCTTAGCATCATTTCCTGTCACAGCTTCAGAGTCCAAGTCCTGTAATCAAGGTCCTCTGAACTTGTATTTCCACATGAGTCAGGATCTATGTGAGGATTGAATCCTGTCCCACAGAACTCACTGAATTCCGTGGGAAATCTGCCAACAGGGAGATGCTGAAGAGCATTTAGGAGCACATCTTACGGCTGTTTTCCCTGCTCTCCAATTTCTCTAGTACTTTATCACATGTTTTTTTCTCTTCCCATTACTACCACCTGACTAATCACAAATTTCTGCCTAATGAAGAGTGCTGGCATTACAATACTTAATTAGAATTAAGAGGAAGATTTACTTTAAAAACCTGACCGACCAATATGCCCCAGAGCCAATCTCAGTAGTGCAGAACTACCCCAAAATTTCCACGTTCAAAATTCTTAATTAAAAGTTTGTCAAACTTCTTCTTTTACGGGGAGGGGGGAAGCCTTCCCCTCCAGCATCCATTAACCTCAAAACAAGTGACTAAATTGTTTTTAAATCAGCTCTACTTCATGAACAGCTTGATAAAAAGAAACTCAAAGAAAGTACAAGACTTATCTTTCATTTCCACTCAACAGCCTTCAAAACTACTGTACAAAGGCGGCTCTTGCAATCACTCCTGTCCAGCACCGAAGGAATTCCAGCTACAGAAAAAGCTTTCTGTAGGGCCACCCAGCAGGAGAGGATTAAATTACACAAAAAAAGCCCTGCTTTCTTCCCTCGACTAAAGGGCTGTGGTCAGAGATCAATGTGAGAAGGTGTCTATTGAAGTTACTGGAATTATTCCCTTATTTAAGCCTCGGGAGAAGGTTGCTGCCGACACCCAGAGCACAGCACAGAGCCAGACCCCAGGTGCAGCTCCTGCCCGAGGAACAAGGAGCACTGAGACCTCCTGGCTGCAGGCTGCTCCCAGCCTTTCCTCCTACCCTGGCTCCTCCACATCCATCATCTCCCTCTCCCCAATCCTTTCTGCAGACTGAGCTGCAGGGCAGCCCCCAGCCCCACACTCCCACTTCCTGCAGATATTCACTACCGGGTCTCATTCTCCTGTCTGAAGAATCAGGTTTAGTTTATTTCCATCTCCTACAGAACTTAACTGGCTTATTTTGAAACATTTTTTCTTCCATGAGTCATATCATGTGATTTGCACTGCATCCCACTAAACCTCACACACAGAATGCAATAAAACACAGCCAGTCACTTCTTTACCCTAATGATCTCCTATTTAATTTAAGCCTTTTATACTGTTCTGGCCATTTCTCTTAGGAAAAAAAATCTTGGCTAAAATAATTTTGAACTGTGAATTGGACAATTTTGTCTCTATTAAGAATTTGAAAAATATCAAACGTGCCAAATACTATTTTCTGGCTTGTTTCACCCTGGCAACCTAAGAATATCAGAATTTGCAATTGTACAGTTTATCCATCAGCTGAACACCAGAAAACTTTGAAACCTTTTATTAATGTAAGCAAAATGCCTTAGAGACTCCACTTGAAATGAGGATGATAAAAAGACAACATAAAGCATCCCCGTTTCTTATATTCCCCAAGAAACTGTGAGTTTTAAAGTCAACATAAATGCTACCAAATCATGATCAAGGAGTGAGGTATGCCATCTATAATATCTACATATGAGGAACTCTTCCTTCAGTAGAAAAGCCATGAAATCCTTAATCCCTTTTGGAACCCACTTAATCCAAAAAGCCAGAAACCTTATGGATGAGATGAACCCTCACTGTCACATCTTCCACCTGCTCTTCCTGGTAGCTTCAGCCACATTTGGGTGACAGATGCAGAATTTTGTCATTAGTAATACTTTTCAAACAGATCCTTCTACCCTCCTTCCCCTTTCATCCATTTAGTTATTTTAGAATTTGTCATCAACTTACCTTTTTAACACAATTCTAGAACAATCCTATTTTGCTCACATTTCTTTCTGAATCAGAGTTCCCTAAGAAGTACAATAACTCTCCAAAAAGAATATGAACTACATGTATGTGAAGTTCTGCTTAGTTTAAAGAAAAAAGCCAAGCAGGTATTTTATGCTTCATTTCACTGAGAAAACAGAAATTGCTGTTGGTACTTACAGGTATTTTTCTAGTTTCTTACTGAAACAACTTGGGGTTTTTGTCTACAACAGGGGCAACACCAAATAAAACTATTACACTATTTCATTTCCAGACTTAAAAAATTAGCTGTAAATACTTCTGCAGTTACAAAATACAATATAAGAACCTTCCTTTCAGTCTTATAATCAAAAGGTTAGAAAGCATTAAACTTAATAAAGACCTCCTAGACACTAAAAGTAGTTCATAAAAAGATAGTTTGAAACTATACATATGCACTAGCCTGGTATATAAATGCTAATCCTTCTATGTAGATTCTTCAAAGCACTTGCACCAAAGTAACAGACCTACAGGTCACACACACACCCCCTGCTCTTTACGTAACCTTTACCACAAGCTCAGATCAACGTAGGTCAAACTTATTCCTTAACATTTAAAACAGAAAGGGCAATACAGAGTTTGCCATATTAATTGATGTTTGTATTTTTCTTAATGTTATAGTTCCCATTTCTGAAAGGACTACCTCGACCCTCTGTTCCTAATCTACAAGTGTTTGAAGCCCAGGTTAATTTTTAAAAAACATCAGGACCTGTTGCTCCCTCTCACCAGTGAAAGTGGGAGCTGGGTATTTGAAAATCCATCTCCTCTCTGCTGAAACAGCCACAGGGAAGAAACAGCCTTTGCCCTCACCATTTTAGCACTGCTCTGAAGTCTTGTAAAACATCTTTTGGAGACAGAGGGTATCAAAAAGGAGCATTAGATACTGAAAAGAGCCCCGGTTTTGCATAGCAATTCATTTGAGGGCATTCTGCACTGACCACAAGCTCACACTCAGCTGGCACAGAAAAAAAAAAAACCTTCACAGGTGGCTGTAATACCTTATACTGTCAGCACAGGAAGGATGAAAGCTGGCTTTATTCCTAATAAACTCCACTGTATCTCCATCAGCTAAATATGAGGAGCTAAAATTACCACTGGATACCAACTGTAGCTGCCTTTTGGATGACTGACACAAGACACACCACCAGCATTTGAAACAGCACAGCTTAGCTGGAAATCATGCAATGTATTTGCACTCAAAGATAAAGAAAATGAATCAGAGTATGCTTGAGTTCAACCTCTCAATTCAAGCCCACAACCTTGCACCTGTCCAGCATTAGATATTTCAGCCTATACTTTAGTGAAATATTCCTGACTGCTAGACAGTTATTTACACACACATAGCTACTACAACAATCATTTATAGACTTTTCCATTTCTGTCTTCCTTGGCTGGTGGGCCACAGGTTTGCTCTACTCTTGAATGAAGCAAAACTGTTAAAGTGTGACTAAGCAGAGAAAGCTCTAACTTTCCCACAGTTTACCTTAAAATTAACCTGAAGCTGATCTTCTGTTTCTTTTGCAGACATCAATTTCAGTAGAGGATTCAAAGACAGTAAAGTCTCCTGTACATGGCAGTATCTGTCCTCAGATTGTCTGTGAACCAGTCCTAGAGCAGGGCAAAATCTGCATTTTGAGTTTTTAAATGTTTCCAGCAGGAGACAGCAAATATTTGGCATGGTACCAGCTGCTGGCAGGTAAGGCTTGATGGAGGTAACTAAATCCACTCCACCTGGCTCGTTAACAAGCCGCCTGCTCAAAGAGAACATCAATCTTTATGACTACAAGAAACACTGGTCCCAAATCTAAGGAACAACTCACACACCATACTTCAGCATTCCTCAAACACTCATAATACTCAGCCCTGCTACTACACTGCAACATCTTCCTTCCACCAGGGCTGCTAAATGAGAAATATGTACCTTATTTAATTGCTACAAAGCTTTACACGTAGCGTTTTAGAATCTGTGTTTCTAAAAGTCAGGAAAACAAACTGGTTTGGGATCAGCAGCTCCAGTCATGGGGTATGGTGGGATACACTCCAGGAACTACGAGGAAAGAACTTATTTCAAACTTATTTTTGGTAAATTGAACGTGGTAAATCTGTTCTCTGAGAAATTAAACAGAATCTGCATTAATTCTATATCATTAATCCACTGGAAAATGAAAAATCATGAATTCTATCCAGGTAAGAACTTGGCTTTGCTGAGATTGGACTATTGTCCTACGTAAGTGATACTATGACTTGTGTTAAAACAGGACTGTCAGGTCCTTCAGGGCTGCTTCCCTCATGCCCTGATGGAAGAAGAAAACCAGCTGTCCTGTGCCCTTGCAGTGCCTTCCTCCTGCAGGATTTGGGCTCAGCTGGTGGGGATGCTCCTGTCCCTCGGGATGCTGCGCACAGAGTGGAGCAGGGATCACAGACACTCTTGGGGACCACGGGACACACTGGGACTGCCCTGGAAGCACAGGCAAGCAGCTGAGCACACCACTGTTAATATTCTACCCCCAAAGAGTCATCAACTTCTCCAAGTGCAGAGCTTCACTGTCAACCCCTGGCAGAACGTAATATTGGATCTTAAAATAACACTGCTTTGATTACCTTACTTCCCTTTACTCCTCGCTTCAATTCCAACAGGATTTCAGTGTCTGCTCTGGCAATTGAGTTGTGTGAATAATGGATTTCTGTTTGGGCACTGAACCAAAAAAAAAAAAAGAAGAAAAAAAGGAGGAAAGGGAAAAGGAGAAAAGGAAGAATAAAATAATGTTTAAAGTAGAATTGAAGAGAGACTGGGGGAGGATTTAGGAAATAAATAATTTCAAGGTAAGGTAAAATGTTTGCTTAATCAGAAAGGAGTATTTTGCTTCTGTTAACAACCTCTTTTAAAAATATTTTGAATTTTTAATTTTGTTTAACACTAGCTCATTTACAAAAAAACTCCCAAAAACATTAATCATTTAATCTAAAAATTACTGAAAGAAATTTTTTCTCTGAAATATTGTTCTCCAGGTTTACAAATAAAACAGCCACATGGAACAGAAACTTGGAAATAGGTGTATTTCAACCCAAACATGTCCATTTTCTGTGAACTTATTAACACTTAAAAACAAAAACCCTCTTATCTTCTTGGCAAGTGCCAGGTTCTAGATTGCAACTGCCAAAAACCAAAGAGATGGCACAGGGAAATAAAACTGTTGTGCTGAAGCTCCTCTCAGCAGTGCTGCCAGAACCCCTCTGGCAGCAGGGTTTATTCCTAAGCTGCCCCCTTGGCAGATGGTCCATAGCAGGGAGGTTCACCTGGTACAGCCACAAGTCCTGAGACCTGCCAGGTGTTATCATTTATCAGATGAAGCTGGGAGGGGTGCACAGACACCCCCAGGGTGCCTCAGAGCACCAGGTGAGGCAGAAGGTGCTGAAGATGGTGTTTTTGTGACAGGTCCCAGGACCAGTCCTTCAGGTGCTACGGGGGGAGAGAGAGCAGCATCCTGGGCCCCTCTGGACTCTGTTCCTCTGGCTCAGCACCTGCATCTCCCTGGCACTGCATGACCTGTGCATGAATAGGGGAGAGATTATGAATAAAAATAATCTTATAATTATGAAAAAGAGAGATTATTCAGCCCTGTTATAAATACTGTCCTCAAAATGAAGACAGCATAGATATGTAACAAGTTTGGATTGCCAGGTTGGACGGGGCCTCGAGTAACCTCGTGGCATCCCTGCCCATGGCAGAGGGGATTGGAATGAGGTGATCTTTAAAGTCCCTTCCAACTCGACCCATTCTCTGATTCTATGAATTTCAACTCTCACAAACCAAAGAAACCCTGACACCTAAGCTGATGGTACAGAAAGGCAAATATTCAGCAGCTTTTGAGCTGTGCTTACATTTGTTAACCAGGAGTAGAGTAGAAGAGCCTGAATCCAGCAAAATCACATGACCTTTGTATTAATCCCTGTTGTTGATCTAATAATTTCCGATTAAAATAATTAAGCCTTTGAGTATGACTTATTTCATATATTTGATTACTTAAGACACCATGCTGTTCACTGTCACAGAGAAATTCTCTTTGCTACTAATAGTTCTTCTGGTAGGAATCTGAACAAGCAGAAGCAAATTAATAAATGATGACATGGGAATTCCAGCAAAATAGATTGATGACTTGTGGGTATGATTCTGAATAATAACATTTTACAATGTACTCAAGAGCACAGCTAATAGGCAAGAATTCATTTATGGCATTGTCAGAAACATTTATAAAATGCTCGGAAAATGAATTGTTACTTTTATGAGTCATACTTGTTATTTCATGAGTTTATTGTTATAGTTGCTTTCACGAATGTTCTCAGGTTGTACTCCTTACCATAATGACTACTCTGCACAAGCTGCATAATAGGCATTTCTAAAAACAAGGTCTGGTTCCACATTTGTCTCGTTTCAATCTCATTTTCTATTATTAATGCAGCCTAAAATAGATACGGAAAATAACAACAAAAAGGGTGCCCAAATTCCTTCATCAGACTGAACCCAGCAGGTTTATATATTTCTTAGCATCTAATTCAAACAACTATGAAATTACCTCTGAAGGCAAAACTGCTCCTGTCTGGACTGAAGTTCTACCTGCTGACCCTGAGCCAAGCCCTGCTGTCTGCAGGTCTCCTGACTCACCACACTCAAAGTGCTTGTACCACTTAAAAAGACAAAAGAAGCAAAGCACACGAAAGACGATTTTGGTCACTGTCTTCAGAAAATGAAACACAATATGCTTTGGCTACTGCAAAATTGCATTTGAAAATGAAAAAGTTTTGAGCATGTTCGTGTTTTGTGAACTGGAAAGTTTTCAGGGAGTTCCTTTCATCTGGTCAATGCACAGTAATGTCTGTCGGTTCTAATCAAGGCTGTCCGAAACCAAATGTCAGACACTTGCAGCAATCTGCCCAAAAATACATTACTAACGGGCCATTATTCAATTCCTGCTGAACAGCCGAAAACAACCACTCTGAGAAAAATCACCACTAATTCCTGAGGTGTCTGTAAATATGAAGAGTTTTCAAATAAATTCTTTTATCTGAATTATAGATCAATGTAGCCAATGACACACTTACACAATCCAATTTTTAGTACAATCATCAATTTTCCTATACCGTTCTTTTGGATTCACAGACTTTCCCAAACATATCCATTGACCTTCACTAGCTAAATAAGAAATATCATCCTGAAAAATTTTGTTTTGAAGAAGCATACAAAAGAAGTCTTTCCCCATTCTGTGCATTACTTCACGTTATTTAATTTAATTTGATTTATTACACTACTGCCTTTTGTTGATACAGAAGAGAAGCACTCAAGGGATATGGACCAGACACTAAGAGTATCTTGCATGTGTTCAGTAACTTATTAACAGAGATTGGAGACACTTCTAGGTGGGAGCAGACACCTAATAATGACAAAGTAATGAGATTACTATTGTCTTCTCATTACTCCTCATCTATGCTAAAGTACTGCAAATCACAAATTACAGACTCCAGCTACTACATAAAACCCTGCTGTCCATAGTATGCGCTCTGTGGAACCACTTCATTATCACAAATTAACCTATTTAAGAAAAAGAAAGCCATTTCTGTACCTCTAGGCTGAGCACAAGTGTTACATCACTGAAGTTCCTGCAAGCCCTTACACAGAAATGTTGTTTTGACAGGAAAGTCTACAGAGAAACGCTGCATATCAGAGCTTGACCCATCTGGGACTCGCTCCCAAATTGTCCAAGCTCCAGCTCCAGCCAGCAGCAGTTTGTTACCTGGGTCAGTGCCCCACAGTCTCACCAGAAAGGATGGCTTTTTAACATGGAAAGGAAGGACACTACAAGGGATTCAAAGGTGAGGCTTCAGTTGGAGAGAGAGGTCTGTTAGCCCCTGCTCCCCACTCACCTCTCCCACGGCCTGGGCTGGCACCATGGACAGTACACGGCAGAAGGAAAATGTGCTGACCAGAAGCTCCTCTTTGGCAAGTGAACAAACAGATTCCACATGGAAAAGGCCTCCTGTGTCTGACCCATGGAGAGCCCAGCGTTCCACAGCCGAGCACAGGTGGCAAAGGACACGGGTTTAGCCCCTGAGGATGGAGGGGAGAAGGTAAGAAAGGACAAGAAGCTTGATGGCAAACTCTTCTGCAGCACAGCTGACACCAACAGCACTGACAGAGAAACTGCTTGTGAAGAGAAGTGAGCACACTGCAGCAACACGAGGAGAGCATCACATCACAAAGTCTGGCATTTGCATGAAAATGACGGCATTTTGCCAGCAGGGATACAGAGACAACCCAAAGTACCCTAATCAACACAACTCCAGGCCCAAATGAACTGTTAAGATGATGATACACTGGATTTTGGCATTTAACAGGGTCCAAAAAATATTTTTTTTTCATCCCTTCAGGCATTCAGTAGGAAAACTGAGCAAATAATGCCAGGCATGGATGACAGAATGACTGGATAAATCACTGGATTTTAGGAGACAGAGCTGAATTCAACAGAAGACGCTTAAGTAAATGAAAATAGCAGCACACAACACAGCTTTCAGCAGGGCCGTTGCTTGCATAGAATACTGAATTGTATTGTGTACAATGCCTGGCATGGACACGGACCTTATGCTATTTCACCTGTAAATGACACATATCAGATTACCACAACTCCCTCCTGACCTCCTACTGCCAACTAACCAGCTAAAACACATTAAGCAAAGCTGACACTTACTCCAACTTTCATCCAAAAAAAAGCAGACTACTTTTTGAAAAGGAAATCTAGGTAAGAGAACATTACAGAAGGAAATAAGTAAGGTTATGAACAAAGCAACTATGTTAGTGAATTGAGAGAAGAAGAAACAATTTGACTCTTCTTCCAACTTCTACTTTAAGGATTCTTCCAGACCTCTCATACTCAACCAAGACTTGAGAAAAGCTTGAGAGTAGTATTAAGCAGTGATTCTAACCTGCCTGGTAACCTGGATATTTCCTGGTGAAACCTCAGTTTTAAGCGGACACTGATCACATCTAGTTACAATGTTTGCCTCAGGCTGGCGGGGTGGGAAGAATGGTTTGGTTTTTTTGTGACTAGAACATCCACAGAATAATTGAAATGAAAAGGGTATTGTGAGACTTCCAGTACCTTGTTGAACAACTGAGTGAAGAACAGACACTTCAAAGGCCTGAGTTCTGAAAGATCATAGCCACAGAAAACAGCTGATCAGAGATCAATGAGCAGCTGCAATGGAACATGCTTTCTGTCCCCGGCACAAGTTGGGGCACAGAGATGGATGCTGGCACAATTTTAGCAGTGTCAAGTACATGGTGCTCCTCAGCAATACTATACTCCATCTGCACACATCCTGCTGGCCTGGACCTACAGTAATCATCACACACCAGCAGAGACCACTCACACAAAATTCAGAGTGAGCTCTTTGCTCTCTATATTCTGGCTGTGTCATTTTATAACAGTTGAAGGTTTCTTTTTTCCCCCCATTCTCGCAAACTAACAAGGAAACCACACAGATTTAAATATATTTCAGGAGAATCCACGCTCTTCGGACAAAGCAGCCATTATTTCTTTCTGCCAGGTTCTAATGCCTCATAAACAACACACTATTTTAACCACTTACCAATTAACCACTCTTGTTACCACCTTGAAATTGTTTCCTGTGATCGGTCCCAGCACCATGTTAAAGAGGAATTCTCCATTTCAGATACAGTATCAGGCTCTAAAGTTGCACAATTTTGCCACTTTTGAGATGATAGCACAGTCTTGTTGTGACTAAGGACTGCAAAATTGTGCTCCATGTAATTGAATCTAAAGATCTGACAACAGTGACCTTATCACGAAATGAACCTTTTGGCTGAGGTTCAAACCATACACAAGAAATAACATCTTGCTGGCTGTTTGTAAACGTCACATAAAAATGTACTTATTCATTATTAGCAACTTGTACACTGAACACTCTGCAGGTCTCAAACTGCTGCCAAGGGAAGGATTACTCAGTACAATCATTTCATTTACATCTTAGTCTTGTATTAATTTTGGCAGCACAACCGAGCATCCCTGCTTGTGGCTGTAACAGTGTTATCCCAATTAGAGAAATACTCAGACCACAGGCTAAAAACTGAGGATAGAAGTAGTTCTGGGGGCTGGACTGATATTCTGAATGCCAATAGAGCTGCTGACCTCAGCAAGAACCCTACTTTAGCACAAATATCCCACTTTTGTGGTGATAAGGCCAGCAATGACAACACACAACCTGCACTGATGAGCCATCCCCCTTTTGGGTAAAATAGAAAGCACCAGGCAAAATCCTGGGTTCTATCAGCCCCAGGCTTTCAAGAGCAACACAGTCAACTCAAAAATCTGAAAGTTTCTTAAAAAAACTCAGTAAGGAGCCACTGTACATAACCTCAATTACTCTGCAACAAAATGTCATTTTAGGAGGCACAAAAAACCATGGGGCTTTTAGGAGCACAGCCCAGCTCACCTTTCCTGCTCTTGCAGACAGCCTTCAGCACGCGGTGTCCAGGCCCACATTTCCCACGGTCAGTCACACACACTCCCTCTGAAACCACCCACTCGTGACACCACGCGTCTTCACAAGGAATGGATTCCACCAAATGAGGACAACCTGCCAGGGTGCCCACCGGATCCACGACCACTTGCCTCTGTCTCATCCTAAAGCCTGGAAAAAGCAGAGCTGAATTAACTGGACAACAGAAAAAATATTCATACAATCATCTAGTAGCAAGAGGACTATATGGGGCATCTGGAGCTGGGGGATTTAAAGACAAACAAGAGAATAATATTTACAAACTGGATTGATTGGGACAGCACTCGGCTGTAGGTGCCCACAGCCCAGGCATGCAAAATCTAACAGTGTGCAAAGAATTCCAGCAACCCACATTTTTCACATTTCTTTTTCCCTTTCATCAACATTAGATAGAAATACACGTCAGAATATCGAAATTTACCAGTGATGCATATATTAATGTAATAGCAGCATTAAGATAAAAAGAGAGGAACAGTTAAGGAACTGAAGATATAAATGACATCTATATTCTGCCTGGGAATCCACTAACGAAAGGATTTGTTTTGAGACACAGCAGAGCAGTTTACTAAGAAATTAGTATTCTGCTTTATGAAGGTGTAAGGTTTTCTGATACATAATGCATATCAGACCTCTTTGAAATGACATCCTATTAAACTGGAAGATTCAAATGTGAAGTGGAAGAAAAAGGTTACAGAAATAATCATAGAATTGATTACATAATCTACCTCCTTCTGAATAAAACCAAAAGTCATGTTGCTATATACAATGCAGAACTAACACACAAGTATTTTTCAGTGTGTTCTGTTACGTAAATGACATAGAATTCTAAGAAAAAAGCAGAAAAAAATACATGGGGGTCTTTCCTTTGACAGTCTCGGAGCATGGGGAAATACACAGCATTAGTAGAGGCCACATGGAAATGCTTTGGTCATGAAATAGAAAAGAAAATTAAAAAAAAAACCATCCCAGAGAATACAAAGATCAAACTTCCACAGTTCTCAAATGACCAAAAAGAAATTATTCAAAATCATTTAAACGTGAAATGCTTTTGCAAATATTTATGGTTTTTATTATTTCTCTCTTTGTTTGAAAATTTTTGACCAGTTCAAATCATTTCACAAACTTAAGAAGTTGTCAAAAAAGTGTAATTTCCAAACAATAATATCCATTCCTTGACATGCACTCCAAGAGACATCTTTGCAACTTAAGAGTCTTAGGAAAGGCTCTGCAAGGAATCTCAACATGTTGCAGCAACAAACATGTAGAGCAGTCAACTAAAACCCAGGGGAGGCTGAATTACACTTGCATATCCTTCTTTCAGGAATTTAAACCAAGCCCAGAACAATGAGAACAACCTCTTAGGTCCCCCTGAGTCCAGATTTCAGGGCTGGGGGATACACCTCCATCCTGATACCTCGCCCTGAAATCCAGGCATGCAGCAGGACTTCCAAGGGGGATCGGAGAGGGGCAGCCTGGCAGCTGCTAGCCCAAGAAATCCTCCTGCACAAGTTCAGTGAAGGATAAAAGGGCCTGAATCAGCTTGAAAATTTTTTTCTTCTCACGCAAAGAATGGCAAAAAGCTTTTAAAGGTCAGATTCCACTACACACATCCAAGAGCCTCATCCTGCATTAGACTAATTTTTCTAAAAAACACATTAAGCTCCCAATGTTGAATGTGACCCCAGTGTTTTTGCAGTCTTTGTGCAACATTCCATTCCCTGCTCACCTCTCCCTCCATGGCGGTGCTGGCAGCTCTCGGGCAGGCAGGGACCCCACGGTGACCACGAGGACACCGCGCACTCGGCCGGGCACGGCAGGTGACACAGCTGGGAGGTGGCAGGGGCAGGGCCCTGGCAAAGCTTCCCATCAACTGGTCTGGCAACTAGGAGAACAAAAAAAAAAAAAAAGGAAAAAAGAGAACCAAGGCTGTAACTCTGTCCTGCTGGCCTTAGTTTTTCAGAATGCACCAAAATCCAGTGATTTTTTAGGGTCTTATCTCCCAGAGCAAAACGGTAATCCTGTGTTCAGAAAGGCACTTAAAAGTTTTATCTAAATCACCCATATTCAGCAAGCCAGTTGAGACTATGCTTAGTGATAATCATGTGCTTTAAAACTAGATTGAGTGCTGATTTTCAGCAATGCTGGAGCAACAAACCAGGATCTAATCCCCACTTTTATGGCCAAGGAGACCTCTTCAGACAGGACTGAAGAGAAAGCTACCTAAGAAGGAAATCCACAAAGCTCCCTCTGCAATTGGGAGCCAGGCAGAGGCAGGTGAGCAAAACCCAAGCACAGGGGACTCTCCCCATTCCCATGCCCTTCAGGGCACTGCCATCTCTGGATTATGGATGCAGTGCCTAGACCTTGGAATTTTCTTCACCTATTTCCAATAAAACTGAGCAGAGCTCTCGGATTCTTCTATACAGACATAAGCATGAAGCATCTTTCCTACGTGGGAGGAGAGACATTTACTCGAGTTGCTGCACCCATGGATCTCCAACTCTCTTTATCCCAGAAATGAGACAATCCCAAGCCCTGCCATGCACCAGTTTACTTGATACTGACAATAGATTTGGAAAGTTGACTCTCTTTGTATTTTCATTTATTGTAAGAGATTTCTAGATTCAATTAACTTCTCTCACCTTTTTATTCGGGGCAGAAGGAGGAAGGAAAAGAAAGGGAAAGACTCTTAAATCTGTCCTCTGAGTCATTATATGATATTGCATTTTAATTACATTATGGGCTGAATTTGGCTGTCTCTTTAGATAAATCAATATCAAAGCAGTCTTTCAAAAAGGCAAAGGCTTGTTTGAGTTTACTCTGCCATGGCATTACCAAGACTTCATTTATTTTTATAGCTACTGAGTTTGTTTTATCCTCATTTTTATTTTTCACGTCTGTTTTTCTTTGCTTCCGTGCATGGAATTGATTTGAAAAGAATTTATAAAAACAAGCTCAATATATGAGTAATCTTTCCTTTCTCTGATATTACACCATTTTCTTTAAAATTAATCATTTGAAGAAAAACACAACTTTTTTCTTTTTAAACACAAGACTTTAGTGCTGAAAATCACAAATTTTGATTTGCACATCCTGAAGCTGACTTTAGACCTATCAGTCTGAAGTGATACTCAGACCAAATATCAGTGTTTAGGATTCCAGCTCATCAGAGTAACAGGATTAAACAACAGTATGACTTAATTCTAACCGGAAAGATAATATATTTAGCAAAAAAGACGATTTTCTGAATGATTTCTGAGACACTGTAAGGCCTCTGACATGTTCATTTAAAGATTAGAATGAGGTGGCATAAATCCAATTCACCTGAATGCTCACATAAAGAGACCTCTTCTAGAGACCTTGCAAGGAAAGTGACAGACAGAATGAGATAAATATTAGAGTTTTAAGGATAGGAGTATTTATTTTCCCTAGAAGTCTCATGCATGGCTTAACCTGCCTCTCAGCATCAAGCTTTGCAAAACTGTATCAGTTTTCTGAGAGTTCATTTGGAGAAAGGAAAGGAAATAAAACTGAGTACAAATGGTCAACCAAAGGAATAAAGTCCAGTCCTGCTTTGCTCTAACTCAAGGTGTCATTGCCAGGAATGGCTCCTCCCTCCTCACTGAGTTTTAGGTTGCTTCTGTACTGAATTTAACTATTTAAATGTAGAAGCCTAGATACAGCTGAATGGTTCTCCTTACTTGAAAACCAACCAGTGTGCTCAACATTATTTTAAATTGATTTTGGATTAAAAAAAACCAAGAAAAATTGATTACAAAAAGTTAAAGGAGCTACCAGCCATCCCAGACTCATGGATGACTTCTTCCCATTCTGATGGAAATCCCTGCCTTCCTCTCCATGCCAACCAGCCTCCTGCTCCTTTTCCTTCTTTGGGCTGATGCCCTATTTAACTCTAGCATTTTTCCCAGGACCAGCATCCCGTTTGTCACTGGAGTAAAGCTGCCTGTTTGCTCAATTCCTTAAGTAGTTCTTTGCATTCTATAAAAGGTAAATCAGAAAATACCATTCTAATCAAATATCCAAATACATTCCAAGTCTGTTCCAGCTTATACTCACTCTACACTGACTGCAATCCTCCAGTCAGTCTTCAGGAATAAGACCAGAACAAAAAAACCCAAGCTGTAATGATAAATGCATATACCATCCTTTCCCAACACCTGGAAGGTACAGAGACACAGTTTCCAGCCAGAGTGACAGGAGGACCAGCAGGGTCCTCTTTAAAACAGAATTTCATGCCTTCTTCAGCCATTTGATTAAAAACTCTGATTTCAATCTGGTTTATTTCAAAGCTTGATATGATCTTCTACTGCCATTCTTTTATACTCTAACAAATTTGTCTTTTCTTTATTGTAAAGGAATGATAAGGGGGACTTTTTCTGTGAACCTTTTAAATGCCAAAATTCTCACACACTGCAGCCTCCAAATGGCACAGGTAGCCTGGCTGGGGATGTCCTATTCAGGAGAAAACCTGACATTATGCCTATGATAAATCCACACAGCTGCCAGGAATGTCTTTAGCAATGAGCCAGCTTTCTGATTTCGTTCAATAATTGACTCTGTGGTGGCATTTTCCTGCATTCATATAGAAAAAGTGCTTTTTGTGTAATTATTTTCCTTGGAACAATATTAGCCATGTTTTTGGAGGAAGGTGAAAGGCAGAAGCCAGGGAAGCAAAGAGTGGGAGGGGGAGGCAACATCTCTGATTCAAGTAGCAGCTTATTTAAGATGCTTGTTCCTACCTTTTAAAATCCTGTGTTCTTCCCAATCTATAGAATAAACTTCAAAAAGCAATCAAGTACTAATCTGGGGGCCTCTGAAACATTGCACATTGCTATAGCTGTTATATTGAATCTATCCTTTATAAATGCAACTGCAGCTGTTCCCAGCACCAGTGTCTTGCCTCAAGTTTGAATTTTACTATTTGCTGTTATTTTCAGGTTATTGCTACCAGCAGGAGATAATAAATTGAGTTCTAAAGTGTCTTGTTTCCTTATATATTTTTACTGAGGTAATGATTTGGAGGAAGAGTGGAAGAGGAAATCAGCTCTGATATGATTATTTCCATAATGTAATTTTAAGCCAATAAATAAATTATCTTTGAATACAGTCATGTGGACAGATACTTGCAGGCACACATACCAATACTATGTTAAAAGCAATGCTGACCAGACAGAGGCAGAAATGCCTAGGATGGCATTTTGTTTGCAGGGGGTCCTGTCAAACATGGTTTTTCAACTCCTCAGGAGGTAAATAACACTTTTTTTCCTGGACTTTAACTACAATTCCTTTTTACAATGAAAACCCAAGTGTTTTTCATACCAAAACCAAAAGGAGACTTTGCTAAATATCACTAATATATTTGGAATACATACAAATATTATCTGGTCTGCCTCTTACATATTTTAGGTAACATTCAATTCTCAAGGAAACAAATCCAAATGTTTACCATATGGCAAAATCAATCCAGATAAATTATTGCCATGATACAAGGCAGGTATGAGAAAGGGATGGCATATCCTTGTGAAAGTTCTTATTGCCTTTGCTGGGACTTATAAACCAAAGACACTTGGATCAATACAAAGGGAAATTACTTGAGAAAACCACAAAGGAGCAAGTTACGTTATAAAAACACCTTCATGTGAAAAACACAGTAGGGGTAAACCCAGCACAACATTTGTAAGTAATTTCTCTAACCTGAAAGACATTTTTATAGCAAAAACAAAACATTACACAAGGGAGAAGTGGTGAATGCAATCTGACCAAGCCTGGAAATGGCACCAATCCCAGTCCCTTGCATCCCTCCATTAAGGGGCCTAATGCACCCCATGTCTTACGGAAAGGGCTCCTTTATGCTTTGAGGAAGAATCAATTCATTTTGAAGCCACTAAGCACAAAGTTGGAGGCCTATTTTCAATTAAAATCTATTTAATAGGCAAGGAACAACGTATGAATAGAAGGCTAATCACAGCATGAAAGAGGGTTAATAGTAGATTGCCAAGAGCAACAATGGTTTAATGCATTTCAGAACAATAAAAATCCCCACAATTTTATTAAAGTGACACAGATAAAACGTATCCCTGTGTCCTCCCTCTGCTGTTCAACAGGACTGTGATCCCAGCTGGGATACTGCATTGTTTTGCTACAGCAGAATTTGTGGAGATTAACAGACTCTATGTATCTGGCAAAAATTCAGAGTGAACATGGGGCTCCCCACCAGGAGCCACATGACTGAGCAGATCAGAGGTGACAATTCATTAAGAGTGTCCAGGAAAAACAGCAGACGCAACAGGGATGCTGGGATGGCAGTGAATGCAATGATGGGAAGGCAAAAAGGATTCTGCAGGATATTTGAGCCTTTTGGCTGTTACCCAAAAAAAGCTGGAAATCACTGGGGCAGACCACCAGAGAGGGTGAGAGAAGAAACACAGAAAACAGGGAAGAAAATCCATGAAAACTTCATGAAAGCCTTGTAAGAGTGTGAGCATTGCCGAGTTCAGCATTCACACAACAGGAAGGAGAAACCTCTTCTGTGACTGCCATGAGAAAAGCACCACTGTGGATGTGTCTGGATGTGCCTGGATGTGGCTGGATGTGTTTGGGACACCAGGACGTGGCACAGGTGGCCCAAAGCTAAGCTAGTGACACGCTCATCACGGATCCCAGGAGCAGCAGGGCGGATCCCAGGAGCAGCCAGGCTGCTCCACACAGCGCTGGCCGCAGCACACAAACTTCATTTATCTCCAGTGTCTCCTGTTCCAGACACCTCTGGCTTTGTTCTCTCTCCCCAGTGTCCCAGTTTGTGGTGTAGCCTCACACATGCAAATCCTTTTAATTTCTCATCTCACTCCATGTTACTGCCTGAATACAATGCAGCTCCCCAGCCTCAGAACAGCAACAGGACAAAATTACACAGAACAAACCATCACTGTCTTGAATTGGAATTAATCCAGTTTCAGTGGAAGGGAACAATTATAAAAATACACACACATTTAAAATGTTAGCTTTCAAAGATAAAAGCCTGGACTAAAACCTAGTATCTCACATGAACTAACTGGGCAGCATATTATTTGCTGTGTACCACAGCCAGCTAAACAAATGAAAGCATTTATAAAGGGATAACTATTCATGGTCATAACAAATAGCTTGTTGACAAAAAAAGGCCTACTATTTATAAGGCACCTCTTAAAAGGCTGACTTCTTTCACTGTCAAAGTCTTTTTAAACATTACTCTCTTCATTTTAGTTTAATTAGTTTTAAGATATGAAAGAACTGAAAATATTACACCTCTGAAAGGCATTAGGGAAAATGGTTTTTTCCTTAATGGATTCAAACTCAAATTTTTGAAATACACATTTAAACACTACTGTCAAGCACTACAATAATCTGAATAAAATCATTTCCTCTCCTGCTTCTACAGGGTTTCCCCCAAAGAAGCCAGCTGTTACATATTTATTTTTCCATTATGTGAGTTGTATCTCATAAATTCTGCTCAGCATTTGGTGAGCTTACAGATCAATAACTTGGCATCCCAGCAATATAAATCTGATACAGACTTCCCTGAATATATTTCACACTCCAGAGGTGTATTTCTAATCTTTTCAAGTCAGTACAGTCATCCCAGTGACAAATAACTAGTTTGGGATAAGAGGGATCCTTGGGGTGGGAGAGGTTCCACCTGAGAATCTGCTTTCTGTGGTTCAGGACAGCTAAGCCCCAGGCTGGATGCTCCTGTTGCTGTAACAGGCGCAGCTCAACAAAGCTTTTTTCACCCCACTGCTGACCATCATTTCTCTCCCTCCTACGGTCCTAGTCAAGTTTTCTCATTACTAATATATTCTAACCTACTCCTTTTCAATTTCATAAACCAGACAAGGACAACAGGATTTAAACATCAAAGTCCTAAAATTCTAATTTCCGTAGAGTAAATTAATCTTCTCATTCCTGCAGCTTCACCAGCATAAATTCACAACAACAGAAGAAAAAAGTGTGCATTTAATACAGGGCTCACATTCCGCACAGGGCTCCTATACACTCCAACAGTGCATAACCTGCATCAACTCCTACGGGCAGCTTATCTCCATCAACACAGGCCTTCTCCAATGAATACGCAGGATGGCAACAGCTGTAAACAACAACAACCTGCACAACCAACTTTTAGCTCCTAAAGAGTCGGACCTGGTGCTTCACAAGACCCCTGGCACCCAAGGGGATGGTGGCACATCCAATTCGGACTTTCCGCTGGTAGCGTCCTCTTCCCAAAGATACTTCCATAGTTTACTGAACAGGTGCCACATGCACCAATTTGAAACACTAATCCCTCAGGAGACACACATTGGTCATGATTCAGAACAGAACAAAGAACTCACAGGGAAATAGATGTGGCACCCTCATTAGGAAACAGAGCATACAGAGCAGGGGAGGTAAAACAGCACATTTTGGAGCTACAAAAGACAATAGGGCAGAAAGAAAGGGATGAGAATAAATGGAGAAGAATACAAGATATGAATGAAAGGACTTCTCAAATTAATCTCTGTGCAACTCCAAAGAGGCTCCAATTTCTGAAAAACAAAGCACAATGCCAAAGTATTTCCCATATGGGAATCGAGAAGAGTATGAAAAAATTCACTCATCACATAAGAAAGGAATAGACATTTTTGTCTATCAGCAGTAGCGAGAAAGCTCAATATTTTGAGGAAAACAAGAATGTATAAAGGCCATAAAATAATAGTTTTGAGACTCACAGAAGTAGGACTTAGATGAAAGTGCAGGGGACCACTTTCAGCTTCAGACCCATTTGTGATTCTGTCAGTAAAGGAGCTTGTAAGACAAAACTACATAAGGGAATACACACAGGGATGGATCAGAGTGTAACCATTAGACCTGAAAAGGTACTTGAGTATTTTCCAAGTCCTCAGTTGTAAATGGTCTAAAGGAGATTTTGCTGCTACGGCTGAAGACACACAAGTTTATAAAAAAAACAATCTGATGTAAACTGAACTAGGTGGAATTGCATCCTAAAAATAAAGCAAAAATTAGTATAGGCTGGGGAACTGCAGTGGAGTAAGTCAGGCAAGGTATTATGTCTACTAACAGGTGAGGGTTGAATCTCTCTCAAAGGAAACAGGGGTATAAAAATAATAGGGACTTCTGTAAGAAATAGTTTTGCAGGGTAACACTAAAAGCTATCCAAAAATAATGAAGGCACAACTATGCCACATACCTGCTATTGAAATTCAAGCTCAAATAAAAATAAATATATGGAGACAAATATGATAGAGAAACTCATTAAGCAAGTAAGTGTAAACAAAACTTTAGAACCTTGTACAGGCATGAGAGTTTTATGTGGATTTTCAGATGTAAAATAACAAAGATTAAGAAGATAGGAACCTGCAATGATTTCTGGTGAGAAGGTAGTAAGAGATACATTTTATTAGCCAAATTTACTATGCTGAATAAACAATAAAGAGGACTCAAGCAAGTGAAGCATTATTTCATAAAGGTCTTTTCAGTCCTATAATTAAAACTTAAGCAGACAGGCTCCAAAAACACTTTAAGAAAATTCTGAAAGTGAGAGGTAAATTGGATCTCATTCAAACAAGTGAAAAAGGAAAAATGTCAAGATATGTAAGGCACAAATTTTATGAAAGAATGTCAGAGCAGACAGATCCCTAGTTAGAAAACTACAGAAAATATAAAGAGAGAAGCAATCCCAGTCACTAGAGACAGCAGGCAACAAATTCAGAGAAGAGAGGAAATACTTCTGGAGTATTTTATAAAGACTGCCATCTCCCAGACTACTGATAAAGAGATACAGTTTCTAGATAAATCCAAAAAGCAAAATTAATTAGAAAACAGAAGGATAGTTCCTGGTCTTCAGAAAAGACAGTAAGAAATTCCTGAGGCAGAAGATTAAATCTAGGAACTTCATAGGTTTAGTAACTGAACATAAACACAGACACCAGTACCAGATTCTAAGAGGAATTTTCATTCCCATATCACTGGAATAATTTACTGTGATTGAGAGGAGAGTTGTACTGCCAAACAAGGACAGGTTTCATAAACTGATCATTGCAGAATATTCTTCCTTACCTTTTCCAGATGTCTTTTTTGTTGGTACCATGGGGATTGCTAGTTAGTGATGTTCACCCAGATCAATTAAAATTTATTATGCGGAAACACATTTCAGATAAAATTTCATAAAACCACTAAAATCTTATCTCTTGTTGTAAGCCCACTTACAGAAGAGAACAAAACACATGTGTCCTATGGCAGCAGCGTCTGGCTTGGAAAATAAGTTGAGGATGTGCATTTCTGCTTTGCTTAGAAGAGTTTCCATATGAGTGAACAGATTTACTTGAAAAAAAGAGGTACAAAGAAGGGTAGCCACCCTTCCTACAGTTTGTTCCAGAAATGGGATGCCCGGGCTCAAGGATTAGGGAGTACCCAGACGTGAAGAGAAGAAAGGGCTGTACCACAACTAGCTCACTTGCATATTCTGTGCTACTTTTGTGCAAAATGTGTCTCCTCCTTAAAAGACACATCGTTTCAAACATGCAGATTTGCCACTTCCACCTCTGGACAGCAAAAGAATAATGATAAACTTGAATTACTAGGTGACAACCTCTCTCTGAAAATTAAGCATTATAAATTTAAACACGTTAAAATTCAATGAGATAATTAAAAACAGCAGGATCTGTTGAAAGATAATCATGTTAAAGTTCAGTCTAAGTTAACAAAAGCCTCACAAGTGAGGAGGGATTTGGACTCCTTGGACAGAACAGCTAACATTAAAAACAGCACAGTCTCTACACTTAGGTTACCTACATACACAGGAGCACAGAACTCCACATCACTTTACACCTTTACCAACGTAAATTTAGATGTCACAGCCTCAGAATGCAAGAATATTACCAAGGGCTTCAAAGACTGGAAGATCTGCCTCCAAATACTCATCACCCATATTAAAAGTACGGACTTCTCCTCAAGGCTTAGAAAACATAACTTCACTTGGGTCAAGACAGGGATTTCTTAGTTAGGTCGCTTCTTGGGGGAGAAAAGTATGAAATCTTATCAATGCACTTCTCAAAGTAATACCTGAGTGAGAATTTTCCATTTTCAGTATCTTCAAGTTGGAATCTTATAATCAAAATACAGAAAGCTTTCAGTAGACTTAACCTTCTGAACAAATGATATATAGTGACTCAAGAAAACAGGTGGTCCCCTTCCAAACACACACATTTTAATAAAAGAAGAAATAGATGGGAACACTAAGCAAATAAAAAATGGGAGAAATATCCTTGGGGGATAAAAGAGCTTTGAGCAGTATGTATAAACACATCACAGATGGTACCTGTCTCCAACTAGGATTCAACAGCTTTTATCCCAGAATGCTGCTGGAGAGACCACGGGACAAAATCTTCTCTCACATATGTCATGGGCCCAGGTCCAAATTCTCTTTGGAAGTATCCAGAAGAATAACAACTGTGATGGATTGTAATATCCCATTAGACTCGCTTGTTTGATTCCTGAATGATCCCTTTAAGGACACTCAAGAGGTGAAGAAAGAAAAATTACTGTGCTTTTGATGGTAGCAATTAGACACTGTATTTGCTTATACATAGAGGATTAACTTCCTCATCTTCTCCTCATCACTGAAAAATTGGTACAGTAAAATATGAGATGCCCTAGTGATGAATAAAAGTATTCTGCCAGTTCTGATTGCCAGAAGAAAAAAGCCAGAAGATATGTCATTCCTTATCTATTCAAAGAACAAAAATTAGTCAGCTAGTAAATGAGACACGCTGAATATTACTGGATGAGGAGGGATAATAGGGAAGGATTTCCCTGTTCCCATTTGCATGTGCCTGCGCTGACAGTAGATGGGATTCTCACTTGCCAAGCACTACTGTACATCTGCGGTACAGCTTTGAAATTGCAGTAATCATTTATTTATACCTTGTACAATTGCTCTGCACATTCGGGGTTTTTCAGTTGCCTATATGAAATTACTTTTTTTAAAAAAGGTGAGAAGTGTAAATACAAGGAAGAGGTATCCCAGGGTTTGTTCTTAGTTGAGGAAAGGGCTTGCAACTTTTAAGCTGAACTGAACTTTGAGCAAGGCACAAGCTGCAGGTGGGTCACACACTGGATATGTAGCACCACTCCTGTCATGACATACGTAAATGTTTAAGGAATTCAGAGGCTCTCCTCTAGTCTTCTGGAGAAATTCACAATTTTGACAAAGAATAAAGTGAGAATGAATTCAGTTCAAGCTCTCTGCTCACCAACCTGCCTCACAGTGGCTGCAAGGACCACAGGAGTACTCAGAAGGATGAAGAAAGTCAATAAATGCCACACACCTTTCATCAACAGCACTTTTCTAACTCTGAAAAGTCCCCTGCATCACACGCTTGTGTGGAACAAGAGGAGAGGGGTTGTGTTGGGAGAGCAAAGTAGTGCCTGGTGTCTGGGAGAGGTGAATCAGCCACTGTGCATGGACTGAACAGAGATTAAAACAGGTCTGGTTTTCTATAACCTCAGCATCTGTGAGGGATGCTGGGACACACACAGGGCATCCAGGAAACATTTGCTTTGCCTCTGTAAGTAAATAAATCTAAGATACAATATTGTGTTGTTATTATCTTACATCTCTGCTCAAAAACACATTCTGCAAGCGCACCACATCGAGCAAATAAAACAGCCTATGATGAATTATTCATTGTGAATCTGTAACTACTTATTATTCTTCTAAAAGAAATATAACTCACTTCCAGAGTCCAAAACCCATCTGTCTGCTCAAAAGTTGTGACAATATTATTTTTGCTTTCCCCTTCAAATCACAAGAAAGATTGTGTATCAATCTGAAGCAGAGGCTAAAACCGTATCAGGAATGGTGTGTGACAACCTGCTTTATATTCTAAACTAAGACTACACTACAGATAAATGCATTCAGCTACCAAGGGGCTGGGTTTCCTGATGTATGACAGAGGAAGAAAAGTCAACTCCAAGCAAAATTTAGTTCCTTCATCCTTTGTAACTCTCCCAGCGCAAGTGAACATCAGAACTGGCAGCAATTCATCCCAGAAGGTTGTGCCTCCCGGCAGTTCCTCAGGACTTCCTCTGGTGCCAAGTAGCACCTCCCTGTGTGAGCACGGATAGAAGGAGGACATCAGCAAGCCAAAGGCTATCAATGACTCCACATTACCTACTTCTTTTCCTCCTGTTTCTCCTACTCAGATCTACTCAGGTCAGCACTTCAGAGGGACCCTACACACACACACACACCTTCTTTCAGCCGGTGTGTCCCCAGCTCCACGAGGATCTGGACACAGTAGACCACCCGGGTTTGGATCCCACCTCCACAGAGCCCTGCCTGCTTCTGGTGTCGAGGGTCCTGCTGGTCAAGAAGCAGAGACACTTGGCAAGCTTTCCATTCAGAAGTCCTCCAGGCAAACCTTTGGGAATAAAAAGAGAACAGGTAAAATGAGTTTTTCAAAGACTATGGGTGAGGGAGACATACTTTATTAGGTGACAAAATACAGTTGGTTTAATCTTTATAGCAGCACTTTCCTATCCAAAACAGGGAAGAATGTTTGGAAACGTTTTGAGTGCTAAATTTACATAGGTTAAGTATGTGCTATTTGTCTGGAGCACTAGTGTAAAACTTTTGACAGAGCACCAATCTCCAAAGCGTTCTGAAACACTAAATCATCCTGACAACACCTGTGAGCACGGCATAAAAAACGAGAGAAGATTAAGAGGTTTGATTAAGTGTGAACAGTAGTTTTCAAACATGTGGATCAAACCACCAAACCACCCCTCTCTGCCAAGAGCTGAACACCTCGCTCTGAAACACACTTAACAGCTGAAATCCTGCATACATCGACGGAGCTCCAAGCACTTGCAGCTTTTCCACACAGGGCAGCTTTCTAAGTGCCTAAGGTACTGCCAGTTCCTTCAAGGGATTGGCTAAAGCATCTCAGTTAATTCCATTTTCCAAAAGTTGTGATGCACAGCAAGCTCTAGAAAAAAAAATACTTTCATTCTATATTCCATTCACACCTAAAGAGCATTAAAGGTTTTCAAGGAATTATAACTTTTTGGGGCACAGGTAGGTGAATGCTGTACAGACAACAGTTGTTGCTGTGTACCAGCTTAAATGCCAGGAAGAACTTATTAAAACCACAGGGAAAACTGTGCTGTGTATCCGTGGAAAGCAAAAGTTATTTCCTCATCATGACTGAAAATGTAGAGCATATTTCTAACACAACTGTTTCCACAGGCAGAATTTGCTTTGATTCACAGGTCACAGTATGAGGGGAGTAAATAAGAGCCCAAAGTCTTCCTGAGCTTCCCAAACACAAATCTTAGGCAATATTATTTTTATAACCAATCTGTTCACACTCGTGCTGCTTTATGCCTCCACTCCTCTAAATTTCCTAGTTTACTTTTTCCACAGAATCTTTGGGTTTTGTGTAATAAAACTACGTAAAATAATTTCCTTCCTTTCTTCTCAAGACAAATGCTCTCTCCTTTAACAGCAGATCCACAGTTGTTAAAACTACATATGTTCCTTAACTGCTGACTGCTCACTGTAAACTCAAACACAGTGGGATGTCTCTGCAGAAAAAGCCTTCCATACCATAATTTCACATATTGAGTATCTGTTCCTGACTACAGCTATGGCAAGCAAACCTGCATCTCAAAACTATATTTTGAGCACATACCAGCATTCTCTTATGTTGTACATGATTTCTATCCACAAAACACTTCCAAATTTTCTAACATCTTCATGGAAAATATTTGTGAATACTGCCAGTTACTTGCATTTACAGGTGCTGTTCGGATGAGCTGCCATGCCCTCTTAAATAACTCACAGCATCTTGTGCAAATCTGGATACACTCACAGGGTTCATTACCCCCAAAGAAAATAACATAGAACAAGCTTTTCACGTGACAAGTATCAAATACTTAACTCCCACAACATATAAAGCACAGCCATGAATTCTTCTTCTCATTAGTTCCTTCTGAGAACTCCTAATCCCATTTCTTGGGCCTGCAGTGTTAAATGCAACCGTAAAGGCAATGAAAAGTGCTCTTTATCAAACAGCGGGTGAAGAGGATTCCTCTCCTCCACATCCCTTCAGAACATTGTGCTTTTCAGGTCTACACTTCCAAATCAAAACCTTAAATATAAAACACAGGCATCTTGCCACAGACAGGGAAATAGTTGTTTTAAGGAAGTGTTTCTTAAAACAAGAATTGACTAAGGAAAAACTCATTAGCAGTATCTGGCTTAGGAAGTCAGCTGTGAACGCTGGATCCTAAAGACTCATTTCCAGAGGTGTGAGCATCTGCTTCTCCTATTCAGCATGAGCTGCGGGAGTTAACACCTATGAAAATTAGGCCATTGGTGATTAAAATTATGCAAAATAACTAAATCTGAACTCAGAGAGATAATTAAACTTCATCAACTCCTGAATTAAAAAAAAAAAAAAACCCCTTTATATATTCTCCCAGAGTAACCTGTGTGTGAGCAGCGTGCAAGGACGGCTCTCGGCGCTCCGCCAGCTCCAAGCCTCAGCCCTGTCCTGCTTTTACCTGCACATGTCCTCAGCTGTCCAGTGCTCCAAAAACAAATCCTGACCTCCAAGCATTAAAAGGGACACATTTGCATAGCCATTAACAAAAGGCCACTACCCCTGAAGGTCAAAGGGCTGAAGAGTAGCATTGCTACCACTCCCAAAGTGTTAACTCCAGAGCCTACTAGCACAGTTCACTGCATTTCCTCTCCAGTCTCTACTACTTCACACTAATGCCTTATCTTTAATTTGGGCATAATGAACCTCATTTACAAAGTGATACCATCATACCTGTATCTCAGCAATAACCTTAAGCCTTTTCTAAAAAATCAAATCTTAAAACATTCCCATTTCCCACCATTTAACTTCTGAAAAGCTTTGAATTTCCAACAAAGCAAGGAGAGTTTTTTGCTATATCCCTGTCTCGTAACATAGCAACCACAACCAAAATGAATGATATGAAGACATAATCATAATTCTGGAAAATCTATCTATTTCCAGCGAACATGAAAGCTACACATCAAGGATGAAAAAGATATAATACATTGTTTTAAAACTGATGACTCAGTGACAGTTATGAAACAAACAAGGGCTCAATATCTTTCTGATTTATAGTAACCTCTTGGTCTCTTTAGTCTATAGGACTTATGCTCTTAGTGTTTACACAAGTTTTATACCTGTATATACCCATTCACTTTAATTGAATGATCCCAAATTTATATCACAATAAAACAAAGTAGAATCACCTTCCGTGTGTTGAAGCTTTTTAAGCACTTAATCCTTTCAGAACAAATAACCAAAGGTAATACAAAGCACAAAGCTCTGGAGTTTTACATGCAGTTAAAGTGTTTTATTTTCCTGTATTTAAACTATTGATTATAGAAGTTATTGTAAACTTCAGGCATAAAATTAAAAGCCCTTCCCATTTAACAGCAAATTTACACCTGTACCACCTACCTGTGATGGGACCTTTAACTTGTAGCTTTGCCATGGACATATAGGTTATACTTAACAGAGCAGGTCTGAGGCTTAAAGTATTTTTGTCATCTCTGGGTCCTTTTAGGAGACTGGAATATAGCTTCAACCCCCTCTCTCTGTGGAGTACAACTCTGCAAGTGCTACCTCTTTAGCTGCTACTTTTTTATGTCAGTGGATGTAGCCCACACTATGCATCTTCATTCAGTCATGGGGCAATCTCTGCCCCTGCATTAAAAAACAGCCCCTAGAAAATCATAAAATCACAGACTGAGTTGGAAGGGACCTTGAAGATCATCTCATTCCAACGCCCTGCTATGGGCAGGAACACCTTTCACTATCCCAGGTTGCTCCAAGCCCTGTCCAACCTGGCCTTGGACACTTCCAGGGATGGGGTAGCCACAACTTTGCTGGGCAACCTGTGCCAGTGACTCACCACCCTCACACAATGAAGAATTTCTTCCTAATATTCTTCTAAACGTAATATTAATTTCTTCCTAATCCCATTCCTTCTGCTCAGAGACTTGTTGTGGTCTGTGTCCCAGCCCATTTTCCTTGCTGTGGGTGGAGCATGCTTTGGAAAATTCTTGCCCTAAAAATAAAGCTAAAGGAAAGACTACTTGTTTCCAAATCAACCTAAAAATAGTGAAGATTTCTAGGAATCGGGAAAGTAAACAGGAGTCTCATCTTAAAGGATTTACAAACTAATCTGATTAGGCAAACAGCAAAAAAGAAGGAGTGGTATGTGTTGAGACCAGAAAAATGAAGGAGAGCACCTTTTATTTCTGCTACTGAAGCTCCTTAAATTCATCATCTTCTTGTAAGGGGAAGAAAGAGAAGATCATTGTTTGGTAAACCTCAGCAAACCAGAGATGAAGTGGCATATATTTAAGGGGAAAAAAGCATAATCTTTTTAGGTATTACCCTTCAAATAGAATGTAGTCAAAAAGGAGAATAGGAGCATCTCAGGTTTCTTATATTATTTCACAGGATTAACACTACATCTCTCTATGCCTGAAAGCTGCTGCTTTCCAATCTGAGCTATTTCCAGTATCTCAGCCACCAGTTCCCAAGGACCAGCACCAAACCACCAGGCTACAAACTGAAACATGGACCAATAGTATCCTCTACCAGCTGCTGAAACCTAAATAACATACATTTTTGACTTCTGTTCATTAATACAAAATCCTGGTCCCCACAGCCTTACATCCAGTAAACCCACAGCACATACTGCAATATTATGGATTTTCATTCTCACTTGTTCCTTTATACTGAGTGAATCAATCAAAGTCTAGTAACCAGGCACTGCTGTAAAATTCTTCTGCACAGTGTGAGAAGGTCATAGCCTACAACCTGCATTTTGAGATATTACATCCCTGCAAATAACAATTAACTAAATACAGGAGTTATACTTTTTAATATTTTCAGTTAAGTGGCTCTATTAACCTGCAAGTTTAATGTCATTTTTCTGAGCTAGCACATTAGGCAGCTCATCCTCGCTCATGCAGATACTGCCCTGGAGGTGTTGCCTCAAGGTAGAGAGGCATAACAAGATGGGAAAGGTCTCAGAGTTCACAGGCTCATGAAAATCTGGGCATAGCAGCAATACACTGAAAAAACAACAGATTTTCTTCTACAGAGCAAGAGGCACCTCCAAAAAATTATCAGTGTTATGCAGGTTCTCACTTTGTGGGCTCTCCTGGCTCTACACAACCATTTGCCCTTCAATACAGTGCAATGTCAAAAAGGGGAAGTGAGAAACCAGGGGCAGACCCACGTCTGTTCACTGCCTGATTAACTTCCAGCCAGTCTCCCCCAATCAGGTGTCACCTGCACCCACGCTCCCTGTACAAAATCAGCAAGACAATGTGTTAATCTATTGTCTTTGAAATTGATGTGCGCTTGGGCAGGAGCAAAAATCACTCTGTAAGAGCCTTTCCGTAGGATGTAATCAAGCAACAGAGTATTTTTTTTTATACTTCCTCTCTTCTGCTAGCAGGGTGCATAAAAATGATCAGCATTTGATTTTGAATGAGCCTAATGATACAGAGACACTTTTACAGGTGATGCCTTCCTAAGAAATGTATCTTGCGAAGGCTTTATAGAAGGTTTTAGCAGTATCTGGCAAAAGCCCCAGAAACCCACGACTTGAGCACTGAACAGATCTCCTATTAAACACACTCATTCACAGACAGGGAGATTTGTCTGCATGCATATAAATTTCTATCAATCCCAAAGCATTTTACAGTCAATCTCAGAACATGTCACACAAAAAATCAAGCAATATTTTATTTTCTTTGCAAAGCACACTATCAATCTCCTCTGTTAGCCTGGCCAAGCATAATGGCATGGGCTTGCAGACCAGAAAGGTGAGATCCTCTCCTTCATGCCACAAACCAAGCAAACTCTCAAGGTTTCTCAGTTTCCCAATTCAAGAAGCACCCAGAGAGAAGCTGAGTAAAGTCCAAGCTATTACCTCCGAGCAGTTCCCATTTTCCTCAAGCAAGACTGGGATTTTTTTATGGGGAGATGAAGAGGAATCATTAAATCTTACATAAAAATTACAATTTCAAAGCCAATAAAAGCCAGTCGTGGAGACCTGCCCAGTCTCCGTGCAGCTGAGGAAATTCTCTGAAACAGCAATCAGTACAAAAGCCCTTTCAGAGAACAAGAGGAACTGCTCTTAGTTTCTAAAATATGAAAATGTATACCGTATGGGTGTAATTCAGATTTATTTCTATATATAACTGTAATTATTGTAACAGGACTATGGAAAATAGCAACAATTAAAAGAGTAGTAGTGACAATCAATAATACCACTAATCATAGTTAACAATGACCAAATCGATGATCTCTCAGACACAGAGAAAGCACAACATGCGACCCTCTGCACGCACAGACTGAGCAGGGAGGATCCGCAGGGGCTTTTTTTTTTACTTTTTTTTTTACTTCCAAAACCTGGGCTGGAAGCTCTGGCCATACCTGGGGCAGGGCTGCAGCGGTGCCTTCCCTCCTGTGCTGCATGCTTCCCTCTCTTCCAGCTCCGGGCACGGCTTCCCGGCGCCCACGGCCACGCTCCGCACGCTGCGGCGCCGGCTCCGGAATCCCGGGGTGAGGCTGCCCCAGCCGCAGCTGCGCGAGCAGGGGCTCCATGGGGACCACTCGGATGGGGCGCAGTCCTTGGGGATGACACAGGACTTGGAGGTCATGGGGACTGGGTCTTGCAGGCAGAGGCTGCGGTAAGAACACAGTACAACAGCTGAGAAGGTCTTGCTTAATAAACTTCTTTTCCAAGCCAAACTCCCCAGGAAGAAATCCATGGTCATTCAACCAGAAGATCTACATCAACACCAGTGCAATGGAGATAAGAGAAGTTCTAATGCAGGGTACATAACACATTTCCAACGAGCTCTGGGTGTAAACTTGCATGCTGAACAGTTTGTAAATAATGTATTGCATTTATCTTGGGTTAAAACGGTGCACAAGGCACTATATTTGCTCCTGTATAGTTAGAATTTCACTGTTTATCCTGTATGGAAAATAAAATCCAAGCCCAGGAGAAATACTGCTACTGGTAACTATTCCAACATCCCACACACAGGACTAGATGTCATCCATCCATCCATCCATCCATCCATCCGCACATCCTGCTAAGCAACTCTGCTCTTTTAAAAGATAATTAGTCCCACAGTAAGAAGGTCTCGGTTCCATGAGGCTGTTACCAAATGTGCTGTCAAACAAGGTCAGAGGGTTTTCCAACCTGACAAATCACCAGAGACCCAGGAATGTTGCAACTGAGGCTGGATTTTGGGACTCAGTTACTCCTGCTGACATCAGGACATGATCTCATTCATTCTGTAACACATCGAGACATCGCCCTAGGCCAAATACAATGGCAAACCAAATTCTAAGGGCTACCAACTGATGAGATTTGGTATCAAGATACAAAGTCCCAGAATAAATTTTTGAAGAGTTCCCAAGCTGCAACATCTTTTCACAACTTAGCAAATATGGCAAATGCAGCAAATACTTCCGGGAAAAGACAAACCTTCAGACTAAGGCGCACATCCTTCTTTGCTCCTCCACTTCCGTCTCAGCCAGCTAATGGCTCTCCTGCTCAGAAAGCTGTTCTGGTGGAAGGTGTCCTGCCCATGGTAGAAGGGCTGGAACTGTCTGATATTTTAGGTCCATTCCAACCCAAACCATTCTGTGATTCTAGAAGGTCACCTCTCCTCCTCCAAAATGGGAGAAAAACCTTTCTTTTCTCAAAAACCTTGGACAGGTGAGATAACAGAGTAGTAAAGGATATACTGAAAGAAGACTGAGGGATGAGCAGAGGTACCCCTGATGCATCATGAAGGACAGGATGGGGCAAGAAGAAAAAAAATATCCAGAAAAATGCAATCACCAGGAGAAAAGAAAATGAGACTTTTTGACTTCTGCATAGTGTTATATGGACAATGTAAACTGGCCTCTGAAATTAAGACCACACCTGATGAACTCAGTGTGAACTCTAATTTTTCTTCTCCAGCCTCCAGCTGCTTGTGGTCAAGCTTTTGCCAACTGTAAGGAGCAAACACAGGGACACTTAAAAGGTGTGAAACCCAGAGCTGCTGCCAGGGAAGCAGCCACTACCTCTCCTGCTATTACTTACATCACAGTCTGACCAACCTACCTCCCTCTACAGAAAACAGACTGGGGCAATCATGTCAGGATTGCTGGGCAGCCTCATGGGGGGAGCAGAGAAGATAAAGGGCATTCACCTGCTTCTCTACTCTAGAAATTGATCCCCTTTTCATAAGGGTCAACAAGAATATTCCCACTGACACACATCAAGTTTGACTAGACCCTCAGCCACCAGCAAAATACAGCACTTAGTGGCTTCTATTTGTACTTCAAAGTAAAAGAAAAAAAAGCTGTAACAATTTTTTGTCTGTTTCTTCAACCAGAATAAAACTTAGTAATCTCACAGGTGCTGTAAAGATGAATTTACTGAGGTGTATTTAAACAACTTCAAAAAGTACAAACAGTCTGTGATGTAGCCCCCTCAAAATGAAACTATTCTTGCTCAGAATTGAAAAATGTGTCTCATTTCTCTATTACAAGTCAAATACACCTGATTGCAAAGCTGTCTCTGGTACAAAACGTCAGTGCTATTGAAGCAAGGTCTGAAAAGTAATAATCTTACATATGTATTTACTAACCCAGGGATTTTGAGTCTTTTTGGGGAACATTAGGTTAGGTGCAGACACATGAACAGTCACTTTATTTCCCTTTCAATACTTTTTCAACAGGGGAGCCACTCATGCCACAACATTAACAACAAAGACTAGTTCCTGATTTTGAGTAGATAAAACAGTAGCACATAAAAGACACTGTCCTAACTGATGGTACCAGAAAACTCGAGTTTATCTAAGAACACAGAATGGGGGGGTAACTGATCTTACATTTTAAAAAGTGATCCAAACTCCCCATTCAGATACAGCGCAAAAAGCAAAATCCACTTTTGGGGTTGCACCACTGCAGAAGAGATTTTAGTCCTGCCTGATCTTTACTGAAACACCAAACAAAATGTAGCCTTTAAAAATCTGGAGTCTTCATTCAAATGAACTTTGCCAATCCCAGTTCTTAGCCAAACAATACCTCCAATAACTCCCCTAATGGCTTCTTGACAACACTCTGTCTGGGAAAGCCATCCCTGCCCAGAAACCACCCTTGCATTGGCAAAAGCCTTTGCCAAAGGCTGAATAGCTGTTTCTTTCCCCGAAAATCCCCCCACTGCTCCTGCTATAAAAGGCAAGATGCTAACTTTGTTGACCTCAAGGTGAATGAGACATGGAGCTGGCAATTTCCATCCTGCTCAAGTAGGCTTTTGAGGGAGAATTACAAGCAACTGCTGAACAGAAAGAAAATTAATTAACTTGTACCTACTCACTCAGAGGCTCCAAGTCAAATTAATAGTGACACCGAGCAACACAAAGACAAATGTAAAAACACTCTTTTGCATGAAATTCAGACACAGCCTTTCATGTCGGAGATGTATTTAGGACGATCTAATACAGATAAAACCCAGACCTTCGAGACACTCACGGATCTGAGGCTGCAAACCAGACACAGATTTGTGCTGCTGTGGCTGTATCCAAACCAGCAGGGACAGGAAGGAGGTCTTGGGGACAGGAGGTACTATATCAGCCCTGTTTTTAAACTGATTTTCAACATATTAATGTCTCAGGTTAGATCTTCTACTTGGGGGTCGATCTGGTAACTGTGATATAGTAGAGTACTTACACAACTGATGCTTTTTTCTATGTTACATGCTTGGATTGACACTGTAAAACCACAGGAATTGTTTCCCAGCCCACGCCGCAGTGCCTGCGGCGTAGGATGGATCCATTAGTGAGCAGCCAGCAGCAGCACGGAGCCCAGCTCGCTCAAGTGGCACAGTGCCCTCTGAGCCTCTTGTGTGCTGAAGGGCAATAAACCACTTATTAGAGAAACACAAAACACTAAACCAAAGGAAACCTACTCATGCTTCTTTCACACTCCCAGAGTCCTGGAGCAGAATAGCAGAGGAGGAGGGAAAGCAGCCCTGGTACCACCCTGACTGTGCAGCTCCACATCCCCATGGCTGCGTCACTCCATGGAACAGCACTGCCTGTCTCCTCCATCTCCAGGCACACACACACCCATGAGACACAGGATTTGTGCAGCCCCGAGCTGAACCACAGCACCTTCCTGCTCTGGACACAAAGTAACTCACCAAAACCAGCACATTTTCCAACAGCTGGGTGCCTGTGCTACATGCCCTGCAGTCACAGAGCCATCACATCCACCACACGGGAATGAGTGGGAACAGGTCCATCAGCTGGAAAAAGGAGCAACACCACCCAGGAGCTAAGCATCAGTAAATCAGATTGGGCACAGCACAGGAATCACCCCTGGATTCCTTTCCCAACCGTACCATGGCATTCAGAACCACAGGTGAATGCATTTCCTTACATTACAGGATGACACAGCTGGTTATTGCTAAACCTTTCACTCTGAAAGGATCATCTGCAAAGCAATTGGACACACTGAGAAGCTGTCACCGTGGCCATGCTGCTGGTACAGAGCCAGCATCAGGAGGACAGGGTACCACTTCCAGGCTCTCCCCCAGCAGCTCAGGAAGGCTCCTGGGAAGTGTCATGCCTGACCAGGGAACTCATATTCAAACCTTCACGCTGCAGAGCAAGATAATCCTGAAGTGAGCTAACTCAACAACCCATTTCCATTT
This sequence comes from Corvus moneduloides, assembly GCF_009650955.1. Classification (NCBI taxonomy): domain Eukaryota; kingdom Metazoa; phylum Chordata; class Aves; order Passeriformes; family Corvidae; genus Corvus; species Corvus moneduloides. The sequence goes on along the minus strand of NC_045482.1, from coordinate 33,658,866 downwards.
TTTTCTCTTTTTTAGCAGTGTCTCCTATTTTGTAATGAAGGACCTAACCCTAGAAGCTGCTGGAACACACACTACCTGCTCTTTGCACTCAACCAATAATATTAAGGTCTCATAGCGGACAGAGTCTTGCCATGTTTCCAACAGCATCAAAGCACTTATTTATTTCCCTTAGATATAGGCAATCAATGTTAACAGGCACACTTTTGAGAATTCCTAATGTATTTTTAGGGTCCTCAAGAGCTGCCAGGGCTATTTTGGATACCATATATTCAATCTGTGCAGCAGAGGTTTGTTTGGCAGAAGAAACATCAGCCCCTTCTGCACCAGGGTGGGGAAGATGGGGAATATTTGCCTGCCGTACAACTGACCTGAGGGAAAGGGAACTGGGAACCCAAACAAGCATCAGAAAAGATGTTTACATTTTGGTGTTTCCAGAACCTAATGCACCAGATCCTCTGTTTTAATTAAAAATAAATGCTGGCTTACATTTGCACTACCTTGGCAAGCTCTGAGATCTTGGGGCTACAGAGGCAGCTGCCTCCCAGCACAATCTGGGAACAGGAGGAAAAACACAATTATTATTGGATACCACTTCTAAAATCATCGAACCGCAGAATCATTAAGGTTGGAAAAGATCTCTAAGATCCTTGAGTCCAACTATCAACCCAGCACTGCCAGGTCTGCCACTAAACCGCGTCCCCAAGTGCCACATCCACACACCTTTTGAACCGTCCCCTGAGCAGCCTATTCCAATGCCTGACCACCAAAATGTTACTCATGGAAATGAAAGAAGCCATCACTGCTCCTTTGTTTCTTGTGCTTTTTAAATAAAAGGAAAAGAAATGAGAGGCAAAACTTTTGAAAAGAACATTAGAAAAGAAAATATCTTTCTTCTCCAACAGCTCAGGGACTTGTTTTCAAGCCTGAGCACTGAGGCTTGATTCCGACATCTGCCAGAAGGAATGTGAACATAGAATTCCTCTCCCAGATCAGAATCACAACCATCAAATAGCATTTTACAGCACAGCATTTTCACCTCCAGACTGCAGAATTTTGTATTCATCCAGAGAACAGAAGAATGTCAACACTGGAACTGCAAACACTTTTTTCCTAAAAATGTACAACAGCAAAGTGGTTAAGCACAATCCACTAGGAAATGGATAATGGAAATTTAAATTACAGAGGCAAACAAAAGAGTTGAATGCTGCTCCACCTCTGCCTTGACAGATGGGTTGTCCCATGACTGAGTTTGACCTGAATTTTCACTTCAAAAGGCAAAGTAAACAGAAACCCAAATCCAACTCTATTATATCACTGTTGTCATCTTACACACTGAATGAAGAGTTTAAGAAATATGTACATAAAAGAGTCCTAATGCAAATAATAATAATAAAAAAATGCTTTGTAACTGTTTGCTCCTGACTTTAACTTCTCAGTATGCTTAGCTGAGCACACACACCAGGTTAGAAAATGGGGTTAAATTTATTTAGGATTTCAATGTCTAACTATGCACATTTATTTTACTAAACTGCAATTTAGTGTCTAACCTAAACAACTTTTTTTCTTCCCAAAAAAAAAAAAAAAAACCCAAACAAACAAAAACAAAAGGAAGGAACTCAAGTGCCTTTGTCTCACTATTCTGTAGATTTTTAGAACTGTGACAAGACAGGAAACCAAAAGGAGCAGAAGTTCTGTCACATTCATTTCTTGCATCATTTTCTGAGATTTATATTTTTTTAATGCATGGAAGTGCGTATGTTTCAATCTGTTATTGGATGTAAGACTTAAGGCAAAACTGAAACATTTTTCTGAACTAAAATGAAACCTGAATTCTATCTGAAATTGTACAAAAAAAATTCCAACTTTTCAAATAAAGAAAGTCTTTAAAAGGTTCAAATCAAATCTGTAACACCATTCTATTTTGATGTTATTCCTTTTATTTTCATGAATGTAACGTTTCTACACCAAAATCGTTTCTGAGCAAAAGTGGACCTGTCTCGAAGCCTATTGATGTTCTGCTGTTCAATTGTTGTCATTTCAGGTGTTTTCAAAAAGGTCTGTCCCTCCCTTTCCTCTTCGTCCCTTTTCCTTCCCTTTTGAGAAATGTGGAACCTCCAGACTAAAAAGATACTTTATCAAAAACATCCCCAGCTCTGTTTCCCTGACACAGCACACCCAGTCTTCCACAAGCTTATGCTCCTCTCCAAGTAATTCCTATCTACAACCCTGCAATCAGACACCAGTAATTTAAACAACCTTGGTAATAAATTAGGCATCTTTGCCATTTCATTATAAATTAGGAGGCAGGATGAGGACATGGCCCCTCTCGTCCTGGTGGCCCTTGGTGGTGGTTAGCTGACCACTCCTGTGGCCTGCAAGAACTGGGCAGCAGTGGAAGACAGGTGATGGCCAAGCCCTGGCAGACCAGCAGCTCCAAGCATGCTGTTAAAGCACATCTTGGGATATTCCTGTCTCTTGCCTCAGTTTTCCAGAAGTTTAATTTACAGTGGTGCTTGCATAATAGCAGTGTTAGAAATGGGAAATGCTGGCCAGGAAAATGCAGGAGCACAAATAAGGCACTTCTTTGCTGGTTTACAGCAGACACTTGGCTGCCTGCCAGTCCCCACTACAGGGTTATGCAAATGCATTTACTCTTCTTTATCAGTAGCCAAAATATCATCAGTGTTGTAAAGCAACATCTGTAAGATCGGCCCGCTCTTCAGAAGAATGGCAGCAAATCTGCTGCACAACAAAACGAGGAGGACACTACCAGGGGATGCTTAAAGGGAGTCATTGTCAGGAGTATTTGATATCTGTGACACTCCAGCCCTGGAACTAAACATGGATCAGATTTTGGGCTGGATTTTTAGCTTTGAATTTTAGGTCCAAAAGGAGACAGGAAAAGTGTGTGAGTGTCTGGATGCTGTAACATGACATGACCTTTTCTCCTCTACTCAATCAATGGGCTTTGCTCTTGCATTTGGAGTAAGAGTAAAGGACGGGTCAGGCCCAGCTCTGCAGTAAAACTGAGACACAAGCTCAGCAGAAAAAGACTGCCAGGAAGTGGCTAACAGAGCTGTACACTCCCAAAAAGGGGGATAGATCAGCAAAAAACCCAGCAAGGAACAAGGTAGAAGGCCGCTTGATCAGGGATAGTCACTAAAACTAAAGCTCCCAGCACCCTCTGCACTGTCATCCAGAAATTCAAGGTATAACACAGAACAGAAAACATTCATAGAAAGTTTCCTTTTCCATTCTTAGAGCAAATAGAGCAGTGATTGTGAGAGGGCAAAGCAAGTGAAATTTTAACAAAATCAAGATCCCCCTCCCAGAGCCTCTGATAAGGAATGAGATACAAGAAGCAGGAGAAAGCTTACAAGTGTTGACAGACATAAACCTGCTGCTGGTCACACTGTGGAATAAATCACAAGTGACTCCATTAAAGCCAAGCAGCTACATGAGCATAAAATCTGTATATTTAGAATCAGCATATATTTAGAGACGAGTAATAAAGTCAAGATGTCAGAAACTGCTGGAACAGTTCACAAAGCCTGACTTTTTTCCAGCTGATAAAAAAATGCTCCTATCTTGGCTATGGGTGTAATAGGAGCGGGCAAGAAAAAGGTTAGAATTCATATTTTCACCTCAGTATGTGTGCAAAAACACTGCAGAAATTAACAGGGGTAGAGAATTGGATGTAAAATAACCCCTTCTCTCTGCTATTTGAGTTTGTGCAGGCGCCAAGAGCTATGGATTACGGAGAAACAGATTGATTTCCGAAAAATTCAAGATCGGGATTTTTCAAGAACTTCTAATATCCTTGAAAAACAGAACACAGTAAGATCTCCAGAAATTCTGACTTTCTCAGAAGTCAATCAATTCATCATTCATCTTTAGCTACTGGCACCTGCCCAAATCCAACCTGAAGTCAAACAGCAGAGCTCAGCTTAAATTTAAATGTGAGAAATAGAAAGAATAAATCTTTCCAGTATTTGCTGCACATTACTGTAACCTTCACATTTGAATTACAGCAAAGCAACCTATATAGACCAAGAGAAATCATTAGATAAAACATTAGATAAGGACAGAAATCAACAACCTCTATCAAAGACGGGCATGCCAGTCACCTACCCTGTACCAGCACCCAAGTTACACCCAGACAGGAAGGCTCCTCAATAAGGATGACAATCCCAGGTTTACTCACTGATTTCTTTCCAAAATATACCTTCTAGCATATTCACAAGGCCAAACTTTTCAGACTTATTTTATCCTGTATTGATTTGTAAGAATGAAGGAGTTTAAGCTGATGCAATCTTTGCCTCTTCTACCAAACATATGAAGTACATGACTGAGAATGAAACCTCCCTCTCCCACAGCCAGGGCCCAGCAACAGCACAAAGTGATATATAATTCCATTTCTTCAAAACAACAACAACAAAAAAACCAAACCAGAAGAGAATTATTAAAAATATAAAATGTATTAAACAGTGTCAAATCGTAGAAGAATGCAAAATCTTCAACATATGCTAGAAAGGAATTAAATCAAGAAAAAGTTCATAAAGAAAACACATTAAAAACTCCATCTAAAACTCAAGAATGGGACTCATTCACTGTGGTGCTGCCAGGCAGAGCCAGCGCTCCATCACACAAATCCAGTGGGGATGAAACAGAGCAGGAACCACCCTTACCTCAGCGCTGCATGTTTTCCATCGCTCCTTACACACCTGACCTGCCTGGTTTGGTAGCCAATCTCCACCTCCCCGGCATGGTGGTGGGGATGAGAGCCAGGAAGTCCGGATGTGCTTCGCTCTCCAGAGTCCGAACCCAAATCCAGCATAGTCCTCTCCGCCAACTGCACGTCTTTAGGATGGGGCAGCCGGCATTCGCCCCACGGGCCCACGTGGAGGCTGTAGGTGTGCTCCTCCTCCCCGAGGGGACAGGCAGGAGCTCCACAGGCTCTGGATTCCGTCAGATTGGGGCACGGGGCACCCCCGTAGAGCGGAGGGGCGATGACCGCCCGTGTCCGGTGCTGCAGGCTCTTGGCGCAGCCCGTGCCGCACGGGGACCAGCCGGAGAACTGGGACACGACGCAGTCCCGCGGGCAGGGCACCAGGCAGGCCTGCTCAGCGGGCGGCTGAGGGGTGAAATACTCACAGATCTCGCTGGACACCACGGTCCTGTTCAGCTTCTGCAGGCAGCGGACGCTGCGGCGCTGCAGCCCGTGCTGGGCGGTGACACAAACCTCGGCTCCCGCCTCAGCACCCGCAGCGGGGACGAGCCCACACCTGTCCCATCCCGACACCTCCCACTCGAACAGCTCCAGGTGCCAGTCGCAGACCTTAAAGCACCTCCTCTGGCTCTCGGGTTTGTCCTGCTGGTCGCAGTTGGCGTGGAACGTGGTCCAGCCCTCGGCGTGGGTGCACCAGACGGCCCGGCTGCGAACGCCCCCCGAGCCGCAGTCCCCGATGCAGCGGCCCCAGTGACCTGCAAGAGAAGGGGTGGTGAGAAACGCCATGGAATGCTCCCCCCACGGATCTGCCCTGACACCCGACAGAACACTGTCCAGTCACAAAACCGTAAAGTCATAGAACGGTTTGGGTTGGAAGGGATCTTAAAGATCATCTCAAGATTCCAACCCCCTGCCACGGGCAGGGACACCTTCCACTATCCCAGGTTGCACCAAGCCCTGTCCAACCTGGCCTTGGACACTTCCAGGGATGGGGCAGCCACAGCTTCTCTGGGCAACCTGTGCCAGGGCCTCAGACCCCTCTGCGTAAAGAATTTCTTCCTAACATCTCACCTAAATCTCGCCACTTTTAATTTAAATACGTTCCCCTTTCTCCTATCACTATCTGCCCATGTTAAAAAATATGAATCATATATAAAATATAAGCCATATCCTGTTGTGTATTAAAAAGCAAATAACTACCAGCTGGTCCCTAAAATTGGTTAAATTCTTCCTAAAGGCTGCGAGTGGCTTCTCCCAGTGCACTCACATCACAGAATCACTTGGAGAAATTTGGGGAAAAGAGAAAATGCCTCACAGTGCTTCAAATTAAAGGCAAGCCTTTAATTTCTGCAGCACTAAAATTCATCCCAAATGAATATTTAATTTCATTTGTACAAATTAATATAAAAATGATCATAAAAGAACAATCATCTAATAGGAAAAGAAAGTCAAGTTAGATAAGAGGAAAACAGTCTTAATAGAGCAATTAGTCAACGGAATAAACTGCACTGGGAAGCAGCAGAATCATCATCCAAAGGGATAAAACAGTGAGGATAAATACACGAAAATAATCACCCTCAAGACACACTGTCGTTTCCACTTGCAGCACGTGGCACTATGAGAGGTGGCAAAGCCATCATTCAGAAGGAGAAATTAAACCAAAATAAAACCCAGCAATGTCATTTTCAGTTCTGGAGCACATGAACATACTGAAAGCAATCAGACAAGGCTAAATAGGAAGATTTGTCTGTGAAAATATTATTCAATAAAAATCCACCAAATCAAAAAAATAATGAGGGCTATAAAGTACAAAATTGCTGGCAAACTGAAGAGCAAAGGTAGAGAAAAGCACTCAGGCCGAATCTTAACTATTAAAGGGATTTTGATGATCATCTCAAGGGGGTGTTATCTCATTCCTAAGTTTAAAAACTTTCCAGTACCTCATAAAAGAGCCATTTTGTTCAGTACAAACATTGCATACATAATTCTTGCTTGAAAATACACTGCAACTGCCCTATCTTTTCTATTTTTTCAAGGCAGAAAATGAACTTGCAACAAATAAGTCGATTTATATTAACCAATGCTACGGCAGTCAATTTTTTTTTAAATTGGTTTTAAAACTACCAGAATCAGTTACATGCTCATACTACAAAAACAAACACACATAAGAACCAAAACCAGTTCCATAAGAGCTGCAAGTATAATTCCCAGGTATTTCGTTCAGGCGATGGCGGTTTCGTTGGCAATCCCATTGCTCTTTCTCCGTGAATAGAGGAGTTGATCCTCCAGAGACAGGGGCTTGACATTGTGTAATGAAAACTGAAAATAAATAAATAAAAAAAATCCTGATCTCTTTTTATTCTTAGGAAAGGAGGGAAAGCAGATAGGAATTGGATATAGCTGAGCTGCTTTTCCAATAGATCCCATGTTCCTCCTGCAGGCGTTCCTCCTGCCCCATCCTCTAGGCCAGGGCTGCAGCTCTGCCCTCGGTCAGGCACCTTCTGCCGTGGTGGACAGGCTAGGGCAGGAGGGGATTGCAGAGTCCTCAGGGTTTAGACAGCTCCAGCTTTTGCTGAATCCCTCAGGATATGTGCAAAAATCTTTGTCCTTTTTATGCCTCTGTTTCACACCAAAAGGCATCAGCCCAAGGTAAGGACTCAATCATGACAGGTACCTTGAATGGGAAAAGGCAGCATCAAGCTCTAGTGTGCTCTACAAGCTGTCGTACACTAATGACAGGCTTCCAGCAGAATCCAGTGTGCTTAAAGATGGAATAATAAAAAAAATATAATCTTTAAATACGCTTTTGAAGTTCAGTTACAGGGAAGAAGTCCATTGACAACTTCAACTTTCATCCTTGATACTTCATCTTGATCTAACAGAATATTCTTTTCTAATGCCACCAAGATTTGAAACCAGATATCAGATTATGTAAATACTGCCATCTAAAAATAATAGTCAAAATTCAGACCCCAAGACCTGGGCGGCTTTTTATTAACAGAGAAGAGCAACAGTGATTAAACATCACAACATAATTGTATCATGAACTTACTTATTTCTGTACAGCACCTCAGCAAAGACAGTTTAGTTTTTTCAGATGTGGAAGTTTCAATACAGGAAAAGTTTCATTTTCACCAGGTTTATTTAAAGCAAAAATTCAAGAAAAATATTATTTCCCTTCAGCATTGAACAGAACAGTATTTTACTCATCAATAGGACCTTGAAACACATTACACCAATGAAGAATTTACCACTTCTAAAGATAGTGAATTGAATATAAAATAGCATTAAACCCCCCCATGGAGAAATGCCAAGCCATTGTGGCACAGGAAATCGTTCAATCATCAAAGCCACCACTGCTCTTTCCCTACGGCACAGAACTTGTCTCTTTAGTACTTTTTGTACACTCCTGGGTGCTGCTCATACACTGTTCTACTCATGAACAGCAGAATTAGCACTCCTCACATTAACAGGACAGAGAGATGCTCAGCTGAAGCCAGAAGCAAGAACTGGTCATTATTTAATGTCAGATGTGAATTTAGAATGAAAAATTATGGAAAAAAAAGTAAGCAAGAACTTGTAAGTAATTACACTGTCGTTAGACACATTACAATTTGCAATTATTCCCTGGCAAACATGCTAAAAACAGAGCCTGCTCTTGGCCTAGCAAAAAAAGAAGCATGAAAAATAAGGTTAAAAATCAGATGCAAAACTCATTACTAGAGATTTTTTCACTTCCTGACAATCTCCACAGGATGTGGCAGTAAACTTATCCACAATGTTTCACTGCTTAGTTAAATATCCTGTTCAGTAGCTTAAATGAGGAGAAAGCTGTATATACTTCCTAGTCAATAGTCCGCTTTGTAATTAGAATCTAATTATTTTTAGAAGGCTCATGTTAAATTTATACTTTTTTCAAAATATATCTGAGTCAATTAAAAGAAACATCTCACCACAATGTGAATTATAATATTAACTATGTTCTAAGCCCACTGGAATTCAGGCATCAGAAGCCTGATCTTCAGAAACAGGCTTTACAACTCCTCATCTAGAATGGAAGGCCACTGGTAATTAAAGAAGACTAAATAAAACAAAATGAATTTCACAGTGATCTGTCTATAGAAAGTACAAAACTATGAAGAAAAAGGATTGGTTGTCTGTCTCCTATCTATTGTAACCTAATCAGATAATGGGTGGATGTTTGACCCCATCACAGCACGACACAGATGGGAGAAACAGACTGTGGATGTACATGGAGACAGGGAGGCTCCAAGCTGGGTGTAAGGAAAAACCTCACTGCTGTGAGGATAACCCCGGGAACAGGCTGCTCCAAAGGACAACAGAACCTCACCCTTGGAGGTTTTCAAGATCTGACTGAAAGTTCAACTAGATGACCTCCCGTGGTCCTTTTCAACCTGGGTTTCTCCGTGTAGGAGCATCTAACTGATAGCAAGGCTTTCTCCAGCAGGATGCAAAAGAAATGTTTTTCACTAATAAATACCACTGAGATCTGGCCAAGTACCAATTAACACACAACAGCACAAGTAAATTCATTAGTCAACCAAGCCAAAGAGAAGTTCAACCAAATCACTATTTCCAAAAACAAGAAGTGAAACAAAACTAGCTGGGCTTGCAAAAAAATGGTAACAGACTGTGGGGTGTCTTTGTTTACGAACAACTGTGAACAAAGACATCCTACTGTTTCTTCCAGGGCATCTGTAACACTACAAGCAATGACATGAAAGGGATTAATAAATCCAGACAATCAAAAAAAAAGAAAATCAAAGCAAAATTACACATTGTTGTTTGCCAGCTTTCATCAGCCAGAAAGAGCTGTCCTATCACCCCACACAGCTTCTCTAACCCCTTTCAAAACATCCAATAACACAGCAATTGGAGTTTATTTGATGCACTGTGCACTGCTTTTTTTTCCCTGCCTTCAAGACCTACCTACAACTGCACCATAATTGTGTCTGAAAGGATGCAGTGACATCTGCTCTCTAACAGACAGGTCACACACACGTAAGGCAAGCAGGCTATACAGACAATAAGTACACTTTACAGACAAAATAAAACACCACAGAACACCAAACTTAGAAGAGGAATCCCAATAAGAGCTGCTTAGTAATTATGTTATTGCTTAATAAGAATTGCTAGAATAATTATGCTCTGTTTATTGTGATATTTTAGCTTAACTGAAACCATTTCACCATTGGTGAATTCATTCAATAGTAAGCATCTCCCACAATGACACTGTCCCTGTTGTTATGCACTGATTTTCAAACTTAGCAGAAGATGAGCAATCAGTAAAATAGAATATTGTGTTAGTGATATGTATCAGATAATAGATATGCTTCAGTGAAGGAGCACTGGAAAAATTAATGGACAACCACTGGAATAGTCCTATTTTCTACACATTTTTACCTTCTCTTTCAGTTAAAGTATCAAATTTAGGAGCAATTGTTCTAGGCCTGAACAACTTGCTTTTGAACAGAATCTCCTTACCCATCATAACAGAGACATACAATTCATTAATGCCAGTCTGAGGAGTAACTCCAACACGTGATGTAACTCCCCAAAATCCCGGCAGTGACCACTTTAATTGAATACTTCTGCTTGAAACATCCCATAACTCCTCTGGATGTCATCCTTCCACCAGAGCATGGTTAAGGGAAATGCAAAGCTCCAACTCAGCCCCCGTGAATTCTGAGAACAGGTAACAACTGACTCAGAGAACACATGAGCCTTATTCCTAATGGCACTACAGCTAATTAATCTACACTATCAGTAAGAGACAAAAAATAAATTCCACTGAATGTGTTTCCTCAGAATAACTGGTTGTTTTATGAGAAGTTTTTATGAGATTTATGTAATTTTAATATAATTTTATGAGAATTACGCATGTTTTATGAGATTTGGACATATATTTATTTCTCATAAGCCAAAGCTGTTGAAGATCATACAAACTACAACACAGTTTCTTGTAATATTTTTTTCTTGGCATGATACAAAGGCATTATGGTTCTTGGAGCATTATGCCAAGAAAAGTAATTATAAAGATTTAGATAAGGATGCTACAATCAGATCTTTTCTTGCAGACTAAACAGGCTAAAATCTTTGGAGTCTAGGACACCAGATCTGGGATGTTTCGGTATTTTATAATACAAAGTAATGTTAGTATAGCTGTAGTTTGCAGAACTGCCCACTCCCTTGCTTTCTGAAAGAGCCCTCCTGTCTCCTTGCCCTGCACCTACTGCATCATCTCAGCCAAAATACAGATTATTTCCCTTGCCTATCCTTAATTGTCTCAATTATTTTGCTGTTTATTATTAACAGCAATTCATTAAATCCCTTTGTACTATAATCCGTATGAAAGATTCTATACAAAAGACTATTGTTCTATTTGCAGTGTGTCATACAGGGCATAAAAAATTCCTCTGATTCCTGGGATTCATTTTAAATATCTGCAACACTTTTTTAAACTTTCATGACCTACACAAATGAGCAATTCAGCAGCTTAGTTATTCATTTTATTTTAGATCTGAATAAATGTGAAATTTAGTGACTTACAGCCATGCAGCAGTTTGTTCCAATTTTACATTTCGGGTTTTTCCCTTATTATCTACATGCTGTAACACTCAAGACACACTCCAGCAAGAAAGACATTCTGCAGCAGAATGTAATGAACACTGCTGTTTATGAAAATGCAGTGATTTACTAACCCCTTGGCAGTGGAAGACAGGACTTCCCAATATTAAGAACTAATGTAAACGGCATTAGCTGAGCTACTCAATCATGTGCCCACACCCTGGAGACAGCCCAGGGAAAAATATTCTTTCCTTTCAACTCTCAATTAAAAAATAGAAAAATAAAAAATAGCCCCACACATTCCAAAACATTTCTGTAATATTCATCCAACACATTTTGAGGGTCTGTGGGAAAAGGTTTCTTGCACTGACGGCAGTGGATATTAGGAGATGAAACCATAATGTATATAAGCTTACGTATTCAAAAACAAAAAGAATAAATAGATGTTATCAACAGATTACAACCGTTAAGTTGTTTACTGCATATGAGATTAAAACCATCTCAGTACTGGACTATAAATAGCTATAATCAAACTCTGGCCTTTTTGGAATTTCAAACATCTATGGAAACCAATTCTGTTTAAAACATAATAGCCTTTGTAAGGTGTTCGTAAATGTAACCTTAAGAGCAGAAGTGTTTCTTCAGTCACTTCACCTCTACTCTGGGGTTTGTAATCCCCAATAGGAAGTGTTATTTCCCAGTGGAAAAAAAAACCCAGAATCAACACAGGACAGGTTACACAGCATCTACTGTAACATAAACCACCAGTTTACCAGTGGGGACCACGGGGAACTCATGGGCATTGCTGGACACCTCTCTCAGCAGCACCTTCTTCTGAGCCCCCAGTGATACTTAAATCTTTTCTCCAGTCCACAGGAAATCTCAAATCCTTTCAAGCACAATGAAACAAGAAGTTGAGGAGGTCCACTCTGATATTTGCAGGGAAGCAGAAGGAAGAGAGAGAGATTTGTGAATGGGGTTATTTCTTACCTGCCTGCAGGAACTGGTTGATTCAGAAGTCTCTCCAGTTGGATACAGCTCCTTGCACCACCACTTTCACACCAGCAAGCTTCACACTGGATTTTTTCTGCTTTTCCCATCCCTTGCCTTCCCCTCGCTGCCCTTCACACAGGCAGTCACTCTGAGATATTTTTCAAGCATGCAGAGCCCAGGTTTCACCCCATGCCCATGTTCTGCTAACAGCCCAGCTGGGGTACACTCAGCTCCGGAGAGTCCACCTCATCTGCATCTCCACATGGAACCTCAGCAACCACCACCAAGATCATAAAATCATGGAATGGTTTGGGTTGGAAGGGACCATATAGATCATCTCATTCCAATTTCCTGCCATGGGCAGGGACACCTTCCACGTAACAGTAAGTCCTGTCCAACCTGGCCTTGGACACTTCCAGGGAAATGGGGCAGCCACAGCTTCTCTGGGCACCCTGTGCCAGGGCCTCACCACCCTCACAGGGAAGAACCCATGCAGACAGTGAAAACTGGCACGAATGGACTCCTGTGGGAGCCACAGCAGGAAATTGCTGTCACAGGTTCACTGCTCTGAGACAAGGCCTCGGTGGGACAGCTGTGGGGAGGTGCTGGCAGCAGTTCAACCTCTGCTTATTCGAGCTCCAAGACACACAGAGAATTCTTATTTTAGTCCTGTAACAATTCACTATCTGCAAACACCAAAGATAGAGCCCAACCCTTCTTCCAAATTGTGACAACTGCAGTTTCTAATTTTCTTACTCTTCCATGAAGCTTAAATTACATTTGTTCATTGAAGTAAGAGCAAAATTAAAAAATTGTTTCCAAGAAAAAGTTGTGAAATAATACAGCTATCTGCACACCTGCAAAACCTTTCTGAAGTATCCAAATTTACTTCAAAAGCACATTATCACAGAAATACATGCATCCCCCTCCAGACATCACTTTAAGGGAGAACTAAAATTTTTCTGCTCAGCTTCATCCTGTTTCCAACTTACCTATTTTATAACCCACCACAGCCCAGAAGCCCACAAACATTTGCAGCTGCTACAGAGATCAATATGTGATGGCAAAGGAATCGAAATCCAGAGTTGCACATCGAGGTGCTACCAAGTCTGGCTGAGGTGAAACAGAGGAGCTGCTTTACCTGTCCCTCAGCCTCCTGCAGAGCTGATGTGCCCACACCTACAGATGTGTCCTCCTGGGAAAGTTCTCCAGGTGGAACCTCTGGTGAGCCCCACTTGGAGCAGCCCCTGTCCCCTTGCTCTGGAGCAGAAGTGGGGCTGCCCACAGTGCTTGGAACAGGAAAGGTAAAATACATCATGTACTTCCACAGAAATACCTTCTCAACCATATGGGCCACTCATTATTCCTAATAAACATTATACAAGAACTATACAAGGGGCAGGAGTCTCATGGAGTCCAACTGCTGCTAATTAGTATTTCTGCAAAGGGGGAGAACACCTATACTAACAATTCCCTGGCAACAGCATAATTAATTCATGTGAAAAGTACTATTTTTATACATGTGTATGACCAATTCTATAAAAACTGGATAGAGGTTATTGTAGAACTCTACAAACTGCTTTTACTGGGCATTTTCACTTTATTTACAGTCTATATTTAATTATCCTCTTTCAATTATTAATAATTAAATTTCCATTTACTCTGGACACTCCATATTCTTGAGGAAAAGTGTTTTGGAAAAGCACAACTCGCAATGTTGTTTGGAAATAGCTGTGCAGGAATAAACCAAACGAGAAGCTATGCCAAAATTTGGAATATAAGTGTTCTCCAGTAGTAAATCTCCTTGTCCCACAGATACTGGGAGCACTGGCTGCTGACTGAAGGGTGGCTGAGCTATCTAAGAGGGACAAAGAGCTCCAGTTTCCAGTGCATAGCAGGGTGAAAGGCTTTACAGTGCCAGTGGTTTTCCCTTCAGGAAAGAAGGACAGGTATATAGCACATACTAAAATAAACAAAACAAACAAACCCAAAACCAAACAAAAAAAAATAGCTAAATCCAGTTCACAAAAGTTCACTTTGGAGGGGGGAAAAATAATTAATGTAATAGGAAAGCAAGAACAAAGACATTAATGTCTTAATTGAAATAAACTCCCATCACATCATAAATTCTGCTTCTTGACAGCAGAACAGAATAACTAAAATGCTTCCGTTTGCACTCAGGGAACATGATCACATTACCTCGTTCAGGCTTGCAGGTGTAAAGGTAAGAAAAATCTTGGGAATCTTGTGCCAAGAATTACAAAATATAACTAAGCACATCATATCTGGACGAGTATGTGAAGAAAGAAAAATCTCCATCCCATCTGGAGGCAGATTTTGCCAGGCATCGTTCCAAACGACTGCGCATGCAGGTAAGTGAGAGCAAAATATGGTCAGATTAAGATCTGAACATCAGGCCAGACAATGATCCAGGGGTCTTATGAAGGGGTTGTATTATCCCATGAAATTTTCCACTAGTTTTACTTTTTAACTTAGTTTTTTTCCTTTTCCAGCTGAGATTGATTCCATGGAGCAAAAGTCAGTAATGCTCTGAGGATAAACAGAGAAAAGAGTACCATAGTTTGGGCCACAAATCTGTGTCAGGCCCAGGAGCCCAAGAGTTGCAAATCCTGTAGGGGGCTAACCCACAGACCAGGCTGGGAACGAGCACATTTAGGGGAAGGGGCAGAATTTGGGATGCGTTTTTTCAATATCTGGACTTCTGAAATAAAGAAAGCTGAAAGCAGAACATCAGTTCCAGTAAGTTAAAGATGGAAGTGTTCAAACATCAAACTGCACCCTAAAGTTACTTAGGGGTCAGCCTTACCGGACTGGTAGGTCTTTGCTACCTTTTTGGCAGGTGTTTTGCCCACACTATCTTGAATTTATAGTGGTTTTACATTTCTGAATAGTCTTCATCTACTGCTGAAATCCTAACAGATGGAAACCCTTACTTACATTTTCACAAGCTTCAGCACAGGGGATAAAACTACCTCCTCTGAGATGTTTAAACAACTGATAATACATGATTCTGAGGATGGATTTGGTAGCACAGCCCCACATTTCTTCCAAAAACCACTACCAGATGTGGCAGGCAGCATTCAGGTTTTCTGCTGGAGCTGTTTGCTTAGCTGAGATGAACAATTTTGAACATGGAAATCAGGTCACTGTTGCCATAAAAGATCTCACGCCCTGACTTTTTGAAATAAAAGAAGGGTGACATGGGAAAGTATCAACTACAGATGCACATATGCTGTACATGTATTTCACATCCAAACACAAGCATCTGCTATCACAATGTTAGCCCACACTTAGCGACTGAAGATTTTTTAGAAACAGACGTTCTTACACATAAGTAATCATTTAACAAGGTCTCAGAAAATGCAGCCCTTAATAGATGTAATTAACAGGTTAATGATGTGCATAGCATGCATGCTCTCAAAAGCAAAGATTTTCACATTAAGCTTGTTTCTGTTCCACAGAAGCAGCTTTCTGTAGAATATCTGTGCTAATGTAATTACACATCTGGCACTTCTGCTGCTTTCAATTGCAGAGATATTTACAAACAGTGCTAGTAATTTGCACAAGAGCATCTATCTGTTCTACTGTTTTACACTACAAATAAAGATATTTGCATGAAAATCCAACTGCAAAGAGATCTCTTTTGTACTCCTGAGTGGTTCTATTGAATATATAAAATGATCATTTAGCCTGCACAATAAATCTAACACTTACACTAATGTCATGACTGCCTGAGATGCCTGAATAAACTAAGCGTGCCTCAGGTTCACCTTGATATAAAGGGGCCAACTGAAAAATTTAAATTAAACATCAGCTCTGGTAATCATCTTTGGTCCACTGTGCCACCACATGGCAAAACTAATGTTTTAAAATATAATTTCTTGGCTATGTTCATTCATCATCCTCACTGTAACTGGGAAATGATCGAAAACCAGGCTAGAATAATGGAAATCCCATATTATCTCTACCAGTATTGTCAAGATAACGCAGTGGTTATTAATTTAAATACGCCTCAAAGAACTATCACAACTTCAAACACGATTCAAGAAGATAAAAAGCCATTCCTGCCTCAAGCTGCTTTCAGTTCAATTTAGGTCACAGTTAGGTTCATCATGATAGCACCTGAAATCCCTCAACTTACTAAATATTGACAGAAGATGTTGCTGCTCCAGTGTTTAATCAAAGGAGAGGATGAGCCCGAAGTCCTGATGGGTGTTACTGAAAGGAGATGCTATCAAAGGAACCTTCCAACACCTCCTCCAGCTCAGGAATGGCAGAAAAGATAAGCCAAGACAAACATACCTTTCTTCTTTGTATGTTAAGGCACATCTGATTAAGAAAAATCATAAATTATTTAATAAAAGGAAAAGGATATACGTGTGAAAGTGCATAATGTACATAACTGATGTCAAATATGTATGTACACACACAGACAGACATATATATATGTGCTGTGAGATATTTATATACAAATTATCCCATTTTGATCACACTTTGGAATCAATCAGTGTTTTCCTGCTCAGTCTGTGTTCCAACACACCAGAAGCACATCTAAAATGTCATGATTGCCATACCATGGGTGCTGAAATACTGGAGCCAGCTCCTAACCCTTCCCACAGGAGACACTTCCAATGCCTTGGAGGTCATGATGGAGGCTGTGGATGCTTTTGAAAATCAGATTATGACAGGCAATGGACAAAACACAGAAATGTGGTAACCTTATTATTCCAAATCCCCTGAGAGTAATGCAGACAGGCAGAATGAGGAGTGATTTTGGGGAACAGGGCAATAAAAACACTTAGCTAATAGTCCTGAACCACAGATTCCAAATGGCTTTTAGTTTTGCTGCTTTTATATGAGTAAGCTGTTTCCACATGAACCAGCTCATTAGCATGCCCCAGCTGGTTCATTAACCAGTAGATGAAGATTCAGTATCACCACAAGAAAACAATAAACTGCTACAGAAATGGAGAGGGCTATCTGGGCTCTTCCAGAAGGAAACCCAACCCTCGGTCTTTTCCCCTGGTTTAAAGAATTACAAAGTTCAGAGCAAAGTTTGTGTAGCCATCCACCAACTACAGGAATCTGTCTACACCCTCAGCAGATGGGGAACACTCAGCTGTAGACAAATCAGACTGGTACTTCTGTGAAATAAGAAAAAATCGGCTTTCCCACTAAGGATACTGATATAACTGCTCTTAATTGAGTTTTAATTCCACTGGGAATTCTTTAATTCAATCAAGCCACTTGGAAACAGTATTCTATTACAAATGTCTATTCCTTTCTTATGATTCCCACAATAAACTTTATTCAGAATATTCTGAGGTAAATAAAGCCAATTTGATTTGGGATCCTTTGACCAGTAAACCATATATTTTACACACACAAAGAGAAATGACTGGTCAAATGCAAAAATCAATGAAGAAAAGGGAGCTAAGAAAATGCAATCCATATTCATTACATGTTTAAAACATTTACAGTCTGCCCTATCTGAAGTTTAGAAATTCAAGATATTCATCATCTTTGAAAATTGATCTTAAATGACTTGTATTCCTTCTGCGATGATGCAGAAAGATTTTTAGTTTATATCTAATCTTGATCCTGCTGCACATATAGAAAGTGTGTTCCAAAAAGCATAAACAGAAAGCATAAACGGAAAGGATGTATATGGCCAATAATCTGCATAAACTTCAGGTCTTTGTAAAACAAACAAAAGTTCAGATCTCTTTAACCAATATTTACCGTTCACAGGATGTGTTTTTTAAAAATCCTTTTAAAGCTGGTATGCTAAATTTAAATTGTTTCTACTTTACTGCCTTAAGAACAAAGAAGAGGAAAATACCTCCTGACCTCTTGAGCTTGATCACTGTAGGGCAACATAGGCTGCATCATCATAGGTTCTTTTACTTAAAGACCAGTTAGTTTTGTTGTCCCACCACTCTTCCCAAACCACTTCACTGTACCATATTCCCATTCTCCCAAGCATTCTAACTTAAACCAATAAAAAAATCCTGACAGGCAAACTAAGCAAGTAAATACTTTTCCACATTCATTTTTACTCATGCAAAAACACAGTATTAATGATTATTCAGTCACCATTTCCATTTATCTAAATTTGCCATGTTATAATAGTTGCTGCCCAAAGAATTTTCCCCTGATAATGACGGATGTGTGATCACACACCATACCCACAGATAGCCTTATTTATTTCCACAAGCCATCAGTTTCCACCGGACTATGAAAGCAGAAGCTTCCCACCATGTGTCCAGAAAGCCTCACACCAAACTTTGCAATAGAGTGAGAAAATAAAATAGTGTATGCACCCCTACATTGCCCTGTATCTTCTTGGCCTTTCAGGACAGCTTCCCACAGGATGCTAGAGAAGAAACCACCAACACGAGCATCTTATTCCTCCTGGGGAAAGCCTCCAGATGCTGACAATGCATCACCTCCCCAGGGTCACAGCCCAACCCGAGGACGTATGGGAGCAAGGTAACACCAGGAAAGGTGTACAGGGTGGGAATTGTGTAACAACTTTAACTGCATTACTTTTCTCCTCTGTAAAGATTAGATCTGCACTAACAGTGATGACCCTCTTACAGCTTCAGCCACACTACCATTAATTAACTGGCTTTACCTATCTCTTCCTCCTTGCCCAAGAGCAAGAGGGAAAAAAATTTACCTTGCGACACTTCGACTCATATTAGAGATGGACTCTCCTTCTCAGTCCATACAGATCTGTGTGTTTTCATTCCTGCAGCTGCAGTCCCAAATCCTACCAGGACTGCAGCGAAACAGGACATGCAACCATGTTCTCCCAGACCAGCCCAAGCAGAGCACTGTGCCAGAACACCGGTAAACACACAAGTGCCTGCTGTAATGCAACAGATTCAAATCCTCAGCCTTGGGAATAAATCAGCCTCAGTAAGTAGAAATAAAGATGTTTTGCATCAGCCCTCACAGTCTTCACATTTATAGGTATTGCAATGTTTTTCCAATACTTGGAAAAACAAGATGCTATGGCTCCCCAGCTGCCAAGTTCTGAGTCTTGGGTATTGCAACACACCTTAATCTTTCCAAATAATTCATTTCATTTCAGATATAATAACTGAAGAACACTATGCATAACAAAGACACTTATGATAGAAATCATTTTTTAAATTGAAATTGAAAATTTTTTAATTGAATTTTTTTTAAATACCAACTAATCAGAACATTTTATAAACTCTTCCTTAGAGTAAGGCTGTACTAAAGCCCTTCTCAAGTTTCATATGTGAATAAACCCATCCATAAAAACAAGTCTGTAGGGCTTTCTATATTCATAATTTATGGGAAAACAGATTTTCCCCATCGAAACTTTGGTGAGGCTTGAAAACACCTTTTTATGGTCACCCTAAAAAACCCTCTGAAATCATGCAATTATAATGAAATTGCTTATACAAGCTACATTAAAATATTAACTCAGCATCAAGAATATAGGTAAAGGGCACACAGCAGTAACAATGGCAAGTGTCATCGAGCCAACAGGGATTACAGCATTCAACAGCTGGACCATTAGAACAAGACACTGGGTGCCAATCACACTGATAAAAAATAAGGGGGGTTTTACTGATCACCATGCCCCAGAGAGGAGGAAGAACAGCTGCTATTTCCTGCAGAATCCATCATGTTTCCTCTCTTCAGGGAATTCAAGCCCCAGACAAATGAATTGGTTGGGCAGGCACAGGAATTCATTTTTTTCTAGTCTATTTTTACGTATGTGTTTGTCAGCTCAAAGAGAAAACCACTTTTACAGCAAGACTAAATATCTCTCCCTACAACATCCATGCTCTTCACTCAGGGGGGTTGGAGTGTCAGGAGCAGCAAACACTTGACAGAAGCATCCATGGCATCATCTTCCAAAGAGGAACAGGGACAAACTGGTCTCCATTATGTCAGCAGACAGAGTCCACATTCCTACTCCATTTTTCATTTATCTCTGTCCTACATTTTGGATGCCAAACTAATTGCTAAGTTTCATTGATGAACCTCAGTTCGCCAAGGAACACTTTACAGCGACATCTTTGAATTTCCAAATGGGTATCAGGCTGTTACATAATTTCTTTT
This sequence comes from Corvus moneduloides, assembly GCF_009650955.1. Classification (NCBI taxonomy): domain Eukaryota; kingdom Metazoa; phylum Chordata; class Aves; order Passeriformes; family Corvidae; genus Corvus; species Corvus moneduloides. The sequence goes on along the minus strand of NC_045482.1, from coordinate 33,638,429 downwards.
AAGATGTCACAGGAAAGAACTCCGTATCGACTTGGACTTGCTTCCCACTGATGCCCAATCCATATTACAATAATAATGTAAATTATCTCTAAGGAGTGGTTAGCCACTGTGGTCAGATCACACTGCAGGCAGACAAGCTCAACCAATACATAAACTGTGAGGGAGAATGGTAAATGTGCTGATTATGTAAATGGAATTGTTTGAAGTCAAAGATGCAGGCCTGTATTTCACTGATAAAATGTGTAAAATAGAAAAAACCACTGCGTAAGCAATTAAATTTAACTTTTTAATCAATAAAAGGGAAACTGGGACCTAAATCCACTTTATAGGATTTAGGAATTAAAGTCTTCCTGCAACTCAAAGACAGCTGTGATGCCCACTTAACTAGAGGGGAACTTAATGTAAGACAAAAATGTCACATTCTATCTTGATACCACACACAAGAGAGTCATGTATCATAAGATTAAGATAATTTGGTGTAACGATGCTCCTGATCTTTAGTTCTGGCTGGCATTCTTTGTCAATAAAGCTGTACTCTCAATACTTTTGATGGCAGCATCTCACAGGAGTTTGACAGATGAGCCTGCCTGTCCTTGTTAATGCTTTGGATTCATTTTTTGTAGGTCCAGTATTTCTGCAAGGACTCCAGAGGTAGGAAGGATATTGTGCCTTTAAACTTGAACTTTCATTTCATTTCCGTGTTGGCAGAACTTGGGTTGGTACCAACATGCCCAGAGCTGCAAAGCATCAATTCTCCCACCTTGTCCTGTGAGGAGGCCACACAAAAACCAAACGTGGTTGCCCAACACGGAGTCAGAACATGGCTTTGATTTCACTGCTGGCTGCCAAATACAGAGTTCACTTCATTTTTCTCTTTCTCCTCATTTATTCATTTCATACAATCATAGAATAGTTTGGGCTAGAAGGATTTTAAAGACCGTCTCTTTCTAACCCCTGCCATGGGCAGGGACATCTTTCACTATACCAGGTTGCTCCAACCTGGCCTAAAACGCTTCCAGGGACATCCATAACTTCTCTGGCAACCTGTCCCAGTGCCTCACCACCCTCACAGGGAAGAAAGCTCATTTCCCTATGTTGCCACTCAAACATGGCACGATTTGCCACAAAACACAAATTCCTCCACTTCACAGAGCTCCAAAAATTCAGCAGTTTCTACAGACACTGCTTATGCCAAGCTTCTTCTTTACCATTACACACCTGTGAACTGCTGTTCTGTATTTCACCTGACATGAACTGCAGCTTTATCCATTCCTCTGCTTTATAAAGCACTGTGCAAGCTCACAGTCTTACTGAAACGACAAATACCCTTACTGGTGACATTTCCACATGTGAAAAACAACTGGGAAATATATGCAACATGTGCATGTGAACACACATTCAGAGGTGTCTACTGACGCAAGAATAACCGGAAGCTAAATTTACAATACACAGTTGGGGCTGCAATGGTCAGGCTTCAGTCTGAAAAGCACCAAACAACTACCATCTGCAAGGCCTCTGATAGTTCACTAATTAATGATCAAGATTGCATTTGCTTCAGCATAATTTTGTGCTTTTATATGGACATCTTATTTGATTATAATTATCACAGACCGGAGAAGTTTATTAGGGCCAATCATTTCTTAATGCAATTAAAACCCCAGGGGAACAATACAAAGTAATTTTTATTGGTGAAAGTGATGAGAGCTTACAACCAAAAGGGAGCCTACTTATTGATCACAATTATTCCAAATTATAAAATTAAAACAAATTACAAGAATTTTCCAATTGTGGTTTTTTTGCTAATACCTGAGTTAAAAGAACTAGTTTGTGTTATAAAGTGGCAGAATGAGCTGATCTTTGGGCTCCTTCTGGCTCCTCTGTATTCACCTCTTTGGGGAAGGGATTATGCAGCCTTTTTTTCCTCCTGGATGAAATCACCCAGTCTCAAAATAGCTCTCTGGGCTACTGCCTCTGATTCCCAACCCTGTTAACACAACACCTCTAATTCTTTCCCTTCCACAACACTGTGACACTCCCCATTAAAATGAGTCCAAAAACCATTTCTCCACAGCACAAATAATTATTTATTCTTTCACCCAAAGGTATTAACATGGAGATTGGAGGGTAAAAACAATAAGAAGTCTCTATGAGTGGATTCTATGTACATACACCTTATCCTGTTCTTTTATACATTTTTAGAATACCTCTACCTCAGCACTGGTAAAACAAATTATTCTCTTTCCCATTCTGTCATTCTCTCTCTATTGTCATCCTAAAGGTGTTCCTTTTCTTTCTCTGCCCAGACAAGAGCCTTTCAGGGTTTAGTATGCTCCTTATTCCAAGACCTGCTTAAGAAAAGCAATACATAGCACACTGATGGGTGCCAGAATGTGATTTATTTCCATTTCACAGTTTCCCCACAGTTTCCCCTGAGAACCCAAGTAATCACTGTGAGAACATCTCATCACTGCCACTGGTTCAGTCCCATTTGCTCCCCCTTAAGAGAGCCTTTTGATTTAACATCTCACATTTAACGAAGATAATATTACAGCATGTTCCAAACTCCACTATAGTATTCTAAAAGATGTTCATTTTTGAGAAATAATGTTTAGCTAGTAAATCTACACTGGATGACTGTTTCCAAAGAATGTAGACAACATTCCACTATTCCTTACACCATGCTATTTAAGCATTTTGTAGTTCTGATGAACGAGACCCAGTATCTGATATGCCATACAAAAACTGGAAAGAAACTATCCTAAAAAAAAAAAAAAAAAGAGTTCTAAAGAAGATAAGAAGATATTTTACATTTTCTTAGCAAAAATGTACCTAAGAAAATAGTCTGTAGAGGAATAAAAGGCAGATCAGGGAAATACCAGCCAGCATTATCTAAGTGAATAGTCTTTCTCCAGGCAGCTACACCCTTCTGCTGGGATATTTACACCAGGAGAGGCTTTCCACCAGCAGACACACACAGTGGCACCTGGAGCCAGGACATTTACTCCAGGAAAAGCTTTCCACCAGCAGGTACAAGCAGTGGCACCCAGAGCCAGGACACCTTCACTGCCATCAGCCACCTCACGGGTACCAAGGAGAGTCACAGAGGCACAGCGGAAAAAGGCTGACTTCTATACATATCAGCTTCCTCTGATTGTTCTTATGAATTACATAAGAGAAATACCACAAGAGCCAACTGTGACTGGCACAGAACAATTTTCCTAAGTGTGCTTAATACCACAGAATACAGGCATTTCTTCCTGCATCAATATTCCACTGCAAAAGCTTTTCTCCCGAGGCTTAGAGAAATCCTTCCTACTCTAATCCTGTTTTCCAGTGACAACTTCAGAACTGAAATGGCAATAATTTCCCGTCTCCAGTGCTAATTCACAAACTGCCAGCCCTTTTTTTTCCCTCCTCTGTTCTACTCATCCAGCAGGGCTCCGTATCCTCACGGAATATGAGTTTGGACTGTTCAGCTCAGTGAGAGGTAGCATGGAAGGGTAGAGAAGGATGGGGAACCACTTCTTCTTAAATTATACATTTGTCCAGCCCCACTGGACACCCAAGACTGTTGTTGTACCACAGAGCAGTAGTTTATAGTTATTTGCAATATACAGAATACCTATTAATTTCAAATACTTACTAAAAAAAACCCCTTCCTCTAATAAATCAGCACTGCCTGTGTTTGTCAATGTATTTGCAGCAGCTCATACACCCAGTGAGCCATGCACTGGCAACAGCATCTGGATTAACCATTGTTGTGCTGTTAATCACACTTGTCAATTATGAACTGTAACAACTAGAGTGCTGCTTGATCTTTAAACATTTCAGAACTAATAAATTAGCTATATATATATATCTATATATGAAGAGGTCTAAGAACAGGATACACACTCGCTTCAGACTTAAAGTCTCAGATAATTCTGCACAGCAGACACTTTAAGGGCAGGTTAAGTACTTTTCTTTTTTTTTTTTTTTCAATGACTGGTGCCAGTTCTGAACCAGAATACTATTTCATCCCAAAATGGAACACTGTACAGCCTGAGTCAATGCCTGTGAAAGTCACTGGAAAGCTTCGATATATTTGTTCTGTATTTTTACGATAAAAAAGCAAAAGAAAATTCTATGCCTGCAGTATGACTCAATGTTAATTAGACACTAACACCTCAGGCATTTTCCTTCTGGTTTGATACTCAATTCCATAAACGTAAGTTCAAAGTGAAGAGTTTTTCCAAGCCCACATTTGGGCACAAGATGTGGTCTCTATGAAATGGAAATCACCTTGTAGTAGTGGCTAGTGTAGAAACAAAAATAAGCCAGTGTTTTCAAAGAGCAAAATATTATATCTAAATGTCCTATATAGACAGTTGGGAATTCGCAGCCAACTACAGCCCTGCAACTTCACTTTTGTTATGTATTTTCCGTGAACTGGCTTAAAGGAGAGTGCAGATGGAGGAAGAATCACACATAATTAATTTTTATTGACTAGATGTCAGGACTTAGAGACAAGCCTATAACAGATGCTTGCGATATTTTTGTAAGAACAAAACACTGCTGCTGAGAGGATGGGGTGGCTATGAACATGCACTGACTGGTCATAAAGGGCCCTCAAGGGAAGAGCCTTCCATGGTTAATGGAGAGCAATCAGCTTCTCCAGCAGCAAACTGGGAGCACCCAGGTCATGGCCACATGTGGATCTTCTGCCAGAGAAGCTCCTCTTTCAGCTGTACACACACAGCTGAGGTTAAAGATAGTCTTTCCATACAGCTCTGATTTTTCCCACTGTTTCAGCAGGAATCTGTACTTTTAAGTCACTTTCCAAAAAATATTTTGTAGGCATTTGGCTCAGAAATTCCTACTTTCAGGAGGCATATCCCATTAATTACCTGGAATGTTTTTAAGCCCTGAGAAGTAGATACTGAAATGGTCTGTTGAGCCAAAAAATGCTGAAAACTGGGCAGGTTCATGGGAATAGGTAGAGAAAGACTTAATTCACTACAAGATGGTAAATTAGGTTAAAAAGGAAAAGGAAAAGCATGCACATGCCTTTCATTATGAACAGCTTTCTGAGCAGAAACCAAACTGTCAGAACTCCTTGAATCGGAGTTTAAATTGTAATTTTCACCTCTGCAATCTCTCCACTACCCATCCACACCAAAGATGAATCTTCTAATTAAATAGCACAGATTTCATCCACAGTGCTACCCTAGCAATGCTATTCTCAGTCTCTCTTTGCCCCTCAGAAAAAGTGCACTAACATTCAACTGTTTTTAACTTACTGCCCCAATCTTGCAAGGAATATTCTACCAGCAGACATCAACTGGCTGCACCAGTATAGCAAAATCCCTGACTCTCCATCTTAAATTGATTCTTTTCTCCTTCATACATATAATCTCTTAAGCCCTACATTCAATATTTTTGCACAGCCTATAATGGGATCCTAGACATACACAGCAGCTCCAAACTCATTCCCTGCTCTTCACCATGAAGTGCATCTCAGTACAGAGGAACAAATACCTCATTTTAACTAGAGATCCAGGGAAGGGAAGGAGGTCCCACACAGCCATGGTTGCAGGGGACCGCCTGAAACAGTGAAAACTGGCTCAATATAAAACTTCAACCATTCATCTTTTGTGTTTCTATATCCACTCCCCTTAGCTGGAGAAAGTACACAACATTTGCATCTAACCTGAGGCAGAAAACCCTGGAAAATATTTATGACAAAGTAATACTTGTATTGCTCAACCAAATCTATAGTTATAATAAATAAAGAGCTCTTACAATATTCAGCCTTATTTTGACCGTTGTTTAACCTTTTCTGACCAGTGTACAGCAGGAAATAACTCCACCCCCGAGAAGGTTGATATGCATTTTTAAAGTTCATTTTCCTCTGATTTCACTCAATTCCAAATTCTCCTGAAATGACAGGTGCCACAAGAGGAAACAGCAACTTTTTTTAATTGCTCCTCTCAGCCTAGCAGGAATTTTCAGAGTGCAGGATTTTTTTCAGACAGCATTTTTATGTACTATATTTTCATCATTTAAGAAGGTCTGGAATGTTGCAAGGATCATTATCACACGACGAAGAATGTTAGGCAAAGCTTTTTATCTTGGTTGCTATTAAGTGCCCTTTTATTGCTGTATCAATCAACTAAATGATTTCCAAAGTCTGGTGTAAAATAGCACGTTGGTGGAGCAGGCAAAGCTGACAGTGGGTGAAACTGTAATCTGTTTACATCTTTGGACTTGATGGCTTATGCTGCTGGTGAGGCATTTCCTAAATCTTTCATTATTCTAATGACTGGAAGACAAAATGAAAATGAGTAAGAGGCTGTCTGGTGTGCAGGCGACTCCTTAAAAGCTTTGAAAACCAAAAATAGAGCCCATAAAAACAGTACTAAAAGAACTTTATATGTTTGAACTGTAGGTATAAGGAAGCAAAAGAGGGAGACCAAACAACTCTGGAAATAAATGGAGCGAAACTGTGATGATGCAGATGGGAGGGAACCAAGAAGAAGATGGAAGGATGATCCTCCATGCGGTTTTCATAAGTTAGGTGGGGAAAAAAAATGGATTTGGAGTTAAGAACTTCAGATTTCAAATTCAACAAACATAATTATGGTTTTCCATGCTAACAGCAAGGCCCAACACTGTTCCCTTCAAGCAGTTCAGCCCTTCTGTCACGACTGCAAGATGAAGCACAAGCAGTTGCTTTTATTCGACATGGTCGCTTTCTTCCCCAAAAACTGAATGTTCAGCAAAAAGTAACAAAATGCTGTTTATTAGTACACTCCATGAAACATTACAGTGCAGGGAAAAAAACCAACCCAGTAAGTCAGGCGCATTTCTTTAACAAACTGCATTATGCAAAACACTGAATTTATAAATGAATAAGTGTATTGGCTCTGGCTGAGATGCAGCAGTTTGAAAGTTTCAAAGCAGCAGTTTGAAACAGACAGGTCACTGGTTATAAAAGTTTGCTACAGATGGAGAATTACTACAAATATTTTACCACTTTACACTTGGATCAAAACTTTGCATAAAATACAAATAATTCTTACTCGCAACATTGCTCTGTTCTTAAAGAGAAACATTTCTGCAATTATTTTGCAATGTCAGAGAACTTTAATCCTCCAGAGAAATGCCCTGCATATCCTAAAAATACACATCTCTGTTCAAAGCTTCCCTTTCCATGAAGGAAAGAACATCCAGAATTTCTCATACTCTGCCCACTGCATCACATATTTGCCACCACACTTGTGTGAGCACAAGCCCTTCCACACAGCAAGAGTTTGCAGAAGCTTAAGCCAGCTGCTACAGCTCAAGTAAAAATAATCTCCTGCTGTTCCACAACTGGTCCTACAGCCAGTGCTTCTCAGGCAGCTACTCACCCCATGGCAGCAGAGTGAAGACCTGGAGACGTCTGTGAAGGCTTCACCACCAGACCCACGGCTGGAACGAGGTCTGCATTGTGGGATAACCCCATCTCAAAATGGGGAAGGCCTTAGGATGCTGCCATTCTGGAGCTGGATTTCTCCAAACGCTATTCCCTTGATCTAAAGCTCTGAGCAGGATGATTAGGAGCCCTGAAGCATGCAAAGCCCAGCTGTTCCTCACAATGCCAGGAAAAGCCCTCCGTAGACCATTTTACAAGCTACCATTTTTTTATCTCTTTCCCTCATATATATCAGAGACTACATGTTGCTTTTCATCAAGTGCCTTTTATTAAGCCTACCACCAGTTTTATCAGTAAATTTTACTGTATATAGAAGTTTCCTGTACTTCACTGTACAGCTATCTTGTATTTGATGTTATCTTTGACTGGATGGGTTGTTCAGAAAATTTCAGATAGGACACCTGCTTTACAAATGAATTAACAAATAGCAATAGCTTTGGAAGATCACAGGTAAAACAGTATAATGAGACTCAGAGGTTCAGTTATTTTACTGCTCCTGAAGGCAACTCATTCTCACCAGGCAGTGGTTCGACAGACTGTCCTTACCCCTCTGAAGTATGAAGGACTAAATGCCTGCCTTTATTTCCTGGGCTTAAATGTCATGGGAACAGGGACTGAAATTATAGTATGTGCTTTCATTACTAAATTTTTGCAAAATTACTGAACTACAGGTTCTATCAAAAGAAACTGCTCCCCAGCAGGCACATCCTGCTGTAGCCATCTCCATCACTTCCTTACACTCATGACAAAACAATTTTACAAGGGCTTGTAACACTGTAATATTTGTATTAAAACACCTGGAGTACACAGAAGCACACATTACTCTCCTGAAAAGTCAAAAACCAAAATTTTCAAAGCCAAATTTTACTATCTATCAACTCCAAATTATTCCACAACCTGAAAGAGAGTAGCATGAGCAAATTCAGAGGTGTGCTGCTATCAGAGGCGGGGTGATACACAGAGCTTCTCTCCCCCTCATACCTCCAAGTAAAGAAAAAAATGTAACTCCCATAGACTGGGAATGACATTAACCTCCCAAATCACATGGAACAGCAGCAAACACAAGGAAACCCCAAAACACCCAGCCACCCACCCCCAGCAGGGCATGAGGTGAGATGCCCTCTGACACTACAGAAGTCCCACAAAAAATGCATGAAAAAATTATTTTTTTCACTGTAATATATGAATGTCTAACACCAATGGCAGTAAATCAGTAAACATTATTTAAATGGCCAAGCTCTAACAACCTTCATCCCTTAAAAGTGTATTTCAAAGCCATGTTTGCTCAGATTAACCAAGGCAAGGGTACAATGATGCAGGTGAACTTGCAGTACGATGAGTAAACACGGTAAGAGAGTCTAAATATTAAAATTTTTGAATTACAGGGTAGTTAGCTGCTTTTTCAATGTATTTTGTCAAGCTTTTGGCTCAGGCTAATATACAGCTGTGGCCTTGGTAAAAGTAATTCATTCACCATAGACTTCAGCTTCAAATGAGGAAGAGTCTAAAGTTTCAGCTTAATAATTCATTCGCAATTTTTAAATACTGCATCTATAATATCAATATTTTAGCACTTTAATCATTGGGAAGCTGAACACATGCTTAATTTGAAGTTACAGAAGGAATGATGTGAGGCAGACTATGGCTGGCACCTCAGATCTACCCTTGGAAAAGATTTCACTTGCAGACACAGCTACCCAGATCTGTTGGGGTGAAATGCTCAGAGACTGGATTTTGTGTATTCTACTCACACAGATGCGTGAAACAATCTGTGAGACATTTAAAGATATATTTGTGAGATTGGGCTGTTACAAAACTAGGATTTTAATGAAATATTCTCAAAGTCACTGCGCTTTAAGCATAAATTTCATTTGGTTTACGAAATAAAGGTACCACAAATTTTCTGAAGTATGGAACTGTGCAGCTTTTGGTTCCCAGATACTGAAATGCTTTGGGTCATGAAAGGCACTTTTGGTAAATGCCAGTGAAAGCTTCCCCAAGACAACAGTTTCAGCACACAAACTGGGCATCTCCCTCTGCCCAACCAGGGGAGCTTTGAGTATGGAACTGCTAACAGATGGCAATGCTTTACTTTATAAAGCTGATTCCAGTAATTAAGAATGTGAATTTTTCCACTTCATCTCTGCTGATGCAAATCCATTAGAAACCTTGATATACAAAAGAAGCCCACTTCTTGTGACAATTTAAGTGTGACTGCTCAAAATTTGTCACAGACATAACAAGTGTTATCTGGGCTTCATCCAATGTCAATCAGATTTGCTCAAAGAACTTAACATCACTTCAACCCACACTGCTGCTCTTCTTTAACCAAAAACATACAAGATTGAGGAAAAGAGAAAGTTCACATGCCACCATTGTCGATTATTCTCCATTTACTGCTCTGAGGGGATAACACAGTTAACCAGTGCCCATGTGTGAGAAAAGCGTCAAATTGGGGCTTTTTAATATATGTGCTTTAAATAGTACCTTCACATTTATGTGTCTATTCTATGACATAAAATACACAAAAAAGAAATTTTCTTCATTACAATAGTGCTACACATCAGTCACAAATTATTAACCAGTATTTTCTGACAGTTCAGTCTGTTTCAATTATTTATTATTCGGCACTTGCTTTACATTTTCTCTTAGATTGTACTTTTCCTGTCTTGTCAATAGGAATTCATATTTGCTATTCAATTTACATAATGTGTAGGCTCTCCTGAATCATCAAAATAAGCTGAAGTAGTAGGAAAGTGACTTACATGAATATCAACAACTCCTATTTTTCACTCCTGGTGACATCCATGCAGAAGCCAAAGTATTGAAAAATAATACCAAAGAGAACAGGAAAAGAAAGGCTGAAGGGCAGGCAACATGGTAAGAAAACACCTGGCATCAGGTAAAATAGGGTAAGAAAATGGTAATTAATAGAGGAGAGGGTTTTCCTTGCAGCACACACATAGGCACGTGCTCACTGGTACTGTATCCAGCCAGGGGGGTTCCTACACATGATTTAATTTGGACCACAGGGCACCTCTGCTGATCAGCAAAGGAATCCTCACCCAGCTCTAAACAGCTGCAAAGAACAGACACCGCAGCCACAGTGCCAGAAAATAAAACTTAATTGTTTAAAAAGCAGCCAAAGCACTGTGCAGCAGCTGAAACAGATGACTCAGCCCAAAGGAGTGTCCCCACTGCCACTAATACCCAGCTAAAATTATATAGGTGTCCCCACAGGGAAAGCCAACAAAGTAAAAAGTACTTTATCGACCACTTCTCTGAATGATATGCTGCACCTCATCACTCCTGCCCCAATTTTTATTGTAATATATTTAGGTACAGAAAGACAAGTTCAATCTTTCTGGTAGGGAAAAAAAAAGTGTATTTTACGCTTTTCCAAATTTATCAGGAAATAATTTTTTTATGCAATGACAAAAGGCACAGTTATCTATGCTGAAGTGTAAAGCAGTACCAGACATAGCAATCTTCACTGGCAAAGAGAGTGTGTTCCACTTTTCTGCACAACTCATTACTGACAAAACCCCAAGAAAATCTTTATAATGTTCTGTTTCTCATTTCATGAATTTTTACAGCTAATGTGCTTTCAGTCAAGAATAATGTAGTGATTAGAACAGAGCAGGGTAAGAATATCTGGCAATGTAATACCTATAGAATTTAATGAATTTCTCTCCACCTAGAAGAAATTTATTGATCACCAATTTTTTTTACCAACTTTAGATCAATTTTTACATCATTTAGCATAAAGTTTCTAGAATTAATTCATGAGAAGGTACAGATAACAAGCTTTGAAGGTAACAAGATATTGATTTGTGCGACTTTCTATGCTAATTTTAGGATTTGATCACAGCTAATTTAATTTGACCGGTGCTTTTTTACTTTTAGATACCTACAAAATAACTTGAGGATGAAGATTCCCTTTGACAATAACTTCAGAAGACTCCATGAGAAAAAAAAAATCAGGAAAACTTACAGGGTTTTCTACTCACTTGTGCATACACACTCAGGCACGGATTCACACACCCGCTTGTTTAGTGACAAAAAATACTACCTGGAGTAATCTGCCAAGACATGAGGCCAGGGAGGTCTCAGCATGGAGCCACCTTTTGATTAAGAGTCTCCACTGAAAGGATAATTCTAAAAATATCAGGAGTAAAAGATGCATTTTGCTTGGGCAGTGTTCAGCGCTATCTCATGTCGAATAGCTTTGTGTGTTAAGCACTGGAAGCCAAATTAATGCAATTTCCACATTGAAATAGTTTAAGCCATGATTTTACACACTGGAGCTTTCACATTCCTTGGCACTACCTCTGTGTTTCCTGGGACACCACAGCACTGGACAAGCCTCTCGGACAGGGATTTGTTAAAAGCATAACTCCTGATCTAGGGTAGTAACTGTTTGGCAGCCAAATTAAATAAAATCTAGAAACCATCTGTTTTAGAAACTTTAATGATTAATTTTAGAAAGATGTTCTAAAAATGAGATTATTTTTGGCATAGCATTTATTTGTAAGACATATCACTAGCAATCCAGCATTTTTCATACCAGGCTTATAACTACATTTTCCAGTTATCCATCTGGGCCCTTTTCAATTCAGTGGTTTAATTAAAACTCAATGGTATTATCAATCTGTTGCATTTTTCATTTTGATGGTTATTACATTTACAGTACAGCAGGAGTACAAATTAGAGTAAGAAGATAAATCTCATCTTAAAATTTCATTTCTCTATCTTCAGTAACTTTCCTTGTCATAATATTTTCTAGCTCATTCACGTTCATAAAACAGTTTTAATGATCTATTTTTTTTTATTACAATAAGGGGAAACAGGAAAAAAATATTTTTCAATAGCTTGACACATCTCACAGGGTATTTCTCATCACTCATTCCATCAGTCTGGTCAACAGATGGGCATTACACAGCAAGGTTAGGAAAAGGTCCGTGATGGGATTGATATTAAGTTTTCTTTTCACCCCTTAAACATGTAATTTGGCAGCAGGCAGCTAAGTACATATTTAACAGACAGAACCAGAGATAGAGATGTAGGGAAAATGTAACAGATTTCCCAAAGAAGAGAATGGGGAAACAAAAATTGCAACATTGCAAGTTGCAGGAGATTCAATTAATATTTAAGAAGAGCATGGCAGTGCTTCCAAACTACCTACACAGTCCTGGAGGACTTCAGCTTTAGGATGCAATATCCAGGGCCTTAAGGAGTCTATTTATCACCTTTGCTTTGGCTTTGTCCAGCATTCCCAGCACATCCTCTGTTTCCTGGGGAGACAATTCCCCTTTCCATTTTGCAGCTCCAAGCCTTGCAGCAGAGCTCCTACCATGCCAGAGCTGCTTGTCTGGCTCTGAAAATGGCAGGGCATTTGGAGCAACACAGTTAAAGATTTATTAAACCAAATTTTAGAGCTGGCTTTGGTACTTTTGATTGCTACTGCAGTTATGCAAAAGGGGGAAAAAACTATTTTGGGGTCCCATGCTCAGTGCCACTGAATCCTTCAGGTTTTTAGGATGAAACATGCCAAATACTGCCTATGGTATGCAATATGAGAATCAATAAGAGGAAAGGAAAAGAAAGGAAAAGAAAGGAAAAGAATATTCACCCTGTATCACTAGATGATAGGCAGCAATCTTAAAACCTTATAAAAATATAGGGCATAATTCAGTTAAAAAGCAAGAACTGTAAGGAAAAGGAATATGATTTGTTAGCACAAAGGATATGGTTAGCAACACCATATCCTTTCAGCATATGCCACAGCAGGATCATGATGAATTAAATTTTGGGTCTTGCTGCTCTAAGATGCTTGGATGTCAGAAGCACAAATTGTTTCTAGAGCCAATTAGACAGATTCATAGCAAAGAGTTCATCAGGGCTATGAAGATTATATCATAATGGTGCAGCTCAGGGCTCCCATCCTCCAGCTCACGGCTTCCTAAAGCTCCTGGCTGCCAGAAGGGAAAGGGGACACCAAAAAGTCTCTGTATTTCTCCCATTTTTACAGAGTGGGCCCAGGCAGCCAGTGTGGGCAGTGCTGGGGACAGGGACAGCCACTAGGGCACTCGGGGCTGGCCACTGCTGCTGCTCTCTGGGACTCAACTGAAAGAAGGGGAAACCAAGGTTTGCTGAAGGTCAGTAAGAAACATACCTTTATTCTCACATACATCATCTTCTGGCCTTACACCAACGAAGAAACTACTAAGAAGCATTTATCTGATTAATGTTTTCCAGCAATCAACCTGTCTGCTGGGACACCATTTGTCAGAAGTTGTGCCTGGATTTGTGGTGTTCATCATTTCGTTTCCGCAGACCTACACAAAGTCAGTGGAAATTCCTGCTGACTCAAATGTTGGATCAGAGCCAGTGTATCCACAAAAAGAAGTGGTTATACAGCTTAAGGGAGGAAAAATTATTTAACTGCTTGGTCAAATGAGATTCCAGCTTGGATACTGATCTTGATTACTGAAGGAGAACAAAGAACAACACAGTAAACTCTGAAAGGCATCATGAAACCATGATGTCAAAAAACAGCCGGTATCATAACAAGGAATGTCATCCAAGGCTTGAAGTCTGGCTTTTCCTTTTACTGTCAGCAGAGGGTTCCTTTGGCTGAATCTTTACGAAAGCACTATTTTAAAAAATAAAAGAAGTTTAGGTAACACTATTTTTCAAGAAACACACGCAAATAGCAATTTTGCAGCTCATCAGTTTTGACACACCTGGCTATCAAAATGTTCAGCCTTCTATGAAAAGCCTGCAGTTAGCTGAGAGGAGCTACCATGAGTATGTCTTCAAGCTGACATTTCCAACAAGGATTTTAAAAGCACCTTGGCAGTACTGACTGTACCCATCGCCCCCAGCCAACACCCACGAGACACATCTTACTCCACACACACACAAGTGTCACTCACTTCAGCCAACTCATGTACATTTAACTTTGAAAAAATGCTAAAAAACTAAAACAGAAAATAATCTTAAATGTACACATAACTGTTCCAGGGTCATACAGTGGGAGCACTGACTAGTTATCTTTCTGTATGAGGTATTCAGAGGCATGAAAAGGGCTTGGCACTCAACTTGCATTAACTTTTGATATGAGTCAGACACCCAATTATCCTTTGTGCTGTTGAAAAATCCACCCTCGTCTCTAATTCTTCTATTTGCATAGGAGTTGACATCTATTAAAACAGCATTAGGTATGCAGTCAAAACAACATAACACTTCAAAAAATTACTGGGAGTCACAGTTAATTGCCTGTAAAATATTTCTTTAAAAACTCAGTAATTAGATTCAATATTTCAGATATCTCTTCCATAGATTTTGGGGTTGGATATTTATCAGGAGAGCCTCAGCTACTGGTATTTTCACCAGAAATAATAGAAGGAAACTACAACACATTAGTAGTCCATGCTTTATGAGTAATTCTGACTTAATTGCAAAATCATAAGAACTGAAGTGCCTACCAGTTCAATATCTATTTACACTGTTTTTAAAAGAGTGATGTCTATACACTTGAAACAATTTTGAGCCCAAATCAAATAGAAGAAAATCTACAAGAGATGTAAATGATCATTGCAAATTACTTTATGAAAAAGCTAGAAAGAAGCACAAGCTTGTTAAAAAGGATCACAGAAATCCAAACATGCAAAACATAAAATGGTAAAAAAAAAATAAAAATTAATACAGATTAGCCTTTAGAACTTCCCACAAAATGTAAAATAAAAGATAGGAAAGCTGGTTAGCATCAAGGCTAAGAAACAGATGAGGTTTCAAGAATATCAGGAGCTAAAGGAATCATGCCGACAATAGGATTAAGTGCCTCTTGGGTCCTCTGAAGTCGCCATTTGACAAGCTCTCCCCATCCCTCTCGTGACCCATTCTCTGCCCTGGATCAAACACTTTGGTGTTCCACCATGCCCTGAAGGACACCCAAGTGGCCAGAACACAGAGAGATATAAAGTACTCCTGAGCAGTGCCCCGACTGCTGCTCCTGCTCCAGCCCAAGCACACACACACTTCTGGCTGGAAACTCCAGGCAGCCCCGCACCAAAGGCTTTTTTAAAAGATTTTTTTTTCCTACAGTCATTTCTGATGTGGTCATGTTTCAAACAGTCTTGTCTATGCACAAAGTGCAGCACTGGCAAAATACTGGGAGAATATCAGTACCACACTTCCTTCCCATCAGCAATGACTCTGAGCACAGAACTGTGCTGCACAGTGAACACAGAGAATAAAAGAGGAAGAAAAGGTAAATTAGCAACAGATCAATAACCTGCCAAGAAATTATCTGTTTCTTTAATAAGCCAGAAATATAACCTGATATCCAGACTAATATTTTGACTTGAAACTGAGTGAGAGACTGGAGATTACATCAACTGAACCAAACAAAACACCAAAAATTTATCTGAGTGCTCCATTGCTCTGCAAGTACTGCAGACAAACTGCCTATTTACCCAGAGGAAGCCAGCTATGGACATGAGTAAGTATTTCTTCTTTGTTAAAATGAAAACAGTGTTTGGTCTCTTAAAGCAAGGTATAATACAGCAGAAACTGCAAGTGTTTTCTCATCTATTCTTGAATACCTTTATAAATGGTAAGGCCACTTAGCAAGTAACAGAAATGGATGCAGCTGCAAAGTGAATGGAGATAAGTGGTGAGATAAGCAGCCACAGCTGTATCACGCTGCTTAGAACATTAAGTTAAGGTAATCCCATGGCTGGGATTTAAATATCATCTGCAGAAAAAGCAGTTCCAAGAACCACTCCAAGATGTAATTTATCAGAGTTTTGTACATCAGTGTGGGCACCCAAAACTGCCAAAAAAGGTGCCCTGTCCAGCACTGAAAAAGATGACCATGAGCCGTCAGCCAGATTAAACAGCAACCAGAGAACTACACAAACTTCTGAAATAAAGAAAGAAATCAGTTTGAAAAGTATTTTTAAAAGCATTATTTTTGTTCTTATAGCAGAGGAGAGGCAGCAGTGGGAGGCGGATCTCACAGGGCACAAGATCCACATCATCTGTGGGAGAAGACCTCCCACAACCAGGGACTGGGATGATGATTAGAAACTTTTGGGGATCATAACTTGAAAGGTGTTTACAAAGTTGTATTAAACCTCTTGTACTGCAGCTCATCTGGTGCATTACTGATATTGGCCCTGAGCACTGCTTGCTGGTTAATTATGTCCCATTAATAAATCAATGAAGCGCTTGATCCTGATTTGATTCATGTTAGATTATTTGAGCAGCTCCTCGATGCAGCAGGAAGGTATCACAGCCTTCCCTGCCTGTCTTTCTGACAAATTGAGAAACAATATCCTTCACAAAATTCATACTGTCAAACATTTTATTGCTAATTCAGCCCCTTGAAGGAAATTACTGATCAGTTTGAGGACTGACCAGGGAGAAAAGTATTCCCCCCATGATTTTAGAGGGAGCAAACCTCTTTGCATGAGCAAAAATAATGCCATGTTGACTTTAGGCAAGCCTGACCACTCTCCAGATACATAAAAGTCCACTGTGGGTTTGGGCAGCTGAAGAGTTTTAATATCAAGTTTATTATTTCTTTCATTCAAGAATTTATTTCAGAATAAGCAGAGGCCTTACAAAACTATTAAAACCACAGACATTCTCTCCTGTCTCAGTCTGTTCCCTGAACTATTTTCCCCCCAAAGCAGACAGTCACTCACAACAGCACAAAGAACACCTGGCAGATCACAGCACAGGAGGACGCCTGCTACAACAGCAGCAGTTAGCAACTCCCAATTTGTTATGTTGGATTTTATTGTTAGTTTTCTGCTGTAAATTCTGTTTTCCTGCAATTCCACTAAGCCTAGGTGAACTATGTACCACTTACCAGAGTTTAACTCTCTGCTGACTGGTCCCCATAAATAGCATTTGGTGGCATAGCCATGAATTCAGAGAAATGAGAAAAACAATCCAAGGGAAAGTATTATAAAAGAAAAGTGACAATTACATTTCCTTTTATTGATGACCCTGAGCACAGTAACGTGCTGGCAAACATCCTTCTTCCCACTCTATCACAGCCCTCAGCGCAGTGTGTCCTACACCACCACTAACCTTCATTTCACATTTTTTTTTTCCTCTTTTCCTGATGGATGCAAAGCTGCACAGGGACAGGACAGATCCACACAAGAGCAGGCAGGAAACAGGGCTTGGGCTGGCAGTGCAGGGGCAAAAGAGAGAAAAGAGATCACAGCTCCAGGCCACTCTCACTCTTTCACTTTCTTTAAAACTATCAAGAAGCTAGGTGGCTGCATTAAAATTAGGAAGGATGCCCACCTGCCCTCAGTAGTTAGTATCCAAGGAGCCACTAAAGCCTTTTGGGAGAGATCTCTTTCTGGAAACAAGATCCACAGGAGTTTGTATGCTTGAAAAGGTGGAACCTGACCTGAACGCAGAGAAGTTGACTGGGAAAAGGTATTTCCTGGAAGGTAAATGTATTTATTCATTCTATGGCCTTTCTACCTTCTGTTAAATTTATGAGCTTTTATGTTCTATTATATTTTCAGCATTCAGCTCAAAAAACCACAGTCATGGCACAGAATGAAAAAATCCCATAAAGTCAAAAAGCATAAAGAGAGATTTAACTGCCTCCTCTTAATTTTTTTTCAGCTCTGGGATAAATCTTTGATGCAGGCTGAATGTCTCAGCTACTCTCCGGTAGGGGCAGAGGAAATGCACACCTGGAACACCTCCTGAAACTGCTACACAGCTCCTGGGCTCTCATCACAGCCCAGTCCAAACACATTCGAAGCCCAGGCGCAGAGATGCCAGGGATGGTGCCTACTCCCTGCCCACCCCACAGGCAACAGCAACAGGGTTTCTCCAGAGTCTCTATGCTGCCTGTGCTGCTGCCACCCACAAATTCCCACGTGAGTTCTCTATGCAAACACATCAGCTCTGTCTGATCTGTCTTCAGTAGCTGCAAAATGCCGAGCTCTAATATATGACACTTTTGAGCTGTCACACACACACACAAAGCTCTGGATGAGGCCAGGCCAGTCTGCCAAATAAAATGTGCTGCAAAATCTTCTCAAATTAGGAAGAAAAAAGAGCAAACAACCTACTTTATTTAGCTTTGGTTGTTCTCCTTCTCTCCCAAAACTGTGAGCTATAAATTTCCCCAGAACAGAGCCCATTAACACTATTTCTAACAACCAGTAACACCACTGGTACCATGCAGCTGTCACCACCGTGCCTGCTAAAGCTTTATAGACTGCTCACAGAAAAAAACTGGAACAGCACCTGGGGGTTTGGTTTTGCACCAGAAGAATACAAGACTAGAACATAATTATTATGCTCAGAAAAATGATACAGGAGCTACCCAGCAGATATTTTATCTATGATCCCACCTGGTTTCCAGCTGAAAGAAAATCAGCCAGCCTTAAGAAAGAGACTCCAGGATGGGCCACAATAAACTGAATAGGAGAAAATGAAGATCTGAAAATTAAGCTTTAGAAGTTTGTAATCATCATCTATGAGAACAAACTTCATCCTTCCTTGCTGCCACAATTTTTGTCTAAGCAGCTGTGACAGTTGCAGCAACTCCTTTACCTACACCTGAAGCCATGCTCATTTTAAGAACATACATTTCTCTGGAGATTTTACATATGTAGAATAAAGTACCTAGGAATATACATATCACTTGGGTTGGAGGAGAAACCGGAAAACAATGTCAATATTTCATTTTAATGTCACAAAGCAAAATCCTCTTTCAGGAAGCTTTTCAGAAACTCGATTCCTGCTCTTCAAGAGAAAGAAACTTGGAAAAGGAGTTTCAACTTCCAAAACTCCATTCTTATCCTCCTCATCACCTGCACATCATTTCATTTGGTGGTGTTATACAGGAAATTCTGCTACCCTCATTTTGAACAGAATCACTGAAATACTGACTAGCCATAAGATTTTAAACTGAAAGCATGTTTTAAACAAGATGGACTATATACAACAGTAACCCAAAAGACTGGATTTTTTTGGTTTTTCCTATTTAATTTTTTTTGTCTTCTCCTCACAAGAACCACTCAGATCTCTTGGTGCTGTGTACAGTCCGGTTCAGCTCTTTTCTCACTGTCTGAATGAAGTTGGGCCAAGAGCATCTCAGGTGTACGGTGCTAATGCAGCGAGGTCTTCACTGCTGTGCAGCAAATGGGAAGCAACATTTGAGTGTTCCTGACTCTTCTAATGTCACCCAGCGATACAGATAATGGCATGAAATGCACAGTCCTCGAGGTTGGCAGAACAGATGGAGCCTTAACCTTTATGAGAGACTCTGGTTACACAGCTTCTGCATCTTAAATAATTTATGGGATCTGATCATATGGGAGCTTCAGCTGTGGAAACAGACGATGCTGAAACAAGATCTGATCCAATCTGTTCATTTGCCAGTGTTCAAAACCTGGGAAAGGTGAACAGGTCGCCCTGCAGCCCATGGCGCTTGCAGACATGGGATTTCCAGCCCCATACACTTGTTTATTCCTGTTTATTGCTTTTAACATAACCCAGCATCAGCTTGTGGTACACCACATTTGCTCTAGCTAATCAGCTTTAATCCAATTTTGCTCTAAAACAAAGCAACTTTTCCTCAAATTACAATTCAGATGCTCTGCAGGTGAAGATGCAAGTTAGACAATCACTGCACACATTATCAGACAAATATTTAAGCAAAAAATAGTAGCTCGCTCTTAAGGTAGAATATTTACAAATGAGTACAGTGGTTCTATGGGATTGAAATGGTAAACAGGACCTCAATTTTAAATACACTGAGAGGAAACTTTAGCCTGAGAGCAGCATTTGTGCTGATCCCCAGGGCAGACAGTGCTGGCACAGGAACACTCGGGGGGCTGTGGACACAACACAGAGCAGAGCAACCACATAAATGTGCCCATTTGCACTTCCACAGAGCAATAGAGCAGGGAGAGGCAAGTGAGGAAGCAGCACAAGCACGTTACCCAGGTCAGGAATACACACAACAGCCCATTTTTAGTATGCCTTGTCAAACGGCTGTGGCAGTCTGAAAGCTCCCCAAAACCATTTAGGAGAAGGATATTAAAGCAAACCAGTCCCAGTTCAGATGACTTTAAAATTCCAGGCTAAATTCTGCTTTATAAAAGCTGATTCATGAACAGACCAAATATTGCTGTTCTGGGATGCACATCAACGAGTAGGGCAGATGGTCTGGGGTGGCAGCAGCTTCACTCATCTGATTTTAATCCATCACCACAACCCTGTCAGAGCCTCAGTCACGTGTGCTTCACTTAACTCACTTGTTCGGTTCACGCGAGGCATCCAGAAAAAGCCCACTGAACGAGATGTACAGCTCATATTTACTACTCAACCCTGCCAGCATTCCTGCTTTTTTAAACAAGACTGGAGAAATAAATTTGCTCTTGGCTGCGAGAACCTCTGCCAGGTTTTCTGTCCTAACTGTGTTTTAATCGGATCAGCACTTAAACTTTTCAAAAAACAGTATTTAATGAAAACAAACAGATGTACAACTGCCGAACGTCACCGGGAGACTGTTAACATGTGTCATCACCGAGTTTTAATAGCAAAACTAAAAAAAACCAAAGACTGAGAGTTATGACAGGGAAATATGGTTGCTATAGGAGTGCAGCTTCCACAACACAACACTCCCAGCAGAGAGGAGCTCCCACGCACAGCCCGAGCAGGGATCCATGCTGGAGTTGGCGTGCACACTTCAGCCCCCCAGCTCCCACAGCCCCCTCCTGCTCTGCCACTGCTCACCCTCACAGCTGCTGCAGGGCAGGCCACTTCTCAGACTGCTGATTCAACAGAAAATCCTTCCAAATATAGGGGGAAAATATAGTTTCCTTCACGTCAGGCTTCAAATCGACTCCTCCAGCAGCGTGACCCAACCTGAGCCCCTGAGGAGTGGGGATATGGGTGGAAACCTCTGCCCAGGGGAGGACACATCTCCCTGTGGCAGCAGTTCCATGCTGCAACCTCCCACATAAATACACCCACCTGAACAGGTTCCAAGCCACCACCCAAGGTGTAGCTTCTTCAGAGGATAATTCCACTTCCAGCATGCTTCAAAATACCCACATCCACATTATGATCCTTATTTCTAAGAATAAAGCTGAACAAAATGGTTTCTCCCTCTACTTCCCACAGGAAAGCAAAGCAAAGAGCCCATCTAAACTTTCTTTCCTTTCTTAATGAAACTCTTACTGATTTTTCATCCTTGTGACTCATTGCCTTGGAGCAACTTCTTTTAGCTGCAGGTTGTCACAATTAATTTGTATGTATGCTTAAGGGAAAGTTTATCAACAGAGTCTCCATAAAGATACTAAAACGGTTTTATGAAAAAGCTATGAAATTTTACATATGGCATTTACCAGCCTAATTTAACAAGAACAAAAAAAAAAAAAAAATCCAGAGTAATGCATGACATTAACAATCAGCAGATTCCTGTGACATCCTATGCCACCTCTATGCAGCTGTCAGTACACAAAGGATACAGAAGTCAGGCTGAATAAATTTGTGCTGATAAAGATTAAAAATAAAAAACCACCACAAGAGAGATTCATTCAGATATATGGATCTTCCACGTGTTAATAGCTACCCAAAGATAAGGAGACCAGATCACATGTGTGTGTATCCATAGAATAACAGGACAGTTTCTGGCACTAGAATGTGTACTTGGGTTGGGCATAAAGAAACTGCTAGGATTTAATGAATAAATAAATGAAAAATCCATCAGCAATACATTAACAGACAAGACAGCTTTGCCAATACCAAAGACATAAAAAGGAACAAATCTCTGATAATTTATTCTTAAGCTAAAATTTTCCAGCTGCTTCAATTGCTATTTACATGGGAAAACAACTAAAATGCTACAGACCTTTTAGTTCTCATTCATGCAAAATACAATCATTTTACTGGTTTAGGGAGGGAACAAAATTATGGGCCCACAGGCAGCATCCAGGATACAGTAACTCAAGTAACTATTAGTCAGGTTTGTCTCTAAGAAAAGGAAATATCCTTTTGCTTTAATCTTTTGCATTGTGACTAATATTGTCTAAATGGCACTGTCCGTAAGTAAAGTATTGGCTAGAATTGGTTCCACAAGACCTGAAAATAAGGATCTTTCACAAAGTATTTGGGCTTCTGGGGAAAAAAAAATAAAAAGGAAAACAAATCAGGCCCTATAAAACTTTTAGAAAAGAAGTTAAGAAGTTGAATCATCTGTCACTTTATCAGTCCAACACCTGTTATCCTTGAGAGGTGAAGCAAAAGGAAAGCTTGATGGAAACCTCTTTCCCATGCTCTCATGTCTGCCTTTTCATTAAAGTATCAACTCACTAGTACTGTCCTAATGATGGTAACACAATTGTCCTTAACTATTTCCCAAATTACCTGATTAAGGAAGGAATTCAATAGTGTTTCCTAGGTAGTATCAATTAATCCCCACCAGCAGAGATCTATAACGCAGCCTGCAGCGCGCTGCCCACACAGCCGGGAGCAAAGCAGAGGGGGGGGGAGAGAAGCCAGGGCTGGTCCCAGGAATGACACTGAACAACAAAGTGAGTCAGTCAGACTCCCAGCCTGGATTGTGTCAAGGGAACAGAAGTCCTTGAACTGCACAGGAACAAGTGCAGGATGCAGCCAGATGAGATTACTTATGCAGGATGCTTATTCCACTGAAAGAGAAGTGGCAACACCAGCACCAGGAGCAAAAAGGGGATTTCAGAGAGATAAACAGATTGAAAAAAAATCATGTTTGATGCTCATGACAATTAGGTCTTCTAGTCCGAAAAGGTTTAAGAACTGTAAAAAGTTACTAGGATAAGAAAAGGTTAGGGAAATTTTTTAACTCTCACTAAACAGGCCATACCAAAACAGTGAGATTAAAAGAAAGAACATTTATAAATCCTACATGAAGCAAACATGAAAAGGTTGCTCAGCTGCAAGATAACTGAGTAATGTAACCTTTCAAAGCAGCAACGAAAAGCGATTAGACCATCCCTTGGATTGAAAATGATTGATCATGCTGCCGGTATTGGAATTGAAGTTGACTGTAATGCTTTTTATGTAATTGCTTTATTGAATGCTGCATAGCTTTATTTGGCAATATAGTCAGAACACTGCTAGTTTTACCAGTTCTTTAGCTCCTGATACACCACAGACACACAGTTACAACACATTTATCCCAATGATATTGGATTAAATGGCACACACTAAGGTTGCCTCCTGACCTTTCAGTTAAGGTCTATGGGGAATCTTCTGCCTGCAGAATCATCCAGTTGATTTGAGTACCAGCAGCTTTCCATCCTCTGCATCTGTTCGCTGGTTTATTCCATAAACTATATCAAAAAAACTTAAATCTGATTTGGGGCCCTGTGTGCCGTAATAATTAAATCATTCTGAGGACTTTGAAAGCTGGCTCATCCATTAAAAAAAAAAAAAATCAATCAAGGACAAGTAAATCAGAGTGAAGAAGATGAGTAAGTAAAACTTTCTTTTTTATATTGGAGCACATTAAAATATCTATGGGAAAAGCAGTGGGGGTGGGGAGTTGTTTGATTTTAACCTTCGTTTTTATCTAAAAAAACCAGCTTCAAAATTTAAATGTAACGGCATAGAATTACTTTTTCTCACCTGCTTTTCAATTTCTTTGATTTATTATACCCTGGTATCACTCCCTGCTCTTTGGAGAGAGTCCTCGCAAAGGTCAGCAGTCAATTAGCCATCAATAAATACCCAACATGAGAGTGACAATTTCGGGCTGCCTGAGCTCCCATTACTAAACCAAGCAACATGTTTGAAAGCTCATAACACAAGGCATAAAGTACTTTGGAGTGTACCAAACATAACTATAATGTTACCTTTAAAGCAGTAAGTATGAAAAATATCAAAGGAGGTATGTAATACCAAGTTTTATCATCTATTGCACACGTATATTGATTTAACTGAGACACGCTCACTTATCTACAAAGCAAAAAATTGGGTTTTAAGTACTGTACTTTGCAAGACCCTTAGGGCACAATAACATTACTGTCATCATTTACTCTGACTTCCCTGTCTCTCATTTGATCCGTCCCCAGTCTTTTCAAAACATTGCAGCTCTGTTTCTATTTCTGCCACCACGCCACTGTCCTTGGCTGGATGGCAACACTGTAATTATACACGGGTGACATAAAACACAGGCAAAAATTAATGCATAAACACAGACACACAGAGAGGCACTGACATCTAAGCAACATATTTAACACCCAGACACATGGATAATTTTCCCAGTGCTGTGCACACAAGGATGTACTCAGGGTTTTGGGAAGGTTGTTTTGCACAGTTTCTCATGTTTGAAATTGTTTGGGGACAATCCTAAAAACAAGATCATCCTGGCATTTTGCAGAGGAATGCAGAAGATAGAGGATTGGTAATCTCCTTAAGAGGAAAGTGGGATCAATAACAGTTAAAAGTTTGGATAAACCCTCATTATCAGACTCCTACAACTTCAAAACGAATCCAAGCAAGCCTCCTGTTAAATGCAGACACAACCTCCAATCTGCAGAATCACAAATTTCACACTAACAATGTTTTAAATCAAGATACAGCTGTACAGGGGTTATGAAATATTTAATGTCAATTGAAAAACAGATGTACTGAATTAGTTTAACTTAAAATACTAAAGTTTAGGTAAGTTTTCTAGTGACACACCATATGCATTTAACATAGAGCTGCAATTTACTGAAAATTTACAAAATTTTTACAAACAACTTACTGAAATTCATCTTCACTTCTGCTTGGATACAGCATTATTTTATTAATGCAACCAAGAATATTAGGAGAATGACAATAAAAACACCAGTGCTACCTTATGAGCACTATAGTTAATAACAGAACTTCTGGAAAGTTTCTGGTGTTTAATCATTAAAGCCTCCTTTTAATCATTGTCTGTAGAAACTCTAATTCTCTACCCCATCCAGACAGCTGCTTCAAAACTCTGCAGCTAATACACATCTAAATTTATTAAATGCCTAGAAAATTAGAAGTATAGAAATAATTTTTTCTGTACCCAGTGTCTCCACTGTGAAGATCTTCAGTAGACAGAAGAAAAGTGCTTATTTTGCTTAGAAGCAGATGGGTGCTATAAATGTAATTAATGGGTCAAAAGATGTTAAAGATGTCACAAGTACTGAAGTTTTCCCTTCAGCAGCTTCAAACCTGTGAAAGTTATGATTATAAATATCATCATGTAGAGAAGTAAAGCATGCCTCATGCGTAGGTAGATATTATTACACTATTGAAATTGAAGGTCTTTGGATCTCGGGGGTGACAGGGTAAGCCCCAAAGGATGCCAAACACTGAAAAATTTCAGGTGGTAACACAATAAACACCCTGGATTTAACCACATGGCTAGCACACCCAGTCATGTTTCATATTTCTGTTGACTTATTCAATGGGTCAATAAAGTCCTGATAAAGACTAAAAGAAGTACCTAGCTTGCACATTTAATTTTTAAGCATATTGAAAATATAATACCTTAAATGTCAAAATTTTTCAGGGAGTCATACAGCGTGAACTGCTCTTGCAAATGAAGCGTAGGAACACTTTTAAAGCTGCTGTTGACTAAGCCAGGGAATACAAACCCTTCATTACCACTTAATTCTGTGCAGGGTGTAAACACAACCCCGAGCTCGCTCACCGTTACTTGGGTTGTGCTGGTGACATCAGCCCCTCCTCAAAGCTGAAAGTCTGACAGCACTATTTTACAGAGCCATGAAGAGCTTTTAAACAGATTCTGGGAAAATAATATTAAAACCAAGCAGCAAATATATTGCTTAAGGTAACCAAGGGAAGTTGCCTGGTCCTGTCCCCGGGATCAGCTGGGTACCACAGCACACACACTCAGCAATGTGGGCTCCGCGTTGGAGGCGCTGGGCTGGCTCCCCTTTGAACATATGCCCTTTCAAGTGAAATTAATCACTCTCTTTATCACTCCTGCAGCATCTGGAGCCATAATCATTACCCAACTGCTGGGAAAGAAATGAAACCACTAATCGCATGGGGAGCAGGACTTAACGTTCAGAGCAGGAAAGTTTTTATTAAGTTCTCATTTGAAAAGTGATTTTTCATGGCTGGCCTTCCAGGACATGCCACA
This sequence comes from Corvus moneduloides, assembly GCF_009650955.1. Taxonomy (NCBI): domain Eukaryota; kingdom Metazoa; phylum Chordata; class Aves; order Passeriformes; family Corvidae; genus Corvus; species Corvus moneduloides. The sequence continues at coordinate 33,611,799 of NC_045482.1, read as the reverse complement.
CAAAAGCTGGATCTGCTTCAGCAACTGTCTACAACTCACCCCCAGCATACAGAACCAATGTACTTAGAACCAGTATAATTAGGGTTTAACATGCTTTTCCAAACTTAGCTCTATAATCCTAAATCACTATTACACGCAAGTACTACACGGAGACACATTCAACCATGAGCTTTAAAAGGTCTCTGGAAGAATGAACTGCAGAGTTCTACAAAGAGTTAGAGACCAGGCAGTGTCATCAAGAGCAGGGACCAGACAGTGGCTCTGGAATCACACCCTGCAATTGGACCGGTCTCAGCAAGAATTCCCCAGGCAAACTGAAGCTCCTACACCAAAACTCCAGTATTAAGCAGTCATTCCATCGTATCTATCCTCCAGCTGAAGGCGATTGAATTCAACAATGTCAACACTATGGAAATAACCAGGATTACCATGAAATATCCCTTCCAACTTCTCTATTTCACGTTCCCGGCTTTTGCCATTCAAATTTTTTGAAACTAAGAAAGAACACAAAGAAATTATTTTTTCTTTTTGAAAAGAAAAGAAAAAAAGAATAAAATGATGATGGCAGGACTAGTCTGAAAAATAGCAGAAGAAAAAAAGAAATCTAGGGAATAGGGGTATCAGAGGGCAGACTTCCCAAACCTCATGAAGAGTCCCTAGAAAGAGTCAGCAGGATTACATGCATACTGAGAACAACATCATGTATTTTAGGGATTTCTAATACAATTTTGTTATTTTCACCCATAATTTTGCTCTTCACAAGAGCTGAATGAGGAAGTGATTACCCCTATATACCGAAATCATTCAACTAAGTGGCGAAGTAAAACTCTTAACTTAAGATACACTTATTTAAAAAAAACCTGCAGGGTTCTGAACAAGGGCAGCAGAATAATTAAATCTAGTACTCCACTAAAACAGGCTGAAAATGTGATCATCCATTTTTAATGCTCTGCCTATACGTAACAACAGAAATCTTTCCAACAGCTGCATTCAATTAAAAAAATATTAACCCCAAGGAAAAAATACAAAAACATCCCCATCTGTTTTTCTTGCCACTCGCTGAGCTTCTTTTGTGACTGAAATATGTACAACAATACAATCCAACAAAGTTGAATGAAAAGTGCCACAATTCCGATAACAAGCTATCTTTTTATTTTTTAAAATGAACAATTTAAAAGAAACCACTTTTGCAGATTTTCCCCTGTGACCCCTAGCTCTGTTCCCATAGTAACTATTGAGGAAAGAAAAGGATAAGAAGCCTAACATACTTTTCCCAATACCAACAAAAAACAGAAAAAAGCACCTTATTCTCAAAAACTATTATTCTCAAGAAGAGAAGAGGGACATTAAAAGATTAGTGTGAATCTCCTGTGTAATCTAGTTTAAACCACCACCTACTGAACATCTGATGCTGGTTGACAATGTTTGTTAAAGCAGGCAGCCTTATTGTAAAAGAACTGCTGAAATAGTTCTGCAAGCCCAACAATAACAAAATGACCGGGCACACGCCGTAGAAGCGCCCCCCTGAAGGCAGCCAGCCCAGAGCCAGGCTCAGCACTCACCTCTGCCAAGGAACTCGTATTCCAAGCACATCAAGTGTTAACTTTAGCCTTTACTTCAGGGTTACTTCAGTTCCTCCTCTGCTTGCCTTTTTCACTGGACTGGTACTCAGTGCTGCCCGTACTGCTGGCTGGAGTGCTTTTCTAGGAAAATACACTAAGCCAAGGATTCCTTCTTTAAGCAGCGCCACCAAGAACCTCCCTCTGCTGTCTACAGTTCCCCACAGGAAACCAGAGCTAACAAACATGCCGAGTTTTACAGACAAGGAAAAACAGCACCAGTTTAAGTATTTCTGTGTCACTAACCAGCATCCCAAACTCCTTCAGGAGCTATTTCAACGTCTCTGATGCTGGCTGACTCTTTGTGTCACAGGTCCTTCAGCTGCGTCCCACACACAGAGCTTTCAGCCCGCTGGGATAAGCACAGGACCCAGGTGGATGTGCCATGGGCTGCCGTGGCATTCCTCCAACCCAGCAGCAGACCTTAAGCACCTGGAGGAAAGACCAGGCTGGAAAATGATGTTCCAGCATATAAAATCTTCTCCAGCTTTTATGGAGCTCTTCTGGTGTACATTTGTCTCATTCTCTGCCAAACTCTCCAGTATTTCTTGTCTGAGGACACAAGGTCTCCACCAACTTTGAAATGTCTCACCCATCTAAACACGAATTGAACAACCCCTGCAAAGGGCTATAAATTAAGGTAACAGGTGCATCTCCACAATTCCAGGACAAGTTGGATTCAGTTGTTGAGAAAATAAGACCAGATGATGATATCAATATCAGAAGTGAAATAAGACGGGTGAAGTGAAGCAACAGAACCATATGTAATAAAATTTTAAGATTCGTGGAACAGAAGGGTTGAAATGTGGATAGGAAATGGTAAGGAACAAAGACAAAAGAAAACCAAATATTTATCAATCTGAAACAGCTGCACTTCTGTTTGAGGAAAATTAGATTAGCTTTGAAGCCACCCTTAAAGCTTCCCAAATATCAGTGACTAATATCAACCAGCATATTAAATTTTGCTTCTAATTAAATTTTGCAAAACAACTTCCTTTAAATCTTCAAATGCTATTGTTTTCTAAAAATGTTTTGTAGAAATAGAAGCATAATTTATGCTGTCTCATAGAATACTATTTGTAAATAATTATTTTAGACAAATTTAGAACTGAAGTATTATTTTTCATTTAAATCACTTTTTTAATGGCTACATAATGAAACTACACCAGCATATTAAAACCAACTGCTTCAAATGAAACTGTTCGTTACAAAGTATTTTTTATTAAATGATTCTGAGATATTATAAATCAGACACTTATAATTACAATTGAAAAATGTCGGAAGGTGAAAACTTAATTGAGATTTGATATAATTCTGAGGAGCAATGCTAAGGAAAGATTTCACTTGACCAACCAGTTCTAAGAAAATAAGTTTACTCACAGGGGTCCAGAAGCTTGGTATCCTCAATTCATAAATACATTAGCAGCAATGACCAAAAGAAGAATTACATAAATTAAAGAGTAGTCTGGCTCAGGAAATGAGGCATAAACTGACCATGAACAAAGTTAAAGGTAAAAACAAGATTTGTCATTTTAGAACAACTTTTCATTATCAGGTTTATGGCAATGTCCTGGTTAGTTTGAGAACAGAACTTAACAGGTATTTTTTTAAAAACTACTAATTGCTTCTGCTGTCAATACTACAAGATTGCAATCTATAACCCAGGAGCATCACTGCAGTTCCAACCTCGTAGCATAGTGAAGATCCTTTGAATCATACAAAGTTTGATTAAATCAAGGCTAGATTTCCACTGGAAGGTTTCAGCATTTAAAATTCCATCCACCAAGGCAGCATAAGAACAACCCACAATTAGAACATTTACCACACAATGAGAAGTTTGGAAGCATCAGTTAGATTATCATAAACCTTCCAGACACCACAAAAAGATCACTAAAAAGCCATTTGTGCTTCGTTCATGAGCTGCTGTCCTATCAAATAAAGGAACCACTTAATTTAGGACAGATAATCACTCTTCATTTTGTTGAGCTTTCCAAAAAACTTCACTTGTTGCAGAGCTATTTCTGAGTCTGCTTTGAGCAGGTTTGAGCTCTACCATCCTTTGAAGACCTGAACTCCTTTTAACATTTGGTGTACGCAGGTAAAAGCTTGTCTTTTAAGACATAAGGTCAAAGGCACTTCCAAACCAGCACTTGACCTTCCTGAAATTACCATCTTGAGAAAGGGCATTTTTTGGCGGTATTATCTGAGAACAGAGAACAAAAGACCTTTTTCGTTGTACCAGGGCTGGCTCACCCACACTCACGGGTGGTTCAAAGGTTTCTCCACATTAGAAGTTGTTCTCTGCAAAGTTCATTTTGTCCCTTTTCCATTACGGATTGTTTCTGAAGAACGACGAAAGATCCAAACCCATTTGCTAACCCTATTTTAAGGACGACTTTCAAATACAGGTAGTAACTCCCAATTAAGGTTTTTATATGTTCACCTAGGGCAGGAGTACTTATGGCTCACACACCTGGCTCCCAAAAGCCCACGAACTCCAGAGGTTTAATGGTTTCTTCCTCAGGTAAAAATCTCTCTGCTGTGATCAGAATCATTACAAACCCATTTCCCAGTCTGATACCTCACTTTCAGTGCTATTCCACTCATATCAGGAAGCATGTCCCTGCTGGGCTAAACAGCCATCCTGATTTATTTTTTCTAGAGAAGGAGAAGTCACTGGGACACAACACCTGGGTTTCTAACAGTCCCCTTCTTCCCTTCCATAGTAGACAGAGGATTATTTCCATGACAGATAGCATTTTTACCATGCTTAAAGAACCATTTTCCTAAAAATCAGGGCATTTTCATCCTACAAAAAACATTTTTACAATATTTCCCCAATTAGAAAATAAAGTCACGCCATTGCTTTAGCCCTGAGAGCCTTTTATGGGCTATGTCCCTTATATCTTTCATTCTGTTTGTATTTTGGGGGAAACAGCACATGCCTGAGGTATAGTTTATGGAGGAGCTGAAGACATCAGCAGTGAAGGTGAGTCAGAAACCCATCCATGAGCAAGAGCAAGAATCTCTGGGAAGAGACACTTCAGCACCTTGTAATCCTAATTATCAGCTCCTCTCCTGTAAAGCACCTAAAATATTTCCTGTGTTGCACATATTTTACGCTTAATTCTGACTTTGGAACTAAATTTTAGAGCTTCACCAAAAAAAAAAAAAAAAAACCAACTAGAATTAATCTGTGGGCTCATGTGTGTGTGTCAATATTCTATACACAGTTTTAAAAGCCTGGATATTTTAGTGATGGATGGCCATCACTAAAACATAGGCATACTGGCATTGCAGAAATCCCACGAACTCTTAAGATTACTCAAGTGTTGGAGAAAATTAACATGGTGAAATATGCAAATTGCTAATTGGCAACTGCATTAAATACTATTAATTTACAAGAATTTAGGTCCAATTAAATTTAGCAAATGTGAGAAAATTATTCAGCTATTTGATGTCGCTGAGTAATTTAGCTGATACGATTATTGCTTTCATGTTTAGTGGCCACTAAATGAGTATCTGACAAGAAATGTCTGGAAACCAGAAGATACAGTGTACAGATATTAATTTATAACTTCTAGAAGCCAAAAGCTCAAAATAAATGGTTTTAAGACAGGCCACAGATAAGCAACATGCAAGTCATAGCGCTCTGAATAGCTGAGGGAAGAGTATGTATAAAATTACCTCTCACGCCAAGTTCTCATGTTTTAGAATTACAGAGCCTGGGGTTTTTTGTAGATGCAGTGATATCAGTGCCATCGTTTTCCCCTAGACCAAGACCACCAGGCCCAGCATGAAAATGTAGGAGTCTTCATTAGACAGTGTCAAGGATTTAGCTGGAAAAAAGTCTGTATTACAAACTCCAGTGATGATATGATTTTTTTTTTCCTTTTTTTTAGCCCCATGCATATTAAGGATGCCTCCCTGGACTTCCGTGTGCTAGAAAATTTATTTCAGTACATATAAATTCATTTTCATAAAGTCAGAGCTTTCAGTAGCATAATCTTATTTAATTATAAAGCATGACATTTCAATAAGAAGTTGAATTTCTCTCCAGCAGGTAAGTAACTTGCCATGCTAACAACAGACAACACAAGATTTAAAAACAGAACAGATCATCCCCTTTCCCATTATGGATTGCTCATTTCTCATCAGATTGTTTTATTAAAAAAAAAGGACAACAGCTGCAGGTTTTCTTTCTATTGGAATGGATATGCTCAGTTTTTATTTTAAAAGTTACTTAATTTTAGGTTCACTGTGCTGTGCTTCTAGTCACATTTTATTATTTTGTATTGGGCACAAAAGTCCTCAAATTGTGGGATGATTTTTTAACAGGTCAGGATCTCCATGACCTACATCCCAGAGTATTATTGGTATCTTGCCACAAGGGATTATGTTAACCCTTCTACCTCTCCAGATCCACCTATTCCATTTAAGTCACCATCCCTCTCTTCCCAAAACACTTCCTTTTAATCTTCTGAAAGACACACCTTTGTGATTAATCATACCTGAAAAACCTTTTCAGTTCAGGTATGAAAATGCCTGATACAAAATCAAGCCACACCCTGACAGCAGACCACCATTTACTGCCCATGGTGTTACTTCTTAGGGCAACTGCAAAAAAACAAGTTTCAGAATTTAGAAATATTGCTGCTTCACTACTACTTCAGAGAAAGCAGGGGCTTCATAAATAATATTTTGTTTCTCAGCACAACATAATGTTTTGGGTGAACATACTATACATTTCAACCCAGAACTAAACATCTGGGGGTTAGATGTAACTAACTTTCAACAAAATACTTCAATGGGAAAAAAAGGGGGGGTAGTAATGTTTACAAATATTGGAGAAAAATCTTTTCTCCTCAATCAGGACCATACATTTGGCTGAAGCTCACAAGTTATTTTCATTTGGAGAACATATCACTCGAAGTTGTTTGCTACCTCATGTCACTCCATCAGCAGAGAAAGTACATCAAAATACTCTTAGGATTTGAAGTTTTTAAAGTTACTCTCGAGAGCTCAGATATTTTTAACCCACTGTGGGAGTCACAAGAACCGGCAATTTCCTCGCGCATCTGAAAGACAAACCTTTACAACAAGCCCATTGTGGGGCTTTCAGAGCATGGTGCCCACACAAACCTGGGCATCAAATTTTCTTAGTTCTAAATACATCTGCCCCAGATGCCTTTGAAGCATTGAAACCTCCTTATTTTCAACGGGAATCATCAAGTCAAATTAAAGTTTTATGACTTCCAATGTACAGCCCTAAAGACTGACAGTACGACGTGCTTTGGAACTGAAGAGAAGACAGACAGCACTGAAGGCTCTAATTTGTCTTAAGGAAACAACTCTATCTTTCAAAGCTTGTTCAAAAAATCATGTAAATAACAGAGAAAAGATAGTTGTTGTTTATTTCCTCCTCATCTCACATGCTAGACAGTGTAAAAAAGAAAAGTCTTTAGAAATCTAGTATCATACTGTACTTTACCAGCCCTTCCCCAGCCTCCCATACCAGCAACCAGGCAAGAAGTTTGTGTTCATTGTATCAGAAGGACAGGAGTTCTCCCAGAAAAATTGCCTCATTATTCCACTAATTCAGTATATTACCTTCTACAGAAAGGTAATTAAAAAACAAATAACCAAAATACCAAAGAACCCCTCCAAAAAAAAAGGAGGCAAATCATTTTTCCATCACATTTAGTCGCTCTGTTGCTCAGTCACAAAAGCCCAAACCTCAAAGGGATCCTGGGCAATGAAACCCCTGGCTCAGTTGGGTATTTTTGATTAAGCACTTTAAGTAAACATTTCCCAAATTTGACAATATTTCCATTTCATTGAACATTCTCTGTTGTTGTGTGCTGTGCTACAAAACAAGCATCTGCTGCTTCATGTTTGGTTCTGTGCAGCTGTACCACCCCATCTCCTACCCACCCACTCCAGCACCAAGACTCGTGGTGCTCCCAAAGCATCTTCACAGGTTTCCACACCTTGTGCACATTCAACCACTGCATGTATCCAACCTGACTGATGCACAGAAATAATTCATTAAATGTACCAATGGAATTATAAACAGATCAACCAAGAGCATGGACTTCTGACTCAGTTCATCTGGAGAGATGCTGGTGTGCACCTTGCATACAAAAATTAAAAGAAAATTATTAAATGTTTCAAAGAAAGTAACATTAGGATGATGATCCAGTAAAAATACACTTAGATGAAAAGCATTAAGAAGTCCAGAATTATGTTCTGGGTGCATAACTGAAACAGACATGTAGATTACTAATGTCAAACACATATTAACTCCTTCTATTTTTCAGATTTTAAAGAAGTTAGAATAGAAGACATTATCAGAATTTTTTAATTTATCGTTAAGCTAAAACAGAATGGAGAAAGGACAATCACTCCATCCTTGAATACAGCAAATATCTAGTAGAGAAGCCAACATATCTTTTTCCTACCTGTTTTCCAGACAAACTGGTGACCTCTCCTGGCTTCCAGATCAGCTGTTTGCAACATTAAGAAAACAAACAAAAGGAAGGGCTTCCCCAGGCTCTGCCATGCCCAATGAGGAGAAACCCAGTTCTGTTGTAGAAGCATAATTCAGATAATTCAGTCTCTTGTATTCTTTGGTCCTAGAATTAACAAAAAAAAAAAGCCAAAAAGAGAAGGCTTGTTAAAATACTTAAACCACCAAGGCAACAGGCTCAGCCTAAGGGTAACCTGGTGGCCACTGTGAATTTCCCAGTCCCTGTGAGCCAGATTTGATGAGGACGAGTCTGTTACAGGTGCTTCACTTGGAGAGGGAGAAAAGAAAAGGAGGAGGGGAAGAGAGAGACAAAGGGCCAGCTCCCAGAGGACCTACAGTCCCATCCTACAAAGCCACTGTAAATGCTTTTAGCAGGTTCTTAAGAAGAAATCTGCCAGTGCCAATAAATGGCAAGGGATCCAGTGGCAGTGTGTGGTGTGTCCCTTCTTTTCTCTATTTAGCTTCAGCAAGAATGTTATCATGATATAGGCAGACTAAAAAAGTGAGAATGGATTCCATGGACAAAATTCAGCTCCAAATCCAGACCCCACGACCTACATTTAAGATCCAGGCCTGGAAGTGTTTTAGTTCCAAACCCCGTGTAAACATGGGATACACAAGAGCAACATCAGAAATGCAGCAGGAAAAGCAGGGTAACAGGGGTTGCTCATTAGCACATGATGGACCAGCTTGAAAGGGAAAACCAGACACTACACAGGCATTTCTATGGAATTTGGGACACTCATTCAAGTCCCTTGGGATCTTTGAGCTCCAGATCAGCAACCAGTTACTCCAGAGAGGTCTCTCTGACTAAGGGATTTTAATTAAGCTCCCCAATACTTCAGACAAATACCAGAGGCACACTGTGAATGAGACAGGAATGGATCAAGTCCTGCTGCTGCAGCAGTTTTAGACCACACAATTCATTAAAATAATCACTGAGTGGTGCTGGAAGCAAGGAGGAGTGTTTCTCTGGGTCTCCATACAAAGCAGGAGACCAGCTCCTAAATGCCAGCTTCAGCAAACACCCACATTGTTTATATACTACAGAAAAGCTCCAAACAACAGAGATTCAGAAACTCACACAACAAAATAAAATCTTAAAAATTCCACTTCAGTCTAGTAATTCCAATCTCTGTGTCTCTCATTCCACAAGATGACCAACTAGATACTTAGTAAGGCAGATTTTACATGAGTTTCAAGATATTTTGGATTCATCCATATTCAGGTGGGAACAATTTGGAAATCTCAAAAAACATTCATGTTACTTCCACATCAAACAAGTTTCTGATGTAAATTTACATATTAATTTTTCTGACACAACAGCTTTTGTATTTATGCCATGTATTTATACCAAGCTTCAATTCTCCACAGAGTTCTACTTATTAGCGATTAATCCTACTTTTATAGGTAAAAATGTCACATCCGTACTTGTGTAAGGATGGAGATAACACCTGTCTTCAAGATTTGTCTTCACGGGCATAATCTTGTTGATTTTCATTAAAATTATCAGCTATTAGAAGTTCAGTCCAGAAAATTCTATTACATTCCTAACCTTATGAAAAGCGACATTGTCATAGCACATAATACACAGCATCATTCTTGATAAGAAACTGAAGATAAATCTGGAAATTGTACACACTGAATATACAGTAGAGCTTTTAATTTCAGGCTGTATTCAAATCGCTTTGAAACAGTTTCTATCATGATAAATTCATGCAATTACATTTAATCAGATCTTGACTAACTACAGTGGGAGATACAACGTAATATCTGTTATCTGCTTTAGCTCATTCTTGTGTTTCAGATGAACAGCATCTCATGTACAACCTAAAAACCCACCAACCTGTCCAAACACAGTAATGTAGGCAAGGACCAGATTTATGCTTTGCTCATGTCTTCTGGGTTAATTTTATTCAGAATTCACATTTAATTCAGAAGGCAACCCAAGCCCCAACACCCAGGTAATGTAACACAGACCACAAGTGGCCTCGTAGGAAGCACACAAGCTCAGAAATCTTGAGCATCATTGAGAAATCCGATGCAGCAGCAAGGTCCTGGGATGTGGAGAAGAAGGGCCCTCAGACATCCTGCAATTCAGCATTTTTTGCCCATCAGGGTGGCTGCTCACCTCACACAGAAGAGCTGAGGAGGAGCGACTCGCCCAGTGCCTTCAGCATCGCAGTCACCATCTATGACGGTCGGAAACCAGAGTCACTGACTTTCTGTCAAGGGAAAGAGAAGGAATCAGTAACACTGGCTCCAACACCATCCGCACACAGAGACACAAAGCCAGGAAAGGAATTATTCAGATGCTCAGATTTCAGTACCGGAGGGGAGCCACACGCCCAGCCCTGCACAGACAGCACTCACTGGACTTGCAGGGCAGCTCTCCAGGGCCAGCAAATGCCACAAAAACAACACAAACAGGCAGGGGCGTGAAATGGGCGAACCCAAGGAAACCTCAGATAACAGCTGATAAAGACGCTGTGATTTTTAATGAAGCACCAGTAGTGCTCACGAGCTGCTTTCTCGACACAGTGCCTTCATCTCAGCATTCAAAGGGTCAGCAAACAGCAGCACAGCCCTGGAAGCAGCAGCCTCCTCCCCAAAACAAGGGTTTCACATGTGTTCATTCTTTGGGCAGGACTACAAAGATAACTGGCTGCTGCTCCCCACGGAGCAAGAACAGAGATTACATTAAGTCAGAAAAAACAGAAATAAATTAGACACCAAGACATTGATTCTAATCTCCCCCACCCCAGCAGAGCTCAATAGATTCCACTGATTTACACCCCAGCAAAGCACAATAAAAATTTGTCTGTGTATCTAGGTTTGTGTAACACAGTTTGGAACAGTAGCTGTTCTGTCCTGATACGATAAAAAATTATTGCACAGGCAACATATGCTATCTACAGAAACATGAATAAATTACATTATGAAGGCCACCAACACTTCACATCAAATTTAGTTACATGATATCTCAGCTCCCAAATGTGTCAGCATGGCTAGCTGTAAACTGGCAAATATAGACAAAAAAGGAGAAAAAAAAGAAATTAAATTTTTAAAAATTGATTTCATCGACACTAGTCATTAAATTGATGGAATTGCTTAAATATCATAAAACCATAAAATGGTTTAGGTTGGAAGGGACCTTAAAGATCATCTCATTCTAAACCCCTGCTATGGGCAAGGATACCTTCCGCTATCCCAGGCTGCTCCAAGCGCCATCCAACCTGGCCTTGGACACTTCCAGGGATGGGGCATCCACAGCTTCTCTGGGCAACCTGTGCCAGGGCCTCACCACCTTCATATTAACATATTATTTCCTAAATATGTTCAAGATATGAGCTTTAATCTGAAAAAATGTTTAGTCAATATCCTTTATAATCCAGGCCTGGCCAATTAATAGTTTGCACTAATGAATTCTCTTGAAATTAAATAATGAGGTGCTGCTTCGATATTTGGAGGACCAGTCACAAGTATCTTTGTCATTTTGCTTGGTTTGTATGGAATCTTGTTTAGGAAAACAAGGATATCATGCATTAGCTGTAATGCATGGGAATGGGAATGGGAATGGGAATGGGAATATACAGGCAGTCTTGAAAAAGCCATTGCAAGTTTTCTAATGGTCATAACAACGCATTTACATTTTCTAATCCACTGCTAATTCTCTTAATGACAGGATTGAATAAAACTAGTTTTGAAAAGCAAACTTATTTTAGAAACCTGCATTTCTGCTGAAAGCATGGCATTCCAGTGACAAAATGTTAGAAATAAATAAACATGCATACAGCTGACAAGAATCTGATTTCTGATCAAAATTCAATTTAATTCTCAGCCTCAATGAAATATCCAGCAGTCAAATCCTGGTCTAATCCATGCTTAGCTAGGGAGAGGAAAAAGTCTCCGGGAAACTTTTCCCATTTTCCAGCCACTGCTGAGCAGTCAGAGGCAGGTTTTTCCAAGTGACAGGCACTGTGCTAGTCCAAGACACATTAGAGGCTTCGAAATCATCCAACAGTGAAAAATGAAAGACTCATGGCCCAATTTTGACTCTCCACTCTCACATAATGCATTGTTAGAGAAGGGACCAGTTGCTCTTTCTCCAAGTTTCCACAGGACAAGGGGTTTTTCCAGTCCTTCCGCTCCATTTCTGTGGTTCAGCCTGACTCTGCTCCAACATGGATTTACAACATTTTTAATACTGAATTTAGAAAAAGATCATCTTAAACTGTTCCAAACCTGAGACACGATTTCAGCCTTGTCATACATCAGTTCAATTCCCCCTGACTTCACTGGGAGTTGTGACCTTTCCCATCATGGGTAAATCTGACCTACTTTTTGGTATGAGATGGGAATGCTGACAAGAACACCTGGGTAGCTCTCTCCATTTAAAACACATGATGCAATTAGAATAATCCCAAACACTTTAAATAGCAACAACTAAAAAGAAGAGCCATTACAGATGATATCTGTGGCTATAAATCATTTGCCAGGTGTCTAGCACAAAGATAAGCATCATTAATCATGAATAAATTTTCTTAATACAAATGTAAGCAGTAACTGTGCAACTGTTTGCCTATTACACACAAACCCATTGCGTGTGATATTCCAAGATAATCTGGATGTTTATATCATACTCTTTATCCTCAGAAAAAGTCTGCCTTGCCTGCTCAGAAAGCTGTTACCCAAAAAGCTAATTCTATTCTGTCCTACAGCAGCAGAACTCTGGACTTGTAGCAGCAAAGGCTGATCACCACAGGCAAGAACTGTCGACCATCCCTGCGGGAGAGATTTCAAAAAAACCACTAATGCTAGTGCTACAGGCATGGAGTTTAACAAAATGAAAGTGTTTGGAGTCACATTAGTCAAACCAGGAACAGGTATTCAAACGTAAGTACCTATGTGCCCAGTCTTTTATTTAATGATGAACATAGCTACACTAAACTTCCCTTACACTTTCACACCTAAAACAAACCCTATACATTTTTCCCCTTACACATTCGGAGGGAGACAGTCCTCTGGTTAAGGCAGAGGCACCCAAAGTTCACTCCACTTCCAACTCTGTCAGAAACTTCCTGTGCAAAAAGTCACCTAAGGTCACGCTCTGACACTAATACTTGATTCTGCAAGCGCTCCCCGTGATTTCAGCAGAGTGACTTTGCATATATGAGAATGGCAGCTTGATTTTCTATACCTCCACTACCTCACCTCCAAACCTTAACTGAGAATATTTGCTCTTCTTCCGGGAGCATTTGAGAAAATCCTGGATAAAACTGAGCGAATGAGCGAGATTTACACATCACGTTGACAGCTGCCTGACAACATTTTTATCCTAAGTGGTCACTTATTGGGAATCCAAACATTAATCTCCACATTAATCTCTGGTAATTTGCTACAATAACTGTGAGGGTAAATAATGCCTGAAAAAGTATTTGGTGTTCACACATCTTCACAGAGAAGATAATTCCAAACAATGAGCAGACAGTCTCAACCAGCCTGCTTTGGGTGCGAGGAAGCCTGCACAACCTCCAAATCAACAAAGCTCAACAGACATTTCATGGTCCATCTTCAGCTATAAACTTCAACAACCTTTCTCAGCTCTCTAGTGCTGGAAAGCTCAGTAAGTCATCACTATCATCACCACTTATATTTGAAAGTTTGGGTATTTTGGAGATGTTTATAATCAAAACAGTAAGAATCTATTACTTTCCCTTTTTTCTTCTATTCAATTGTATCCAATTCTTGTTCCAAAGCTGTAGAAGATCCTGGGAATTAAAAACAAGAATATGCAATTACTGTAGTGCCAGTGAATTGCTTCTTAACTTACATCAACTTGTCTGGGGTAAAAAACACGAATCCTAAGTTTTCCTGCTTCTGTACATCCTAAAAATGTAACAAAAGCAGGTTTGAATTTAGAAGCTTAATTATAAACTTAGCTAAGTGGATTATAATGAAAGATGTTCCAGCAAGGGAACTCAGACTGATGCATTATGACTACATTAAAGAAAACACCAGAGAATAGACTTTCCATCAGTAGAACGACTTTAATTACAACAATGCTGGAGCAGAACTGTTCTGTTAAACAATGGTGCTCTTACTTCTCCTTCACTCTGAGTACTTCCAATGGACTCCACGGGAACACACTTGACTTTCAAGAATATAAAGTGAATGGGATTTTCAGACTATTACGAGAAACCCAGTTCAGGAGATCAGTGAAATACAGATGAAGCAAAATTTACTTCATTTGCACACAAACATGGATGGTTTACACTCCCTCAGAAGGGCAGGAGACTTCCAAGTCAAGGATTCAGGAGTCTGTGCAAGGCACCATCCTGATAGTTCTGTCCATGACACAGTCACCTACAGCCCCCAGGCACACTGAGAGCAGAACAAACGATGCTCAACAACCAAGAGCTCCCCAACATCTCCCTCCACAAACTGCATTCAGCGTGACCAAGTGTGCAAGTGCCCAGGTGAAACCCAAGCCCTGGGCTTCTCAATGGGATTTAACAGCCACGGACATTTTGGTGCTTTTGGTGTTGTATCTTAGCACTCAAAGAAGGGTAATTTACCTTCACAAATGTTCTTCAAGCCATTATCATACCCCTTGCAGCAGGAAAAAGTACAGAGCAATTAAGATCAAAATGCTCAAGATTGTCAATAGGCTTCTCTCGTGAACTCAGGCATTGATTTTTTTCTGAGCAGCAGAACATAGAAAGTGTCCAACAACTTTTAAGTAACCTTTTCAGGCTGCTCGTGCAGTTTTATATATTTAATTAAATACAAAAACAAAGGCTGCAGAAACTCAAACCACCCATCTCGTCAACACAACAGCAGTCACCTAATAAACTAACAGAGTCCCATTTTTACCCTACGTAATTTGGGGGGGTTATTTTATCTAGGTTATGTCTACAACCCTCAAACGCTACAGCTGAATGCCTCACGCCAGGGTTCTCAGCCAGCACAGCAGAACACAGCCCGGAATAAGCTCAGTGATTTCTTCACATTATAGCACATCCTTTCTGTAACAACAAAACTTTATAGCTTTGAGGGACAAAAAAGTTTCTTTTTGTTTATTTTTCAATGGATAGAGAAAAGTTTGAGTCTATTATCAATACACTGCTCTGCTGTAGCTTTTATCATTGGCAATGGATGAACTGAAGGTCCTTTGAAACTCAGCTATATCTAAGAATTGCTGTCACAGTTGCACAGATCTTGGATTACTGTTAAATTGCAATTAAACAAAGGCAAAGGGAGCTGGCACTACTTCCAACACCATTTCAGTAAATGCTATTGCAAGTTTTTGTTCAAAGAGGATTACTCTCACTTCACTGGCAAAGCACTGCATATAATGCACATTCAGCAGTATAATACCATTTAAAAACTAGTATTTGAAATTATTTTCCTTCAAAAGGCAAACCTGGAAACCAAACTCAGTAGAGAGCAAAGCCCCTACTTTAGCAGCAGGACCATTCACACAGAAAACAGCAGAAAGGTTCAAAGTCACCAATTACAAGGCAGCAGAGTTTCAAAAAAAGAATAAACAACCTCATAACCTCTGCTGCTGGAACAACGGCAGATTTCCTGAGCATTCCCATTAAAGTGCTTTCAGTTCAGAAATTAAATTGCTTTACTGCAGTGATTTTCTTCTGCATTCTGATATTACTTTATATTATTTGACATTAGTACAGCATCACGGGCTGTAGGTCGGGGTTTTTTTCTCTCCTCACTGGGATATGGCCACCACGTAGAGTTTATCAACCTTAAACACAAGGTCAAAATAATACAATCAAGTACCACCAGGCACATGAGCTCAGCAAAGACCTGGGCTCTGCTTAGCAGGGAAGGACCATCTGCTTCCCTGCCACAGGACTGGCATAGCTGAAGCTTATCTCCAATTTAAATTGTTATATTCTACACTTCTACACATCGACCAGAGCAACTGGGTGCATGCACACACCCAAACCCCTGACCAAAGAAACAACTGCAAACAGTCAGGAAAATCTTACCGTTTTAGCCTGTTAATCAGTTCTGGGGAGAGTATGTGGGCTTCCATTTTGAACTTCTAAATGCCGGTGACTTTGGCTAAAATAGCCAGCCAAACATGCAGAGGCCACCTTCAACACTTCTTAAATGTATAATTTTCCTTCTGCTGTAACACACAGACTATGAATAATTTCTTTTCCACAATATCTGTACCTCTATTTGTAGGCAGTCATTACTATTCTGCCATTTGCACTACCTAGCTGTAGCCCATACCCAAATGACCTAATAAGAAGAGACACACACATACATCCACAAGATAGATCCCATTTCAAAAAACTCATTTCCAAAGTGCTGAAATAAACATTTATTCCAATGCATCCTCTGCCATCAGCTGTTTATTTCAGTGCACCAAAGAATAAACTTGTAGGAAAGGAGAAAATAAAGAGCACAACACACAGCAAACACTGAAGCACTCCAGAAACACACAGGCTCCACAGAGTTCATCAAGCACTGACTCTGTACCTCTTCATTTCCTATCAAACATCGTCCATGAAGTCTTGTGATGAAGTCTCCTACAACAAAGGCTTCATCATTTCTACAGAATAAAATCCTGTATAAGTCAGGTCCCATGTCAGAATATGTATTTTAAATACTTATAGCTAGATTTGTCAAAACAAATTAATCAAAAATATTTTGTGATTCCTTAATACTGATTCATTGATTTTCCTTCTATTTACTTTGCAACATTGATGTTAAGTGGCCCAGGCAGACAGTACAACAAAAGGGTTACGAAAACTATATTGTTTAAATAAAAAAATAAAGATACAGTGAAGGCTAAAAACACAGGGGGAAAAAACCCAAATACTGGTATACAGAACCTCTAAAAACTGCTTCCTGAGCACACACACAGATGCCAATGTGCCCACACTGCACTCTGAATTCAGCTTTCACTAACTGCCACACAGACTTCAACTCACCTAGAGCAACACAGTGCAGTGGGACGGGATTGTACTGAAGAACAGCATCTGCTTTTTAGGTGGAATTCATTTTCAGAAATGCACGAGCTGCTCCTTCTACCAAACTTCCTCACGCTGCCAAGCAAGGGACTCCACGGAAGGTATCCAGACCCCCTTTCTCCTGCCAGGGCAGTATCCAGGAAGAATGTGCCTCTCCAGAAGATGCACACAGCAGCCAAGTGCCACACCAGCACATCCCATCTCTTCCTCCAGAGTGCGAAAAGCGCCAGGCAGGCACTCCAGCTCAGTACCTGGCTTTAGGATGTGTGCCTGAAACTCAGGCATTCCCAGGCACTTGGCAAGAGCCACAGAACCAGGTGTAAAAATGTGGTTTTTCGTACCAAAACCCACTCATAATACCTGCACATTTATTTAAAAGTGATCTTGCTTCCATAGATTAACTATGCATGGCAGCAACAAAAACTCCAAATTGCCATACAGGCAGTTAGAAAGAATGACACTACCCTTTAAAGCAGTTGGAGCAACCAGCTGAGTAAAACCATACAGCCAGTCAAGAGTTCTGTGATTCTGTTACCTTTTCCATTCCCATTTCTTTTCCCCTGTTGCCAGCTATAGCTCCTCACTCTATTTTATTACGTTGGAAAGTGTAATCTCTTTAGGGTGAAAAATATATTTGCCCTGAACACAATATAATATGATTCACACAGGGGTCCCTGACACTGTTGCAGTGTTGATATAAAAAATAATCATAATTATATGAACTGATAAAAGACCTCATTGTAATATTATTTAAGCAAGGTCAATCGCCCATGCAGGTTGCTCTTACCGGAGTTCACGTTACATCACTGGTCCCATCATCCTGACCTTCCCTGCTGTCATCCCCATCACAGTTCAATTAACAGAGGAGTCCTGCAGTGGCTTGATGAGCATCTGCTGCCTCTACCCGGCAGTAATTCAATAAGGATACGCCATAGGAAGAGATAATGAGAAGTCAGCCCAGTTGTTCTGTCTCCCTCCAGGAGAGCAGATCAGTTTGGTTTATGGGAAAGAGCATGACCTATGAAAATTATCAGTTAATTTTGTATTTCAGAGCTCCAACATGCAACTTAAAGTGTTATCTGGTTTCTCTGGTGGTGCTGCCCACAAGGATCCAGAACCATTTTTCCTGGTGAGTCCCTGATTAACAACCCTTCCCACACCAAAAGAATTCACCTTTTCAAATTTTCTCTCTGCCAGTTCCACCAAAGGAATGGTTTCTATTCATGCATTCAGCAGTGGTTGGTCTGAATTAAAAAATTAAACACCTGAGCAGAGAAAACAGGCCAAAACTGCTACTGAAGTAATTCAGGCAGAATGAAATTCACACACACATCAAACCTGGATGAAACACTTCCACAAAACCAAAATCTCCTACACTGCAGATAGTGTCGGCCTGGGTCTTCTCTCCCTGCCCCACAGAACATTGTCCTCAATGGTGCCCAAATTTTGTTTCTTTCTCCATTTCCTTCTGCACCTTTCCAGCAGAGACTTCCCTTAACTTCCACCTATCATCTGACTCTCTACTGTTGCTTTAGGAACATTTATTCCATCTGTAAAAACTCAGAGCCACCTACAGTCCCTTCATCTTCCACCACTGGATGTCACAGGGACTGTGGCTGAGGGATATGGCTCTGTGTGGAGTCTTGCCTTGTGTTTGTAGTGTCCTTATGAGTTTTGCTGCTTTATTTCAACAATCTTATTCACTGAAATAAGACATTAACTTGATTTCAGATACAATTTTCTATTTTACATCTCCTTAATATCTTTAAGGCACAGATTTACTGAAGATGATAGGCATGAGAGGAGAAAAAAGGAAGATATATCCTCCCTGAGTTCTGCGAGGTGATCAGTGAACCATAGTGAATTTACACAGCTGCTCATTCCCACAGCTCCACATTCACGGCTTCATTTCTCTCAAGATCAGCTTCATTTGAGCCATGTCCTTTCCCATCACACAATTATCTGCATTGCCCCAAAGACTGCCTGCCTGCTCTGACCACTCTTTCTGCTGAGTACAGTCATCAGGGCAGCTCATTCCTCACTCACGGGACAAGACAGCTTGGCATGTCCCTACTTCAGTCCACCCTTCTGCTCAAAGTAGGGCCAGACAGCCGTGAATCACACAAGATACTCCACACTGTTCCCAATTGTTTTAATTTTGCTTCTGTTCCCACCAAAGAGCTCAGCCTGCCAAGCTCACACAAACTGACATGAGATCTGAAGTTGTGCTTCACCTTGTCCAAGTCCCACAACCAGGACCTTCCCTCATCTCAATACCATTCTCTTTTCTCCATTCAGTTCTGCCATCTCTTTACTCACCAGTTTCATCACCTGCTGCACATCTCCTCCTGGGTACCTTGTCCTTAATCCTCAGATCCTTCCTATCCTTTGCCCCTAATCCACTTCTATACTAAACTAGTTGATTTCTTCCAAAAGGCAACAGATGAAATTTTATTACATCTACCACCTTTTCTCAGCTTGGTTTCTTATCCCTTTTCTCACCCTCACCCTCACAGTTCCTTCTCCTAACTAACCCTTTGCTCACTTGTATTTCCCTTCTATTTTCTGATTCTCTGGGGGTCATTTCTCCCAGATATTCTCCTCTATTGTTTTTTGCCTTCTTTTTTCTCTTATAGAAGCTTGGAGAGGAAACACTAGACATACCACATTTATATCCAAAAGAGGATACTATAAGAATTTTAGAGTTACAAATAATCAGCATTTAAGAAATCCTGGAATTAAGGTTGCCTCGCAGGAATGTATTAAGATAGTCAGGTTTCATAATTACATCTATTTTTACCATATTACTTAAGTCTATAATAAAATGCAATTTAAATCTATCTTTGACTTCTTTCGCTTTTATCTATTCATCACATTTGCTTTCAACCCTCTCTTAAAGCCTTACTCATACTTCTCTTTGAAACAGGCAGAAAGTACCTGTAAATCCAATAACTGCAATTGCAGAAAATGTTATTTACTTCACTCTTAGCAATTAGCATTAAAAAAAAAATTATTTAAATATATTAGGTTAAATAACTCAAAATTTAATAACCACAGCTTCCATTTGGTTAAAGAGAGATTCGACATAGCCTATGCAACAAATGCTACCAGAGAAGTTAGTCATGTTCACTGGCTACTTTTGATTTAAAGCTGCATCTCAGCATTAATAGCAAAGCAAAACATATATATAACATATATATAACAACACATACATTCGGTCATACAGGGAACACCTGTAAGCTGCAAGCAAGGAATATAAAACACTGTTTCAGGACAAGGATGGAAAACAACTCAAGTGCCAAGACAGGCATAGAGGGATATTTTAGGAACACAGCAGTAGGGGGAGGCTGCCCAAATTCCACTGAAGTTCCAATCATCCATACTTAACTTGTATTTTGTCCACTGAAGTTTGGGATGGTTACAGTAGAAAACATACAAAAACACATTTGTCATACTAGCCAAGGTAAACTCATCAGACTTTTGCAGGTTAATATATTTCCCTGCTCATTTCTTCCACTTTTCCTGATTAGCTGAATTAATAAGTCAATTAATGCATAAAGCCTTCTGTAAAAGCACACCCAGATGGATGTTTACCAGACTTCAGCCTTCTTTTCCATGTGTTTCAGAATTTAAATAAAAATTGAGCCAACCTTCAGGAGAAATCAGTGCTGGCAGAAGCTCTCTTTGTGGGTTCACACTAAGAGAGATTAGCAGCTTCTGCAGTGAAAAAGCTGTGCTTGAACCTGAATAAAATCTTCTTGCTAACTGAAAGTATTTATGACTTCTTTTACAAATACTCTCAGTATTAAAACCTGCATCCACTCCCAGAGGCTTGTATTCCACATTATTTGAACTATTTTACATTCCTCCAGCATTTTCTTCCTTCAGAAAGATGGGAATCTGAACTAAATACCAGACTTGATAGCAGCAGTAATCCAATATATCTGATTATGTTAAAAAAATCTAAAATTAAATTAGAACTTAAATGGCAGAAATAAATATATTGCAAGCCCTAGGCATTCCTTTAAAAATTGGCCTACCAGGCAATAATATTTGGCAGAGGCAGTACAAGAGCTGGGTCATAATTCTATGGATACTTTTTTCTTTATGTGGTAAAACTAGCAGGGAAGTGGGTTACAACTGGAGTTAAAACTCCATTTACTATGTAATTTTTACTCAGTACATGAGCCCTTTTCTAAAGGACTGCAATCGCTTGGCGTTATACAAAAAGATCAATATGTAGAAAGTGGAAAATGTCTCCTGTCCTACTTTCAAGAGTGGGATTTAGTCATGCCAGCAATTGTTTCATATGATCATTCCAACTCTGAGATAAAGGGAAGAACAAACTGGAGAATTTTTGGTGTCGTGAGAAGACTCTCCTCTGAATTACAGGAAAACACACATTTGCAAATATAAATACGCTTAAAATCATGGGCTCTGCTTTTCCTCTATTTGTTACTCTTCCCACTAAACAAATTTAGCAGTGATTTGGATTTGGTGTTAATGAATGCCGAAAGCAACTTGGCATTCCCTTGCCAAGGACTTCCATAAACTGCAGTTCAGCAAAACAAGACAATCTTCTTATCATGTGTAAGAGCTCAATTAAATCATCCTTTTAATGTAATCCTATTTAGTGGCTCTCACATTTTCTGTCCTGATGCTAGTGATGTTAATGGCTTAAAAAAAACCAAGGAATACAAATACACAGAGGTGGAAGGGAAGGACAGAAGACAGGAAAATGCAGCTTCTGTTTCACTGAAGATCATCTGACGGGGGAAAAAACAAAACAGCAAACCAGAACCAAAGAACCCCAAACTCAGAAGCATGGAAACAGCTTGCACAGAACATAAAATCCAACAGTTTTCCTGGACCCCAGTCCAATCTTTCAAACACAATACAAATCTGAGTTGAGAAAAACTGCTCCAATCAAAGACTTCCAAGCAATTTTCCAAAGTTTGCCTGCTTCAATCTGCAATACTTACTTAGAGGTCAACACCTTGCTAAGGAAATCAATGATTATTACAACAAACATTCAAAAAACCACAGGAGAGGGCTCTAGAACAGCCCTGAAAGGCACACAGCTCTTTACGCAGAAGCGACTAATCTCCCAGAGTACTATGTAAATTGGCTAAGCTTAAAAGTTGCATTTAAAATTATCCTCAATATCCATTACAAAAGAGAGGTACCTACCCACTGATAAATTAGCAATTGTAATAAGGGACTGTAAGGCTAAGGGTAAATTGATTGTTGTTCCTAATTTTCCCTTTATTTTAATCCAAAACTCTCCAAATTGCAAAAAATAAAAGTACAGGCGAGAGGGTGAGCAAAAAGCTTTTGACTGCATATAAAACATCTAAAAATAGTGCTTCAGTGTATTTCCATATGCTGGAAGCAGCAGTGAATATCATCTGTATAAATCTATTCCTAGCACAGGTTTTCAGCAGCATCCAAGACTTGAGAATCAATTGTAAATTTGTATTTTAGATTAATCAATAAGAAAAAGCACGAGACACACTTTAAACAATATGCAGCATTTAGCAGGCAGATACAGCTATGCATCACCTCATACAAAATAGATAGAGACATTATTACAAGCCATATATTTTTAATCTTAAGGAATTTATTTGGGAAGAACTTAAAAAACTGCTTTTAGAGAATCACTTGACGGGGTCTGTTAGTGGTGTAAGACACTGCCAAGGCTGTGGGTGCAGAATCTAGCTGGTGCCGGTGGCTCCGTGGGCAAGGCTGGAACCCACACACACACAAAAGGGAGTGTTTCCCGCAGCTCCCTGTGATGTTCCAACACCTCCAGCAGCTGAAGAGCTGCACTGGAATATCAATGCATACCCTACCTTCAGATGAACGAGCTGTCAGCACAAGGCAGAAAAAAGGCAGGTTCATAACTACATAGAACATAGAGAAGCTGCAGATTCCCTTGCCAAGCCCACCTTGAGAGAAGGTGACCCCACCAAAGCCATGAGGACTCTCCAAGCTCAGGTCAATGCTGTCAGACTCACTGAAGCAGCTGTCACTCTCAACACTCAATAGTCCACAAATCCCACATGAATAAGTGACAGATGTCACATCTCCCAAGAGTGAAATGATGATAGTATACACTCAGGAACTGATGGCCAGCTCAGAGGTGCTTCTCTTCTTTGCTGGCAAGATTGATGTCTGGTGTATCAACAGGGGAATAGCACTTAATCCATGAGGGAACATCATACAGACACTGATAGACTATCCTACACCAATAAGAGAAAGAAAAAAGGAGTTTTTCTCCTTCTCTATTTCTGGATTAGGCCAATTACTATCAGATATTTGAATGATGACCCTGGGAAATGATTCCATCTCAAACAAAACTTGTACCAGCACCAGAACTAGGTTGAGCAAAACCATCTCATTCCAATGCCAGTTTGTCAGATTGTTGAAGCAGTACAGAAGGATCAGGGAACCACCAAGACCCCAAAACAGGACAGCAGCAGCGCTCCAGACAAGGGAAGATCTTTGGGTCAGAGGCAGCAGGACTCTTGACTCTCTCTAAGGTGCATTGCTTGAGATGAAACCTCTCGAGGCCTCTCAGGGATGGATGTGCCAGTAAATAGTCATGTACCAGCTCCACTAAATCTCCTAAACATTTACCTGCATCGTTTTGTTATCTCTTGGCAGCCTAACACAATCTTGCCATGCCATGCACACTCCACCAGCAAACAGTGAACCTTTACATTATCAGTGATTTGAGACAGAACAAATGCTTCCATTTTTGTGGTATTTCAGTGGACACTTTATGCATACAAACTGATATACAGACACTGGAACACAGGGAAAACTCTGCTCATTTCCTCACTTCAATTATTTGCTGTATTAAATATCATTTATTAATGCAAAACAACTTGTAGAGAGAAGTAAGTCAAAAGTACTGACTTTCCCTTTTTTCTCACATAGCATTTCTCATCAGAGAAGACCCAGGAGTTGCTCTCAGAGCTAAAAATAAACATATTATTCTATGAAAACAGGTTAATTAGGAATGCAGTTACAGAAGTAAAATTCTTTCTGCTTTTGTACATATACACTTCTCTAAGTGCCCTCATGCAAGTCTATACCTTAACAGCTCTCCAGACACACCCACCAGAATCTGCTCAGCATCCATGCTTGTTTCCATCCTAATACAGAGAAGTTTCTGTAAATTCAAAATCTATTCAAAGGTTGTTTGCTACTGTTTAATTAACTTCTGAACAAATAGAGATACCTGTTTTCCTCCAAAATTCGTAATTTTATTTTCTCTAATGAATACTGCCACTGTTTAAGGAGATCACTGTGCACATCCAGTCTCACTTCCCACATTAAACAGACCAAAGACCCATCCTGAAAACACACGTATCCAGGCCATAACTTTCACTGAAGCTATGATACATACTTTAAATATGGATATCACCTTGCTTTGAAAGTGTTAAGAGTTGGGAAATAAGGAATTGTGTATTTATGTAAATTCTTCTTGCAGTTAAGCACCATTTACAGCTATAAATTTGAATTTTAAAGTACCAAATTAAGAAACAAACAGGTATGTAAGCAGTGAACCCTGTCTCTTCTGTACCCTTCCATTCCAATACAGCAGTACGAGTCTGACTGATGGAAAAAAAAAATTACTGAGGGGAAAAAAAACATCATTGCTTTTTAGCAAATACCCTCAAATGTGACCAGTGATTTCAGGTGCCCCTTACAGGACACAGCAAATGGGCTGGGATTGCAGGAAGCAGGTGATGAGACACTCCAGAAGCCAGACTCTTTTACAGGCATCTTAGAGAAATGACAAAGAAATGTATCCAAAATTATTCACATTACATACACCATTGCAAGTTCTCTTCTGATTGCCTTAGGGGGGTTAGAATAGCAGCCTGTGAAAAATAAGCGTCCATCAGGCTCCTTGTGATTTCCAGACACGCTCAAAAAAAGGGTTGTGCTTCTACATAATCCTGACATGCTAGGTGTTATTTGGGGATTTAAAAAGACATTGTAAGGATCCTAATAAAATCTATTATATATTGCTATAGGATATGAAAAATACTAAGATAGATTTTAAAAAACCCAGCTTTTAAAAAAGGTTTTAAAAAACCCAGCTTGTCTAAGCTTTTGTAAAGAAGTGACTCCCTTCTGAAAGGATCCAGTTCAAAAAGTCTGTACTAGAGGAAAGAGAAGCCGAAGAGAAAGGAGAAAAAACATCCAAAAAATTATGTCTAGACAAATCTGGTGCATACACTTCTTAATTAGTGTAATATATATGAATTTTTCATGACAAAAAATTTGATTTCTTCTGAAGAAGAAAATCAGTATGAATTTAAAGCTTTCTCTAAATCTTTCTTTAAAAGACTGCAAGAAGCGCTAGATAAACCCTGTATCAAAGGAATTTATGCCATTTGATATGAAGTATTACAATACTGGACCTGAGTCTGCCGTCACTGAACTCAAATGAAATTTGTTAGCAACCTAATCCACTTCAGAAAAAAGCTGCTTGGTTAAAACTTGTTTTACTTTATTTCCAGAAGGAATACTGCCTTTCTGGATAAAGCCCTGGACCATGTAATGTATTCAGATGAGCAGTCATATACATAAAATACACTCATTAATGTACTTACTGAATGTGTTTATTAATAACCCCATTTCCCACAGCCTCTTAGAAATACCATAACAAGAAAACACATATATATTGCAGCAAAGTGCAAAGATGGAAGAAAAAAATCCATCAGAAATCAAGTTCACTCGTTTGTTTAGCATGACTCCTCAGTCATGACTGCTTCAGTGCCTCAAACGGAATCCAAGTGGCCTCTTGTATATCAAGCTGGGTTTCTGATGCAAAACAAAATATTTAAAAAATTATCAAAATGAAATCTGAACAGTAGCTACCCCTTCTCCTTGCTAAAAGTTATGATCTCATTTTAAAAGCAATTAACTCAAGTACTATCCCATCAGGGTGAAAAATGTAAATCTTTATTTCCTTTATGGTTTTACCTGATTAAGAAGGTGTCTCATGGATGTACCGAACCCTGGATTCGTACAGATGCTCCCTAGACACTTCCCTCCAGTTTCCAACACAACCTCAGCTGTTTCATCAGCTCACCAGTGCTTCCAAGTCCTTCTCACGCCCCTCCTCTGCACACAGGTAGCAGCAATAGATGGGATGCCCACCACACATGGAAGGCTCACTGCACACAGGATGCTGCAGCCTTCCCATTCGTGGGAGCACTCAGTTTGTGTCTGCTCCAGGCAGACACCAGCTCCTATTCCACAAACAGAAATGTAATTGCCTTGGACACACCTACCACCATGAAATCTGGTTCAGACCATGCAGCAGAACTGAGGCACGCACAGTCCAGGCTAAAAATAAAATTTAATAATACATTACACACAAGCTCATAATCAATTAGCATATATAATTTGGCAACACATCCTATATTATTTGATACGAAATTGATTGTCTGCAACTGGCATGGTACAAGACCTACAATTAAAATTAATCACTCCTACTACAACAGGAAAAAAAAATTCCTCTATAAATATTCCTCTTACAGTGCACCACTACTTTGTTTCTTTTCCTTAAGGACCAGATGTATACATTGTGCTATTATATCAGAATCTGCTTTATCTCAGAAGAGGAAGTTTTGTGTCTTTCATGGTGGCAACATAAAATCTGCAGACATCACCTTGAATGCATTCTAAGGGATGCTCAGAAAACCAACAGAAAATTAAAAGCACCTCAACACATCTTAATGCTTTAAAAGAGCACACTGTGGGGAGAGGGGGCAAATCCCCTGATGTTTTGCATTAAAACATCCAGTACAAAACTGCAACACAGGACTACGGCAATGAACCCTGAATGAGCATCCAGGCCAAGGTCTAGAGCCCCACAGAGCCACGTGGGCACAGATGGTTCGAAGTAACATCCACTTCCAGATCTGCTGGTAGAGGTGAAGCTCAGCAGACAAAAACCAAGCCTGGGTACTGCTGGGGTACTGAGGGAGGCAGCAGCAAGAGCCCTGTCCTCGGACACCTGCAGTTATGGGATGGATGGTGGAGCTGTCACCTGGATGCCCTGGAGCCTCCTCGCTAATGGGACCGCACGGATCCTGCTGCCACTCCAGAGCAGGAGCTCCACGTGTGAGCAAAACCCAGGGTTTGTCTCCACCAGCCCCGACTGGCACTCCTGGAGCGCCCAAGCACAACCTGCTCTGCAGCTGCTCTCCTGCACAGCCGCACCAAATCGCTTTCCCTTTCTGCTCACAGCAGTTAAGCAGCACACAGAAAATTGAATCATAAGGGCAGACAAACAATGCATCACACACCACAGCACTAGGAAATCTTCCTGTCTTCTGAAAGAAACCCACTGCTGAAGCCTTAATTTGAGGGAATTGAAAGCCTCATAACAATTTACGTTGGATTAAGGTTCCTGCCCAATTAAATGCCAATACTGACAGTCCTAGATGAGTTCCCATCTTTTGAACAACCATCAGCCACATGCTTACAGGCAACAACATGTCAGAGCACACTGCACTTTATCTGCCTTCCCTCACTGCAGATTATGTTCCTCGGGGATGCAAAATCTCACAATCCAACTACACCAGCTGAGAACTACACTAAATATTTCAAGCACCTCCAGTAGCTGATGGGCACCTCCACTCCTCTCAAAGTCTAAGAGCACACCAGTTTCTTCAACTTGTAGGTGACATGCACAGGAAAAATCAGCATCTCTCTGGAGTCATTCTTGAGATATCCAGCTAAGCCACTGGCCACTTTCCCACCAGCCAGTCCAACCAATTGCTGGAAGGCGCCACTGGCTCACATCAGCTGGAGCAGGCGTCCTTCGGTCTCATCCATCCTCCCAAGTTCATAGAAATGTTCTTCCAACTTTTGAGAGGCCATAGCCCTGGTGTGAGACCATAGCCCTGGTGTGAGATGGCATTCTCTGTGAAGGAAGAGTCCCCCTACTCCCTGAGCAATGAGCCATCCCTTGCAGCAGGATCTGCCCATCACCACTTCATCAGCAGCCTCAGGCAGGGAACAAGGTGTCAGGCTGACACTAGTAAAGGTTTCCTGCTTAATGGTCATATTTGAAATGTGTCACAAAGGGAAAATATCAAAGTGTACCTGAAATTTTAGTCCATCTTTATCTGCAGATTCCTTTCACAGCATCTTGGAGCTACCAGCTGCGAAGATGAATTCAGCAGCCCTTCTGCCCTGCAGAGTTCCATTACCAAACCAATCCCTTCCCACCACCGTCCCATCACGCACCATGTCTGAGCTGGAGACCAGGACATGGGGTAGTGTCAGGCTGGGCAGCTGATGCTTCTTTCCTGGGGATGGAGCTGCTCAGAAAAGTTCTGGCTTTTATCTCCACTGCCTCTCTCTGATCAAAGCAAGGCTCTTCATCCTCACCTGAGCCTGCTGCCGAGACAGCTGTGCCGATTAGGAATAACTCCCATCCCCCATTCACAGAGCTGGATTACACAAATGCAAATGTTACACAAGAACAGCCTCTTCTCACACACTCTCACAAACGTAGGTATCTCTCCCTTCCCTTCCAGCCTTCTTAATTTCCGTTTCATTTTTAATTTGCATACTCCTTCCAGCCTGGTTTTAGCCCATTTACCACACTACAAATGATTTATAAAGCTTAACAGCAATCATGTATCATTGTCGACATACATATGTTTGACTAGACTCACAGCAGAGAGCTTGTTTTAGCTACTCAAAAACTATTTGCTATATAACAACACAGATGATTCACTTGATACCAGTGTTTCTGATAATGTATTTTCTGCACTGAGAGCAAGGAACCACAAAACAAATCTGAAGAAAGATCTGGCCACTTTCAGTGATAATTCACTGCTTCTCTTTCTTGCAGAAGCCCTGATGCATTTCATGTTCCAACCTCTGTGACACCTCTCAGATGTTTTGTCTGAGAAAGCCTGGATGGGCAGAACCTATCCTCAAGAGTTCTCACTGTGTTCTCCTTTCTGTAACTAAGCAGTATAGACCATCTAAATGGGCACAGCCAAACTGTGACAAAAGTTTGCCAAAAACAATCAGTTAGTCCTTGAGGAGACTCAGGCTGCTCCTGGGATAAAATTCCACTCCTGAAAATCAGCTTGATTTCATGATCAAGAGCCATCACCTGCGCTCCTGCAATTCACATGTGTTACCACCTATCACTCCTCAGCACGGAGCAACCATCTCCTGTGACCTTGAAGTTACCTCTTCCTCCTGAGAGACACAGAGCAACAATTTCATAAAGTGGTGGCAACTTCTGGAAACCCAAATCATATTGATTTTTTCATGTCTGTCTTCATACATCTGTAATCCCCAATGACTCCAACATCAGTATCAGACAGCATAAGCATTCATCTTTCAGTTTGCTGTTGAGTGAAATGCCAGCAGCTGACAGCCCCTGCTTCATGGGCATTTATCTGCAGTGTAACACTGCTAAATAGAATCTGATTCTGAAGCTGTCTCAGCTGGAATTTTTTTATTTCAACACCTTTTTCATTACTTTATTGGTTTAAAAATACTGGTGACTACCAACAACATGTTTGAGCTCACACTTGTCTACAACATCCTTTAGTCCATCTCTAAAACCGTGTCATACTGCTGGATGTTCCTGTGTTGGCTGCATCTGGGGATCAGAAGCATTTTTGTCCCTACAACCCCCTGGTTAGCTACAGTATAACCCAAGCTGTCTGGGGGAAATGAGAGCAATACCACAGAACATGTACAAAACTTTCCCAGCCTTTTCATTTGCTTAAGGTTACCAGTCCCTCCAGTACCATTACCAGGGTTCTTGGCAGTACTGGACCTGCATTTCTCACATCTGGAAAAGCACCAACAGCCTCTGCAGTCACTGAGCATCTGAGGCAGCATAGAACATTTAAGGCTTTTCCTTTTCTTGTTCTGGGCCCTTTAATGACAATCCTGACACATACTATGTATACACTGATAAGAAGAACTTGGTACCTCTATGCTCTCCTATTTTTGGCAGTCTGTTTCTAAAGTACAGGTCTACCAGCCACCATTCCTTTCCCTGTCATGGCTCCAAACTTCCTAATCTAACAAAAATAAAATAAAATAAAATAAAATAAAAATAAAAATAAAAATAAAAATAAAAATAAAAATAAAAATAAAATAAAAATAAAATAAAAATAAAATAAAAATAAAATAAAAATAAAATAAAAATAAAGCCAACCCCCAAACCTGTATTTAATACAGACTGAAGAACCAGCTGCTTGCACAGTCATGGACAGGAGCAGTTTGCATATCAGAGCTTGAGAAGCACTTTTCAAGGAGACTCCATCTGCAGTAACTAACTCATTTAGAGCTCTAAAGCAGCTTTTTCCTTCACAGGAATGCAGGGAAGGGAAATTCAGCCTGATGGGCTTACTACCAGTTTTTGTTCAACATGTGCATAACACACCACTGGTGGCCATGGTGCAGTTGTAGGTGTGTATCACCCCTATTTATGCGATAGGATGTGGCTCTAACACCCAGTTCCTCAGAAAAAAACCACACACAGCTCTTCTGCTCCAGGATGGAGGGGAAGAGGGCCAGGAGGAAGGACATACCTTTCTCACCTCTTATTCAGCCCACAGCTCAAAACCTTCTCTTCAGCAAAACCAGTTCTTTTTACACAGGTTTGACAGCAGCAGCCTGAAGGCAGGATATCCATAATCCACTGTGCTCAGATCCGTGTTTCAGTGCCCAGCCAACACACGGACCCACCCATCATCTGGGCTTCCCAGAGCTGCCACGAGTGCTGGGACACTGCTCCACAATTTCAAGGAGCTCACGTAAAAATTGATTCAGCAGAAGCACAGATATCTGTGTTTGTGCTGTCTATAAAAGATAAGCTGAATGATTTCTGATGACCATCTGTTAGGAATGGCTATTTAACATTCCCATTTCGACTGTTGTTTCCATCCATTATTTACCAGACCCTGAGCTGTATTTGCCAATGGTTAGAAACATTATTTAAATTACAATACAGCATCACAACCACTTCATTACAATGTGGCATTTTGTAATTTGCAGATATGATAGGAGAAGACAAATTCAAGCTTAAAAGCTATTTTGTACTGAGGTACAGCATTAAGCATCTGACTCAGGGAGTAGAGACTGACAAGTACATGGGTGAACAAGGATTTCCAAAGGGATAAGAAACTGACCAGCATCCAAACAGCTGATGGCAAAATAAAATTCCAACATCCTTCTCTTTTTTTTTCTCATTTGTTGGCTCTCGTCTAATATTCCTCAAAATCCCATTCATAAAGGTTTAAGTTCTGCTGCATTGCTTCTTTTTTGTCTCAGTATATGTATTACAGCTTGCTCAGTATCTTCTACTCTCTTTCTTCCTAATTTCTTTGTAAAAATATTAGCAAATTTTCCAGGAAGAGGAATAACTGTCAGAACTGGAGTGTAATCCAACGTATTTCCACCTATGAGGATTAAACTATGTTTGACCCCCATGTGGTGGGCTTGATGTGGTTAAGATTAATGAGACGATTATTTCTAGCCGAGGTACAAGGCCCCCAGTTGTTTCACTATTTCAGCACCAACCACCACACTCCTTCTGCAGTGTTTGATACCCACAAAATAATTGTGAGCAATTTTTCAGGAAGACATCATGAGTATTACGCTTATTAAAAAAAAAAAAAAACCCACAGAAATCACTGAGATGAAAAGGAAATGGGATAAGTTAGAGCCACTGGCCTTAAAGCTTTTCATTTGACAAATTTATATTCCCACAAGATATTGTGCAGTACAGCACCATCAATTGCTGCTGTTCAGCTGCCCTCCCCCAGGGATCTGGGCTTACAGCTCCAAACACCGGCACGTTAAGGCACAGACAGTCCCCACGGATCCTCACAGGGAAGAGAAAACCCACACACATAGGCTGCTACACAACGAGCTCTTCCAAGGTGTGTAGGTCTCTATCCCAACAGACTTCTCACAGCATCATTCGGTACTTGTTAATATTGAACACAGACATGGCTATTTTAGAGCAGCTGCAGCCTCACAGAAGTGCACAGTGAGGGACCAGGTGATGCTCTGCTCCACCACTCTTGAGCAAAGCCTAACAACTGGTCAAGGAGCTGTGTACGCGCTGTGACACCTATGCTCAGCAGAACAGGGAATGCAAGACTCCTGACAGAGCCCAGCTGGAGGAAGTCAACCACTTGCTTAAGCTGAAACCAGTTTTTTAAAGCATTTCAAAGCAGGGACAGTGGCGAGTTCCTCTGAGTAATGTGTGTCCAGGAAACTTCATGTGAAACCTCTACCTATGCAATAAAGGGTTCATACCATGTAAAAACCTTGTACCCCCGTGTTCCTTAGGAGTTATTTAAGGGACAGGACTTCTGGTCTACAAAGACACTTGAAAGAAAGAGGAGATACACATCTTTGGAATCTCCACATCCTAAAAACCCAGAGTGTAATCTCACTTTAAGAGCTGGTACAAATTTATACTGAAAAGATCTTTTAAGTTCTCAATATATAAGCTTATATAAGATGGACTTTAAAACAGCAGCTTTTATAATACGCTCTTCAGTTCACCAGAGGTAATGAGTAGACATTTTTAACAAAGTTCATTATAAATCCTTTTAAACATGAACTACATTTGAACTTCCACATCTTATATGGCAATGATTCGCTTCAGTTATTCTCTTAGTCCAAACAAAGAAAACGGATCAGCCATAAAGACCTCCAAACCAGGTAATTAGAGCAAATGCTTTAAATTGAGGTAGAGCTGTGGAAGTCAAACTTTAGGCTTTGGTCTGATCTGAGGAAGTTGGTTTTGCTGTTTTGTTATATATTTGCTGAAAATGTATAACGCAGAAGCATGACTTTCTCTAGTTCTGGTCCCCAGCCCTGGAGCTGGTTGTCTGAGCTTCACTGATGGACATCACCAGCCCAGGAGCAGGACTCCCACATCATGGGAGCACATGCCTCCAGAGGAATGTGTTGTTCCACCTCCCCAACCATGCGTGCACTCACCTTCTGCTCAGTTCACCAACAAAAATACTCAGGGGAGATGCTGCACACCTGGCATGAGACTCACAGCAGAGGCAAAGGACCACCTCCCCAGGATGAGCCAGGCACACAGGTACAGCATCACCAGCTGCTGCACAGGGGCTCCCCTGGCCCTCTTTTATTTTTATGGCAAGTGAAAAGCAGCTTAGTGTCCTACAAACCTCTGCCACATTCGCCAGAGCACAAGGGTGATAAAAATGACAGAGCTACTCTTGGGGAAAAAGATTCAGAGAAGCCACAAACTGCTAAGGGCTTCTGGGCATTAGTGTGTGGGAGAAGGAATACAGCTCAAATTCAACAAACCACACCCTCCCTCACAATCCTCTCCCCCCTGACTTGGGAGGAGAGGCCTCAGTTCCCTATATGCCAGCAATTAGAGCAAATATCACCTGTCCCAACTACAAGAACTGTCTGGAAAGGTTTTGCTGTCACCTTCAACAGAGCAGGATCAATCTTATCAGATGTAAATTCCCTGGCTGAGTGGTAACCACAAGGTGACATTCCCTAACTGAAGTTGCACAAAGCACTTTGCAGTAATCAAACTGTGAAAGTAAATAAAAATACTTTCAAAAGTTAACAACTTTTTCCTTTGACATCAGCACTCTTCAGAAATGCTATGATTATTTTTTTAACATTAAGAGCCAATCAGACAGATATTACAAGAAGAACAGACTTGGAATTTAGCTATGAAATTTCCTTGAGGGAAAGAGTTAAGAGACTTTAATATGAATTTATCTCTTACTTTTAGCATTGAATTCAAGGTTCAATCAAACAGAAAATAAAAAGCAAGTTTCCTATTACTTCCATAGAGCCTTTAGTTAAAAGAAACAATCTTTAACATTTAACAGAATATAAAACTAGCCAAGCTAGAAACACATCTTGCCAGTGCTCCAGCAAGTGGTAGTTTCCCTCATTAAGCACAGTAATGACACATTTGTGAGGTCTCTATGCCCACCACGAAGTATGCAGCAAGTTAATGAGACTCTGCTGGGGGCTCACAGCCTCTGTGTGTGAGATGTGGCTGATGCTGAGCTTGGCACCTTAGCCCTTACTGCAGAAACACCCATCAGGGAAACGGAAGGGAAGATGTATAAAAACTTCCCACAGCCACCTTTAGCTATCAGGAACAAGGTAGAAGACACTACATTAGAGATACTGATCAATTCTGCAGAATTGATATTTAATCAGTCAGGAAGTGATTGCACTTGGTGCAACTGGGAGGCCAAAGCCTGTCTGTAAATGATTTTGTCAACGACAAGGAAGAGTCTTTAGGAAAATTTCTTAAATTTTATCCCCTTGCTTAGACTAACCAAAAGAATGCATTTATATGTTCTTTTGGATCGAAGGCAGAGGAGGAAGGGGAAACACAGCGAGCAGAGGTGGGATGGTATGGATTGTGCAGGGGCAGGAATACAGCCTCACAGGCCACAGTCCTGAGCTCTTGGCAGTCACCCCCAGAGCAACCAACAACTGCAATTAAAATACCCATATCAATGAAAACTTAAATGTATTTGCATCTATTCATACCTGTTATCTGCAAAATCTACTGCAAGTGTTTAACTTACTGCCCTGTTTATAACACGGCTTAATTAGGCCCCAAGGGTGACTTTTAATCTAGTTTACACCAAATAAATCCTAAATCACCAGCATTAGCTCAAATATACTCCAGAGTAAACAAGGTAAGAAGTTATACAAAATGCCTAACACAAACATTTTTGTTCCTGGGTTTGTAGTTGCCAAAATCTTCTATAAATTCCTCTCAAGCAAAGTTTTAAATCGTTTTTTCTCTACAGACTCGATTCGCCACTTTGCAGTGCAGTCTATAACCTGCTGGTTTAACCTACAAAAACTGCAGGTACAGGGCACTGCGGCTCTACAATCACAGAACTACTGACAAGAGGGAAAAATTAATCCACACTGAGTGCCATACTGCTGCTGACAAGACTCCTAATGGTTTAGTTGGCTTAGGTTAAAGTTCGTGTAGCTGTTTCTGTGACTCAGTGCAGGTGAACCAGCGCTGCCCCCCAGGACACCTCCAACACAGCCACTGCTCAGGTGCACAGGGCAGGGGCTTCCTCCTGGTGAGGGTCCATTCAAGAAATCAGCTCTGATATGAGCTCCCTTTAGGAATGATTCCCAGCTGCAAGTGAGATCAGAGCCCTGTTTGCATTTTGCTTGGGGCAGATTAAGGCAGGGGACACATAGGGATCCACAAGTTCCCTTCATCCCCGCTGTGCTTCCCCAAGATGTGCCGGCAAAGCCACGGCCTCCTCCAGTCCTGCTGCCAGCAGCACTGCCTATCACCTGGAAAGGCAGGAGAAGGTGTCTGACATGCTCTTTTCCTGTGCCCCAGAGAAATTGGGCATCATCTGCCCAATAAACCTGGTTATCTATTGAACAGACAAGCCAGAGTCCTGCAAGCCTCTTCAAAATCAGGTTGGGTACATCCCGACAATTCTATTACACAACACTGCCCGATTCATCTTTTTATTCAAAACCACTCTTTACAGAAGACAAATGAAAAGCTGAAACAACAGAATCCCTCATTGCTCCCAGCATTCTTCATTGCTAGCAAAACTGTTCCGGTAACAGTGGAAGACAAATGAGATTATTTCAAGGCTGCAGGCATAAATTATGAATATAAATGCTACGGAACAAGTTCCTTCACGCTGCCCCTTCTCACATGTGGCCAGGGAAGCAAAATGCGGGCAGGGAGATGAACAGGATAAAGCCAAACAGCATTTTAAGTTTTGCCCTCAGCAACTAACACTTGGTGCATATATTTGTGCACATATTGGTGTGTATTTCTATATTATTGTATTTTTTTTTATTTATTTTTAAGATTGTGCCCAGGCAAAACCCCTGCTTTCAAATTTTTCCTCATTTTTCAATATCTGGGCAATTAAAATTAAAGCAGAGGTTCACTTTACAGCACTATAGCCCTGGAGTCCCTCATTTTTCAAAAAGTTTGCTCTGTAAAGCCTGAAACACACAGTGCTCTGAGGTTTTTTCCCATTATCGTTTTTCAAAGCTTGGCTCTGGGTTTGGTTTGGAGGGGTTTATTTCTCTTTAATTTCTATGCTGAAGTGCTGAGAGGTACAGTAAGGATAGGTGCACACTGTTAATATTGCTACTTCTCTGTGGATTTATTTGAAAAACAGTAGAAAGGCTAAAATGAGTAAAGACTGTAGTTTTCCTCTTCATTAAACTTCTCCTCATCCATGCATAAACACCTAATTCTCCACTGAGCTTCCCAGAGTATTAAAGTCATTTGAGAAAAAACGCAGACAGCATCTTACTTACATTTTGTTTTACAAAAACAGTTACAGCTCTGCAGCAGGACAGCAGCAGCAACAGGCACTGCCACCACCCTGCTTGGAAAGGAAGGCTACCCAGCTGACAAACAGGCTGGAAGTGCTCCAGCAGAGAAGACAAGACAACCCATGACCTTCTCCCAAGAAATCCAATCACAGACTCACAGCAGGGTTTGGGTTGGAAGGGACCTTTACATTCATTTGTTCCAACCCCCTGCCATGGGCAGGGACACCTTCCTCTAGACCAAGTTGCTCCAAACCTCATCCAACCTGGCCTTGAACATTTCCAGGGATGGGGCAGCCACAGCTTCTCTGGGCAATGTCTTCCAGTGACCTTTGTCCTGTCACTCCAGGCCCTTGTCCCAAGTCCCTCTCCAGCTCTCTTGGAGCCCCTTTAGGCACTGGAAGGTGCTTTAAGGTCTCCCTGGAGCCTTTTCTTCTCCAGGCTGAAAAGTCCCAGCTCTTCCAGCCTGTCTCCAGAGCAGAGGAGTCTCCTCTTGACTTGCCCCTTGGCCTTGGACTCGTTCCATAACCCCTGCACTCCCTCCAGGAAAAAGCAGCAGGCAAGGAAGTTAATGAACTCTTGTTAGGACAGCACACCCAGCCCTTTTGTAGGGCAGCTTCTGAATACTGAGCACACAGGGGAAGCTGGAGGAAACACAAAACACTCCAATGAGCACAAGGACACCAAGCCAAGGCACCAGGACAGAAATGTACACACAGCACTAAGGCTCTCCAGAGTTAACTCATGAACCCATCCCAGGGGATGTCCTACTGCAGGAGGGGGGGCTCCAAAAAAGAAATTGTTTTATGGTTGCCAGTGCTTAAGTATAAGCTTCCACTGTTTTTTTTTTAACTTCCACGGACCTGCTGTCAAGTTTTCCCCTCTCACAGATGAACAGCAAAATCACTGCTATTATAAAGTTGTTTTAAAGTTGTAGCTCACTTTGGAACGCACATGCTACTTTGATTCTGACAACCACTGTAATCACAACTTTCTGCACTTAAAATGTATCCCTGGATTTAACGTTGTATCTAGAAAAATAAAGCAATAGCTTAGAATTAGGTTTAATCCATCAGCCCTTTAGTTCAAGGCTGGCTGAACAAAATAATGAACATGTGGTTATGGAAAAAACAATGCACTGAATGATTATGGATTGGAACCTGAAAAATGCAGTACTTTCAATAAAATGTTACTTCTTAAAATCTATCAGTTGCATTGATTATACAATCTTACAGCATTTTTTCCTACTTAAATATTAAAAATCATATTAAAAAGTTGAGGCATTAGTTATGGATGTTGATTGCTCTGTTCTAAAGTCAGCAACAGTTGCACTGTTAAGTTTCCTCAGCCTCAGGAAACGTTTACCCATTTGACTTTCACCACGCCATTTGCACAGAAAATAACAACTGCCACAGAAACAAATCTAGAAAAATAAATTCTAAGAAATATTATGTTTGAGAATTTTATATTTTATGCGACAGCTGGAGCACAGCAATGTTTTGAATGGAAGCAACAGTCAGTGCCTTTATGCAGATATTGTGCTCATGGATCCCAGCCTTTACTCAGATAAAAGGATTCCTGTGATTATGTTAAGCATGGACTATCATTAAGATAAACCAATAAAAGACAATTAATGCCACAACATACCACACGTGGTTTCTATACAACATTTCTTTGATGGCTACACACAAAGGTAAACTGTTAGTTCTAGCAATTAGCAGTTTTCATGCTTTGTTAAGGTAATGGAACTCATCCAGAGAGAGAAAGGTAATTGATGAAGGAAGATCCCACCATGGCCATTAGCAATCCAGCCAACAAATTGCTGCTCTCCTAAGAAATCCACTGTAGCAGTGCACAATCCAGGGATGCTTTTTCAGGTAAAATTTAAGTATCACCCATCATATCTAAGGCCATCTCTACCATCCCACACCTCCTCCAGCTTCCAATAACCACATGAACTACTCAACCTTTGCTGTTATAGTTCATGGTATTACCCCAGCTAAAATAGCTTGCTAAAATCACACCTCTGTAACTCTGAGTGGACCATCTATCTAAATTTAATAATTTCAGTGCAGGTTCTGTCACCAAGGTTTTGATGTTGTTTTAGACCAAAAGTTAAAAGCAGTGAAAATCCAACAGTCTCCAACTCACACTGGGATCTGTATTTAAATCATGAGAGATCAACTTAGAATCACAAAACGGTTTGGGTTCAAAGGGACCTTAAAGATCATGTCATTTCAAATCCCCTGCCATCAGCTGGGATACCTTCAAATAGACCAAGTTGCTCCAAGCCCCCTCCAGCTTGGCCTTGAACACTTCCAGGATATCCAGGGCTTCTCTAGGAAACCTGTGCCAGGGCCTCACCACCCTCACAGGGAAGAATTTATTCCCAATATCCCATCTAACCCTGCCCTCTGCCAGTATGAAGCCATTCCCTCTTGTCCTACCACAGCATGCTCTTGTCCAAAGTCCCTCTCCAGCTCTCTTGGAGCCCCTTCAGGCACTGGAAAGAGCTCCAAAGTCTTCCCAGAGCCTGAGGATCAGTCATTAACCTTCTTCCCAACAGTTGAGCACTGGCTCAGCACAGCTACTATATGAGATGTTAACAGTCATGGTATCTTTGCTAAAGGTTAATCACATCAATTACTTTTTTCTAAAGCAGAGATAAAGATCTATTGGACTGTTCACTGCTCCTCTCTCAAAACAGAGGGGAGATTGCTG
This sequence comes from Corvus moneduloides, assembly GCF_009650955.1. Classification (NCBI taxonomy): domain Eukaryota; kingdom Metazoa; phylum Chordata; class Aves; order Passeriformes; family Corvidae; genus Corvus; species Corvus moneduloides. Next base: position 33,572,536 of record NC_045482.1, on the reverse strand, counting down.
AGAAAAATCTTCAGTTTTCATTCCTGGAGGAATGAAAAAGCAGAGAATTTTACATTATTAATGAAAATCCAGGCAATTAGATAAGTAATAGCCTCCTTCCATTGCACAATACAGTTAAAGTTGCTTATAAGGCTTCCTGACAGACCACATTTCAAGCCAAATTAAAGCAGCTTTCCCAGTTATAAGTCTTGTCTTATGCACTCGGGAGCTGCAGGGTTCATCTGTGACTGTCATTAAAACTGAACTGGAGTGGTTTATTTCATCCTGCAACTTTTTAATGTTCTGGCAGATTATGAAGGTTATCCTTCCCACTTATATTTTACATCAAAAACATGAGAGAGATGCACCTCACCGCAGCTCCTTATTCAAAATACTCAACTGAATCCCTAAATATTAATCCAAGTCCTAGATCTGAATGAAGCCAAGAAGGGTTGATATGAATGCAGGCATCCCTCATCCTAAGTAAATCTAAATCTCCACCCCCATTCTACCAGCTACAGACTCTCCAGTGAATTACCAGAAATTCCGCTGGGAACATGAAAAAATTATTGAAGAACTTCAATCAAGCCCAGAATATTTCATTAAGCTGTCTCAGTTGCAATTAGAGTTTTCAGATAAAAAAGTACTTTACATAAGGATGTTGGAAAAAGTTTTAGACATTCAAAAGATGGAATGTGTCCCTATGGGTGTACATATGCAATTCAGAAACTGGGAGGAAGGATTCATCTGTTGTAAAATCAGAGGAAGAACTGAAACTCACTCTGCAGTACAAACAATCTTCACAAAGTGAAAGATCTCTTAACATAGTATTATGAAAACAAATATGAATCTTGGGTAGCCTTTCCCACTCAGTGGACTTCAGTTTCCCATATGAGGAATGAGCACAGGTTCAGTTGGCTGTGTTAAACAATTCCTCTTCTATCTGGCACTCAACAGTCTTCACTGAATATTCCTGGGTCTGTGCTATGCAGCCTTGTTCACTTGTGACAAAATTTAAGATAATTTAAAATATAAAAACAATTATCACACACACACAGATAATATTCAGAGGAAATACATGATGCCTGGTGAAAAAAGAAAACCTAACAAAAAAGAGTGTGCAAATCCTGTACGTGAAGTGCACTCTAACTCACTGGTCTTTAACAAAAAGCATTTTATGTAGATCTGATGCTCTTCGCTCAAAAACAACCAACAAACAGAATAATGTAACTACTAAATGTCAGGATGTGACATACTGGCAGAATTTATAGCATGCTAGCACACTTGCACAGCACTATGTTCATTTTTAGTAAGTCTTGCTACTTTTTACAGTAACTCACACTTATTAAAAGATGTAGCTTTATGACATCCCAATTAAATCAGGAATTCTTTTTAGATTTCATTAACTCAACAACAATGTATATTATAATAATAATAAACAACAGCTCCACTTTTGAAAAAAAAACCAGCTAATATATTCAACATAAGGAACATAACAAAGGCAGAACTGCCTCCATCACTGAGCTCAGCCCCACAGCCACAAAAAGGTGTGGTGGAAGTTTAACCTACAGTTAAACATCTCTGTGTGTCTCCTCAAGCACTACCAGCAATTTCGAACATCCAGCAGCAAACCAAGCCTAGAGTAAAACACAGCAGTCAGGACAGCAGAGTGAAACAGAAATACATAACAAATTGTGGGCACCACCATCCTTTAGGTCAAACACCCAGATGATCCAGAAACATGCATGACCCCATGTGCTACAGAAGAAAGCCAAAAATCTCATCTTTGCTCAAGATGAGCATGCTTTCCATTCCTGAAGTCTCATAATCCAATTAACCCAAGCCCACACCTGCTGTGACCTAACTTTAACACACTGTAGACAACATAACCAAATTCCACAAAAATCTGTATACTCAAAGTTATATGCCAAAGAGTGAAACTCCCTTGAGTACAGCAGCAGACAGAGAGAAATTTCAGATATAAAATTTCTCAGACTGAGATGCCATTCCAGGACATCTCTCATTATTGTTTAAACCCTCAGTTTCCAGGCTAAAATAATTTTTGACAAATGTGTGTCCAGGTCAGCTGTTGTCACATCACTCATCTTGAGATGTGGAGTTGATCTTTCCTTCACCCTATCAGTTATTTATGGAGGGGTAGGAGACAGGATGGAAGAGGGACGATAAGCAAACAGGGCAGAACCATCACATCGCCTCTCACGATGTCTGAAATGACACATACACAACACATTCCCAACACACACATTCCTCAGAGCATCTTAGGAACAACTGCTACAGTTCAAAACAAAGTTTTTGTCCCTGCCCACAACAGGTGGGATTGGACCCAGGTGGTCTTTAAGCTCCCTTCCAACCCAAACTACTCTGTGACTCTGTGATTACTGGGACATAGAACTTAAGCTCGAGAAAACAACCCCAAACCCCAGGGCGTTGGACCAATCGATAGCACAACACAGCCTCACACCACACATACATTTTGATTTTCCCGAGGCTTTGTGGACCTGTGACAATATCACAGGTGAACTCCAACATTTCCACATCTAAAGCTCTGCCTCGGCATCCTTTACAGTGCAGTTACCTGTTCTGAACTAAATCTATGGAGTGTTCAAAACAGACCTGAGTGTTTTGTCTGATATATCCCTTTTACTTTTACACTTTCTCCTCAACATGCAAGGACTTCTTCACACATTGTGAAAGAGCATCTTCACTTCTTCTGGTAACTATCTGCTTTAAAGTTGTCTGTAAAACTGACAAAGATTTATCACCCTGAACCATTTCAGTTTGCATGGGTTTAATACCAATTTTCATACAGACTTATCACACAGAAGGAGTATTTCCTGCTTTCCTCCACGTGTTCTACAGACTTCCCAAACTTCCAGGACTCCTTCTTCAGAAAACAGAAGTCAGAAACAGGTCATCAATGCACTTATACATAAAATGGCTCAGAAGAGCCTGGTGTAGCCATGTGATTACCAAGGGCCCTTTCCCCGGACCAGCAGTGGTGGGAAACACACTAAAAGTATTTTTATTTAAGTCTCTTCCTTCCTTCCAATTCGTTTAGCAACAGGTCACTCAACTGGCCAAAAACAAGTCTTTAAGTGCAAATACAGAGTTTTATCATTTCTTCACCACTCCACTGCAGTACAGCTGGCCAATTAAATATTTAGTACAAAAGTCCTCAATATTTAATTAGGGACAAATAGCATTCTTTTGCACTTTCCCTGAATTTGAAAACAACCTTTCCTATTCTACCTACACATGAACATTTAATATGACAAAGATGTATTTAAAGTTATTAGAAGTCTGTTGATAACAATATTACAATGAATTAACATCTTGTCAGACTGCTGCACATTACAGTCTTACTACTTTATCCAAAAATAGATTAAAATAATAATTTTGCTGGTTTCAATCAAGTAACAAGGAAAATACACTTGACTATTCAGGAAAATATGGAAGAATTTTGAAACAAAACGTTAAAGATGGCATTTATTCTCTCACAGCATGTTTATAGTGAAAGGTATCATTGAAAATACTTCAAATACTTACTAAATAACTAAATCTGGCATAGCACATTTATAGTGAAAGGTATTATTTAAAATACTTTAAATACTGATTTAATAACAAAACATCATATAAAGTTTTTTTATATGTCATGGCTAGTATTATTTAGAGATTCCTACTTATTTTGATGACAGTGCCAGGTGCTGTAACATCAGGAGGCAATTCACCATTAAAAATGGTAGCTTCCACCACACAAAGCTTTAACAAGAGAGATTGGACCTGTTAGTGTCAGAATTCTTTGCTATTGGGCAAAAAACTTCCAATAATATTGATTATGCAACTAACACAATCAGACAGCAATCCATGATATTTCCACCCAGAATCAGAGGATAAAGGAGTCATTTCAGGGCTGCTTCACCTCCCTGACATGTATTTCCAAGGACGAGTACCTGAACCTTCACTATCTTTATAAAATCAAATTCAAAAGAGTTTCTGGAGGCAACCTTTTTTATTCTAAAATGACAATCCTACACACTGGAAAACACAAGTAATTAGTAAATTATCTAGTACTAGTTGCAAATCCGTTATCTATTTTTCCCACACGTATTTTAATTTACATAGGTCTAAATGAAAACAGATTATACAGGCACTTTACAACTCTTAAGAAACCTTGGGGGTTTTAGTATAAAGGCAAAAAACCTCCCAAACCACTCAGTCTTTGCTGTTTCTCTGTGTTCATGTGATAGGTGCAGTTTTGGTACTTCACCCACCAGGTATCCAGGATGGTCTGCAATTGGAATGACAGCCAGGACACACCTTCAGCCTGAACTACCAGGAACTGCCAAGAATTTTGAAGACATCTTTTCAGCTCAAGAATCAATTATCTTCTCTGAATTCAACCTTCACAACATCAAAGACGACATTAATTTTAACATGAAATACACGTCAAATAACATTAGTGCATCCATCATCATCATCGTCATCGAGCAGCGTATTCTCCTCGCTCAATGTCAGCCTGTTTTGAGGGAAGGATCCCTGTCGGAGGTTACCAGGATGGAGCTGTGACAGAGTAATGAGGGAACTGATTGTAGGTAGCACTAGGTCCTTGCCAGCAGCTCTTTGAGGTGGCTTCTCCTCACAACAAACCCTTGGGCAGTCAAAAAAATGCACGTTTGGCAGCAGCGCTTTGTAGGCAGAAGAAACCAGGGCAGAAGCAGTTTCTCACCAAAGCCCCAGGAGAGGGATGCACCCTCAAATGCATCTCCTGCACCAGTTCAGCACTGCCTCCAGCACAGTGCTCACCTAAGACATCTCTGCTGGTACTGAGCCCCAACTCCCTTAAGCTCAGTTGCTCCTCTTGGCTCTGTAATTCATGTTTTTCTCTTCATCCTACTACTTACTACATTATTCCAAATAAGAACAATCTTGAAATAACGTCTGTAAAAACAAACAGCTTAAATATGAGGCGATTGGACATAGGACATGATTTCCCAGGCCAAAGCAGACAGCTATCTGGGTCATTTATTTTCAGGGGATTTTTTTTGGTTTGGGATTTGTTGGGGGGAATTGAGGGGTTGGTTTGTTTGTGTTTTTGTTTTCATTTGGTTTTCATTACATGTATGAAGTAGAAAGTGTACTCATGCCTTAATACATTTGAACAGAAATTGCCTTATAAGCCAACATATTGTTTATACTGTAAATTACTAACCTCTTCTTCCCCTTTCTCCCCTTAACAGTGAAATTACAGAAAGAAAAACTTCGATTTTATTAAGTGTAAACATTTACACAGGGATTTCTGCCACCTGCCTTACTGGAGTTGAAGACCAATCTTCCACACTGCTGAGTAGCTCTTGTTTTCGTCCATATAATCAAAAACCATTATTTAATCTCCCAAGTCCTATCATACAACCATTTACTTCTTCTATTAAAGAAGGCAAGGCCGAACAAATATTCCCAACACTTGGTGGAGAGGTTTGCAATAATCCTGAGCTCCCCACGGGATCTATTCTAGGGGTAGCTCACTAAAACACTGCTCTCCCACACTGACAAATCTCTCACAGAAGATGCTCCAATTCTCAAGTTCCAAGTCATGCGGGGCTTTTAAATTCTGTTTACTACCTCGAAAGATTTCTCTGAACAATTTTACAACCTGCTTCAAGATCTGTGATGGCATTTAGCTCATTCTGGACTTCTACAGCAATTTTCCACTTGTTTTTAAACAGCCTGGCATTACCTATACCTACAGCACAGTGTGTGATGCTTGTTGCCATGTAATTGTATGTGCAATTGCTTCTGCAGAGCTGAAGTTTCTTTCCTGTAAATACCTTATACATTATTTAATAGTATATATTGATACCAAAGTACCTATATATAGTATCCTTATAAATATATTATTAACTCCCTGCTTTACAAGGGTTGGCTTCAGTTCATTCTCATCTCTACAACTGCTGCCACCCAAGCATTGCCATGGTCAAACTCTAAAGTAGCAAGAAGGAACCAGGAAGGAGAAGGTGAGGTGGAAACATGAGCAGACACATTCCAGAGTCAGGCAACCAACTCCTTTACAGATATCATTAAGCCTCTGTAGAAGAGTAAGTATTTAGACATTTATTTTTTTGCATCCAAAACAATAGTAAAGCAGGGCAAATGATGACAGATTAAACTAAACACAGTAACAATTCGTATCTATTAGACAGATTATGCAAATTCAGTTGTATTTAATGTTATCACACCTCATTTGTTTTAGTTACTTCAAATATTCATGTTTTAACAGAATAATTACTCAGAAATTCTGGCATAAATACAGGCATATATTTAAAGAAGCTAAAGATGCACAGAAAGAACCTTTTTGGACTAATGTGCAGCTCGCCGCAGTCTCTGCTCGTGCTCCTGCAGGAGAGCCGAGGATGTGGCTGCGTGCGCCGTGTCAGCTTGGCACGGGAGCAGAGCTCCTCCAGGGAGCACCGATTTATCAATCCAGCCGCTTGTGACACCAGCAGCAATCCCAGCACACAACAGCAGCCATCACTCCTCTGCAAATACGGAATATTGAGACATAAAAGAGCTAAATAAGTTAGAGATGCTCTGTTGAACACCGAGGGCAGTCTGCCTTGCAGGATCCTCTTCGCTACCTACAGCATCCCTCACTGCTCTGGAATTGTTCCAAGTATATTCCACAGATCAGACAGAATTGTTCACTTTTTTTTTTTCCTAACCAGAAGTACTTCCTCATTGTTATTTCAAGAGAACAGAATTTTAGAGTCATCCTGAAAAACCAAAAAATACCATATACTGTCAGAAAATCTATTTCTTAGATTTCCTTCCTTTCCCTCACTGTGATGTTGGCTGTATTTTTGGAACTACTACTGAAAAAAAAAAAAAAACACCTTCCAAGGCTAGTCAAATGAAACACCCTTGTAATGTAAAAAACATTTCCCTCATAGCAACAATAACTTCAGACCAACCTAACTGGGGCAATTTCAAAGTAGAACACCGCAGCGGAAGACCCACAGACTGCAAGAGGGGAAATAGGAAGATGAAAGTCTTTTCCTACTTTCCTTAGATTTGCTATCAGTTGTCCTTGTAGTTTCAACTGCCTCAGGAAAAAGGATTTCATTTGTTATTACTTGTAAAGCATACTAAATTTTGAAACAATTACAGAAGTCTGAACATTATTGCATTTTAAAAAGTGGATGTTTTTCAAGGGACTTTTCTCTTTTTACTAATAAGCTGAAATGTTTAGCATCTTCGCACCAGCAGTGCTTTCCCATTTTCTGAGATTATGGAAAGGTTACAGAACATACACATGAAAAAACTTTGAAACCCAGAGAGGAACAAGTATATACACACAGCTCTTCCCTCCACAGGAATACCAACATGCGAGAGTCATTCCTTATACAGTATGAGGCACAGAAATTAAAACTGCTCATCAGAGAACTTGGTCCCTCCCACGTACTTTTTAATATTATCACATAGAGTTCAGTCCCATCATGATGCACTTGTTATCCACTACTCAGTACTGCAAAGGATTTCAGGGTTTCCAATATTTGGGCTGTGGTGTAGACAGAGCATGGCATGGGATGAAGGCTTTCCATACCTTCAAAAGAAATTAAAAATTCCATTTAGCTTTATTTTCAATTATTCTGCAAAAGTGTTAAAGGCCTTTGCAAATATAGCCTTTTCTGTTTTTTAAAGCTCCATTAGCACAAATGTCTCCATCTGAGACACACACCAGCGTGAATGGTTTTCCATCTCTAAGTACTTGCAGGTAACTAGGGAAGCTACGTAACTCTGAACACTTCAGCTCCAGGGCCTTAAAGAACTCAAGGTAACACCAGAGGTGGGGGGAAAGAGACAAAGACTGAAGCACAGCAAGTATTTCTACATTAAATCATAAAATTATTTGCCTGTGCCCACACTGCAAACCAGTAAAAAACCAATCTAGGCTCCAGAACCCAGAAGCTCCCAGCGATGTGCTCAACCCTGTTAGGCCACATTAACTCAGTTTTAAACCAGAAATGACTGCCTCTGAGTGCTGCAAAACTAAATCAATCACTGATTGACTAGTGAGAAGGTCCTTGATTTATAGTGTGCCTGAACTGACCTGAAGTAAGTGGCAGCTCTGACTAAAAGAGAGGATCAGTGAAGCCAGAGATTAAGCTCTGTTTCAATAGAAACAGCCTACCAGGATACCTTTCACAAATGAGCAGATGTTTTAAAAACTTTTTTAAAGGCTGTGATCTTGTGAATTACTTAAGAAAAGGATGGTATGAAAATCTGGAATACCAAAATAATAATACAAGCTGGAAAAAGACTCTACTCTTGCTTTTTCATTTTTGCTTAAATTCTTTCAAGGCACGTTGATAGTCTATTTCCAGACAGTGCTTCTATACAGGGGGAAATTTATTTAGAGCTTAGGACAGGACCACTAGCTTTTGCATTCCCATTTATATCAACAAGAAACCTCATACTGACTTCAGTGGGTTTCCCAGCATTTTCCCATTTTGCATTTCCTCTTTTGGACGTATCCATGAAAAAAAGCAATGAGAGCAAAAAGGGGCACAGAGAATGCGAACAGAGCAGAGAAGCTGTCAGCCCACTGAAAGGTCTCATCTTGTGGTTATATTTCATACACATTTGTCTTACAGAAACTAAACTTTATTACCATAATTTTTCATTAGAATAAGGATACCCATGTGTTACAACTTCTCATAGGTTATATGGACTGGGTCAGTCACACCACACCAGGTACCTGTCATTGTGACATGGTCTTAACCAAGGACCAGTAGTTAGCAATGAGTATTTTAAGTATTTGTGTCTGGAATCACAGTTTCTACACAACAGGGTACAAGATTCAGTAGAGGAGACCCCTTATACGGAGACAGTCAAGTCATCAAAGAGATGCAGGAGAAAGGTTTTATCCTTCATTGAGGCAAGGAATAATTAAGTTATCAACTAAATATAGAAAATTATACACATTTGAATCTACACAGAATTGTAGAATTGTCAAGGTTGGAAGAGATCTTAAGATCAGCCAGTCCACCTGTCAGCCCAGCACTGCCACTGTAACCACTAAACCTCATCATCCAGCTGCACTAGAACACCTCCACAGATGGTGATTCCACTGCCTCCCTGGGCAGCCTCTTCCAATGCCTCACCACCCTAACAGCGAAAAATGTTGTTCTTATATCTAATCTGATTTCCCCTATCTCAGTTTAAGGCCATTTCCTCGAGCCCTCTCACCTGCATAAATAAAAATAAAAAGCATCATCTGTTTTAGTTGACTGATCACACTAACCCCCGGATAAGAAAATAAACTCGATTATAGTTAAAAGGTTAAATTTGTCTGCATTTTTCATCATACTGGCCATAAACACCAGCATACTCACCAATATTCTCCAGTTAACACCATGGGAAGCATTAAGAACGCAAGAGGAACACTTGACACCCATCACATTTAAAGAGGCTCCAACACATCACACAGACAAACCTTTGCAGTTTAACCTTTGCAAATGAACAAGGAAGTGAAGATTTTTCTCATTTCTCCATCCAGGATTTTACTATTTCAGATCTTGTCAATAAATGACTGTTTGCATTTTGCCTTAACTCTTTTGAACTAAGCATGATATCTAGTTCATGTATTTCTCTGTCAGCATGGCAAATCTACTGAGTGAGGGCAGCCAAGACTTGGCAGTGGGTGCCCTTGCTCGTGACCCAAGTTTTCCAGAGTGTGCAAAGGCTAAACATATTCCCCTGCTGGTGCTGCCAAGGTTAGGGGATTCCTCCCAGCTTAACGATCAGGATGAATAAAAAAACGTTGGTAATAAGAAATGCTCTCTCCATTATAGAAAACAAAATACTGGAAAGCATATTTGACTCGAGCATCCCTAGGGAATTTATTTATAGCATCTTGTCAAAATGAAACATCAACAGTGGCATCCTGAAAAGAAAACATTTTTTTTTCCCCAATCTCTTTAGACATTTCTTGTACATCTCTCACACTGTTTTCCTATTGGAAGCCCCACTTCATTGAGTGACTCAAAGCCATCATCATCCCTTATTCAAGTATCTTCACAAACTGCTTGTTCTCACAGCATCTATCAAGTGTAATGTTAATGATTATGGGGACATTGAGTTTATCTTTTGTAGTTCATCATTCAAACTTTGCACTATTGGACTATAGCTAAATGTTATCTGAAGTCCATAGTTCTCTAATTTACTTTCTTTCCTCTCTCTCCTCTTTCCCTCTGCATGGTTGTCTCTTAGAAAAATGGAAACTCTTACAGATTAGGCTTCCCTACTTAAAACTGAAAACAGTATGTTATGCTCTGGGCACTGCTCAAAGGCATAGCAAATCTTCAAAAAAAAAAAAAAAAAAAAAAGGAAGCAAGCTTTAAATTATTTTTAATTTGTATTTTTGGGCCTGGATCCTTCTGGAGGGAAAATATTTCACCTCTCCTACAGAGTGATTGCAGAAAGCTAGAGACCATTGATAGTGCAATTTTCCCTCACAGCAACACATCAGTGTATCTAAAGTCAAGGTTTCCCAACAACAGCTTTTTGTGAGAATTAAGATATTTTGGGATGTGAACTATGTCTGCTGGTTAGGACTCATCTTCCACAGGGATATACAATGGAAGTTATTAGACTCCATATATCTTAAGCTGCCTCATACAAGCTATTTTTTCTCAGTCACAACCTTCTAGCATTTTTAAGCATGTGTTCCCCCACACCAAACTCTATGGAAAAATGCAACATAGCCCATTCATGTATGTCAGGAGATCACAATCTACGCTTTTCCCAAATAGTCAAGGACACTACACACCACTCATTGTAACACAGACTTTCTGCTCTTCTCTTCATTCCTCTTTCCCAAACTGCCCTTACCCCAGACTCTCAGCTGCAGTAATTCCCAAAGCTTCCCAAACCCCTGCAGGCCCACACAGACTCCGTGCTGGAGTTCAAACTCAGCTCCCAGCCTTTCAAGCACTAGACACCAATCTGCTCTGTTGTTCAGCAATCTGTGCTTCCCTCAAGGCTGAATGCAGAAAAAAGCTACATCCATAATCCTTCCTTGCCGAAGCAGATGCCTCGGCACCTCAAAGCACAGAGGATTACATCAAGTGCACGACTCTCCACTGAAAAGCAAATGTACATACAACTCAAAATATTCTGGTACAGGTTTTAGGGAGATCAAGAGCAACTGTGAAGATGGGAAAGAACCAAAAATCCCTGATATCTTCTTTTCCATTCTTGTAACTGGATTTTTTTTTTGTGAACCTACTTTCTTAGTACTGCTCTACAACTAATGAGAATCTATCAAAATCTTTCATAAAACCATGCAAAGCATAAAAAAAATCGTATAAAAATAGCAAACATACCTTACAAATAAAACCAGTAACAACTTCCTCCATTACAGCATAGTCATTCAAAACTCAACTACATTAACCTTCATTTCATGCAAGAAAATTCCACTTGGAGAAGCCTGAATGCTCCCTTCTATTTCTGATGGCCCATGGACTACTGTGAGATATACACAGAATTATTTAGGTTGGAAAAGTCCTTTAATTAAACTCAAGATCAAGAATTTACAAAGTAATTGGAATATGGAAGCCAGAAATGAGCATTTGTCATCTCAGTAGGATAAACAGGTATGTTTTATAAACATTTGTAAACTAATGACTGGAGATTCTGTAGTCTCTCTCTACTTCCGCAGAAAGTTTCACATCTTTGAAAAACGTAAGTCAGGTTTCACTCATTACTCCAACTTACCAGTTAGAAAGGAAACTGAAGTCTATTTTTTAAAGTTCCTTTTCTTGATCTCAGAAGGACTTATAAATGTAGCTTTACTAGAAGAATTTTGGGTTTAATCTCACATCAGATAAAACCTTTCCCTATTTCTCTCTGTACAATTTTGAGGAACAAAGACAAAAAGAGCATGGTCAAATCAAAAATAATGCTGTCACAGCAAAAATAAAAAAAATTCATAATGAACTGTAAAGACCTATTGTGGCTCTTGGTGCTTAAACCCAGAAGGATTTTTTCATTTATTAACACCCTGTCCTTGTTCAACAGCATACTAATGAAGTTAATCTAAAGGCTAAATTTCAATTATGAATCACAGAACCGCATCTCTGCTCCCTGATTGCTCAGATAATCTGAATTAAGCCTTCTCCTCTACAAAGCACAATGGCTGACTGCAGATAAAAGTTCCTAAACATCAAAAATATTCAGTCCAGAAGGTAAAAATCTGACAAACACCTGTTTTCACATCCATTCGATAACTCTCTGGCAAAGTAATGATTTCTAGTAACTTGACAGACTGCTCACTCACTTAAAATATGCTGCACAGGTTTGAACAATAAAAGGAACTGCAAATGTTTAAATCTCTCAGGCTTGCAGCCAATACAAGGTCTTCAGGCAGAGTAAAAAAGGGTTTCCATTTGCTAAAATAATTTAGGAGAAAATGTTTTCCTCTTGAGTACCTACAATGTATTTGTCCTGGAACAAAACCCGGAGAGCCACTGTGGAAAACCAAGATCAGTGAGAGGCTGTGCAGCACTTGACTATTATATGCACGACTACAGACCAAAATGTGGCGTTTCATGACGAGTCAACGCAGCTCAAATAAGGAGCTGAAGCTGCAGAACTGGAAAAAAACAAAATATGAGTAATAACAACGACCTGGATCATTTGCTTCCAATTGCTTCTGCAAACAGAAGAGTGATGATGCTCACAAGAACACCAAACCGTGCTGCTCCCCCATCTGAAAGACTGATAGGGAGGAAACACTGCATTTGCTTTTTAACAAGACAATAAAGCTGAAGAGCCAGCCTTTAGTTTTTAGCTGAGAGGATGAAGCAGTGAAGGACTGCTCGCTTTTGGTGGGAGCCAAAGGAACAAGAGGGAACCAGAACAGGGAAAGCCATGAGTTCTAACTCAGAGCAAACCCAGGTCAAAGAAACCAGAGCCTTCCAAACGATCTCTTGGAAGTGTTCTCACCATAAAGTGCATGTGATTTCCAGACAACACAGCAACATTCATCTACAATATCATCATCAACATCTACAGTCAATTCCTCCATTTCTCATGGGGAGGGAAACCTAGAAAGAGTCAATGCACCATAACCAAACACTATCTGACCATCTTTAGGAGTAAAAACTTCTGAGATTTTCTTCCAAACCTAGGACATGATGAACTCCTGCTTCACACACACCCGTCACCTCCTTCCCACACTCCAAAAGTCGAGCCCCCAGACAGGGAGAAGACTGTCCAGACTCGGTGCCATTTCACAGCACTAAAAACACAGGTCAGGTGTAGTCAACTGCCTCTTTACTGAGTAGTAAAGACTTTTTTTCATCTTTCAAGATAGATGAAGTCAAACACACACACACACCTTCACAGCAGCCACTGCACTGTTGAAGGTTTCTACTGTCCTAAACACAAATATTAATCCCTGCAATTCTTCAATTCTAGTTTTCTTCAGGATAAGAGCACAAATAGCAGATATTCTACCTCCAGCCTCAGTCTACTCGTACCCCATTGACTACTAAAACACTGATACATACCTGGAAAATCATTTGGCAATTACATCCTTCCCAAGCCTAAAATCTTCCTGTTGTCAGATACCAAATGGGCACTTTGCTTTGGTGTTTGACCAGATCCTGTGCAAGTTTTCCTCCAAGCCTTAGCCCTTAAATGAGCTGTTTCTCAGCAACACACTCAGAGTTGTCAGCCTGAGCAATAGGCACAGATGTATATGCTTAGCAATATGCTTGGTGGACGTTGTCATTCATGGTTTTCACCGAAATACATCTTAATTGAGCAGCAGCATTACACCACAAATGAGCCAGAAAAGAAGGCCAACAATAACAGCAGACCACTAGAAATAATCTGTTGCCTTCTGGGTAAACTGCTCAATGCTAAAACTTATTATCTGTAAAAGCACCTTTTGAATCACTTTTGTTTTGCCCTGTGGAATACCTTAATGTTTCCACTGGTAATAAAATTTCTGGCTTGCAATACTGCCCTGGTCTATAAGACCACAAGAGAAAGGAAGGGAAACAATGAAAGCAGGGAAACGCAGAAGCGCTGTTATTATTAAACCTTTAAGTTACGGAGTTAATTCCAGCTAAACACTTTTATCTGCAGCACTGCTTATATGAAGTGGATGGTTTTTTCTAGAAGGAAATCTAATTTTCGCACCCGGGCGTCAAACAACTCCGTGGTCATCCATATCTGCACTGACTCCACTTCTGCTACAAGTAATCTGTTAAGCAGCACATCCCCAGCTGGGGACTGTAATTAGGGTGCAAACTGCCATACAATCCCCTTGCCAGATTGATGAAGGAGACCTCTTACAAGGTGATCCAGAAGGCAGTGTTGAGATCATTAATCATTTATCCATCGAGGAGAATACAAAAAGCTCTGCCACCAAGAGCATTACACTGCAGAAGTATCTTGACAAAACTAACACCTAAAAAACTAGTGAACTTTTAATTAAAAGGTCAGACATTAATTACTGTATTATTTTTTGAAGTTTTAGGCAGGTTCACTTTAAAAAAAACCTTTATTCAGATGTCAGACAGAATTTGACACTCCTCCTTTGCTTTTAAAAGCTTGATAATGATCAGCTTAGAGGGTTTTTAGCTCTGCAAGCAGCATCCCCAGATAGTAAACAAATGTAATAGTTATCTACAGGGCAAGCTTAAATACACTGCCAGGCTGCCAATATTTCAACCTGCAACTATTTATTTTCAGGGATCTGAATCCACAGAAAATACAAGTATTTTCAATAATGCATAATTGCAGACATTGTTAGTACAAAAATTCAGTCTACAGGGAGAACACCAGCTCTTGAAGACCTGCCTAACGGAGGCTTCACTGTCCATCCTAAGCACGTAAGTCTTGACTCTGCCAAATGTCAGCTAAACTTTTTTAAACACCCTTACTATAATGAAATACTTATGCATTTAAAGTTTAAGTGTTTCCCTTCTTCACTGTTATTTGATCCAACAGGCAAGCCCACACCATCCTCAGAGAACTCATGAATCTACAGAGATGAAAATGCAAGAATCAAGAACACTTAGGTACTCTAAGAGTGTATTGAAAGAGCTTGAAGTATTGGATACAACTTTTTAACCATCTTTTGTATGCAACCTTATGTTTTACTTACCACACTCCATTCCAGATCATCAGCATCAGAAGTTTCTTAGCTACGACCATCAGCTTCACATGCATTTCACTTGAGCCCAGGCTCAGGAGAGCCGGTCTGGCAGGGAAAGGGGAGGAGGTGAACTTCTTTCCCTCCCCTCCCTTGAATTACCTGGAATTTAATAGAATTGCCTAGGAGACTTCTGCTGTTTCAGAAGCAATCAAAATCTATCCTATACAACCATCTACCAGACTAACAGAAAATACATTTTCCTGTAGAATGTGCAATAGGGAGGAAACTTAATCCAAGCACATCATTACATAGTCCAACAGGATTTGCTTACAAAATCTAAAATCTATCCCAGTGAAGGCAACTTCCTAGAAGTTAAACAAAAAATAGTCAGCAGGCAAGTACCTTTTCTTACTTTAACTGAAAAAGCCAAATCTAAATCCTTTTACAGATCATCAAGAAGCATATATGAAATCAAGAGAAGAAGAAAAAATCTGCTACCCGTGGCTATGAAGTTAAACAAACTTAAATATTCAAAAAGCATTCTTGTTTGCAAATTGTGATAATTCCCCTCAACTCCCCTCATTCCCTAGAGACAAGAGGGTTTTTCCTAAAGGACGCAGCAAGGGATGCAAAGAATTGGGAAGGCATCTCAGGAGTAAGGAAAACCCAACAACGTTTTTAGTATCCAGTGCTTTTACAACACGGACTCTTTTGCAAATCTAACTGTAGATACAACAAAGGTTTTTATTTGTTTCATCGACACTGGGAAGAAACCAAAACCCTTCCTTGCATGAATAAGCATGTAAGTAATCTTCTGAATATGAGTGAGAGAAGGAAAGCAGAAAAAGCTTCATTATCATCTTACAGGCAGCTGTGGAAACCTAAGTTCCTTTAAAATTATTGCCATGATGAAAAAGCATAATCCATTTCAACAGCAAGTTCTATCACATACCACTGATTCCCTCAATATTTACATTTTTCTGATGTAGCCTGAACTAATGATAAGAGGTCAGCAACAGTAGGAGTATGCATAAGATAATTCATTTATTCTAAGGTACCCCATCTTTTTTAATCAGTCAGCAACATTAAAACATCACCTAAGAGAATGGAGCACAACTTGCAAAGACAACGGTTCAAACCTGAAGATTACAAAAGGAAAATCAAGGGTGGCATCATTTGCTGAAAGGCTGTGATAACAATCTTAGCAAAGACTTAAAAATTTTAAAAAATAAGGAAAGAAGTTCTCTGCGCTGGATGGGCCAAGGCAATCCTGTGTGCACTGCAGCATCTAATCCTGCTGGTAATATTTCTTGCAATTTGATCCTGCTCAATGGAATAAAAAGTATTAAACACAACACACAACTGAAGCAACACTGCAATACTTCAGACTCCGAGGTTACACCAAAGTTAATTGTATGTTCATCTTATTTTGGAGTAACAAGGGAAAAAACCTGCCCCACCTCCCCTTTTTCAGTCTTGCTGTATCATCCTTTACTGACATTAATACTGCTCTCCTCCTTAGGCAAGCCCTGAAAGACTCTGATCCTTTATATCCTTTAAAGGGAGCAATTAATGCTGCTATTCAGAGTTTCTGACCTTTAACTCTCAGTCCCAGTAGTGTTATTCGGATTTTTCTTTTCAAGTTTAGCAGAAAATAGTAACTATTTGTATCTTCCTAAAGGCAGACAGGCCTTAATCCTAACCTCAAATTGGAGTCCATTTTGGAAAAGTAATTTCCAAGTTTTTCTCTTCCAAATGTGCCCCTCTGCAGGATCACATGCTTCCCGAACTACTGTAGTTTAGGTTCTGCCTTCCAGCGGTATTTTGGCAAAACACTTCAAAAATGTTTTCATAGCTGTATAAAGTCCTGCATCCCATACTGCATTCCCCCTCACCATCCTCTGCAGGAGGATGACTATTGCTATGATTATTTTCAGTGAAGCTACAGTGCCAAGTTCCATTTTCTTTATTCTTGCTAACACCACTCCCCACTCAAATCTTCCTGCCTCACATTTTTCCCCACACCTCCTTACTCAGCTGCCCTGTTGCTTCTCTCAGGAATATCCATATAGAGCATCCCAGAATCAAAATAATATCTCTACTATTTACTGTCTTCATCTAATTCGTATTTTTAAACTGTCAAACACAGAGGCTGATTTGATGCCCTGAAAAACCAAGAGAGCATGTTATGCTCAGAACTGCCCCACAAAACATCTCGCATTTTCTTTTCAAAGAGTAATTAACATATGTGGTCTTTTACAAGGTCCCAAACACCTCACACACATATCCCAAAAAGAAAAAAAAAAAATGTATCCCATCCATCCCAACCCCTTCTCAAATAAAAAAAAAAAATGAAATCTAATAATTCTAGACCATCAATACCTTTCTGCTTTAAACCTTTCCTGACAAGAAAGTTGTTACAGCTCCTCTGGAAGACTGACAAGCTGATATTTCTCTAGACCCAGAGAAAGAGTATTCCACAGTCAAGACTCTTCCAAATAGCCAGGGAAAAAAAGTTATACCTATTTAAACGGAGAGGAAAACAGGCTCAGCTAGAGCTGCACGGGGAAGGGGCAATCAACTTGACAGCAAATGTAATTAGTGTTATAATTCCTGCCAAAATTAGACATGATATAAGCAGATATAACAAATGAATTTGACATGATATATTACCATGTTCCTAAACATATAAAAGCTTTTTGAAGGATGGGAATACGGTTTTACAGATTTTAAGGGAAAAAACAAATCCTGACAAGCCTCCATCATGTCTGTCTCCATCTTCTTATTCGTTAAAGTTTCTCCTCTCCTTTCTGGCTCCTATTTCCATCACAGTCAGAGTGGCATAAAACATCCTTTTTTTTGTTGCAGCTAACTAAAATCGAAGTTGCATCATGTCTCCTTTTCATGTCTTTTCTTCCCTCCCTGCCAATCAGAGGCTTCAAGCCATTTGATTTCTGAACACATTTACAGTCCAAATCCATTCCTGAACACCAGCTCACTTGCTTACCTCTCCTGCTTCCACTGGCACTCCCCAAAACTCCTTCCCATCATACCACAGCTCCATTCCAATTTGCCATCTTCTCCTGGTTGTCACTCACACATCATCCTTCCCTGGCCCTAATACCAAATTTCAGTAGAATCATAGAAACATGGAATGGTCTGAGTTGAAATGGACCTTAAAGATGATCTCATTCCAACCCCCTGACGTGGGCAGGGAGCCCTTCCACTTGACCAGATTGCTCAGAGCCCCATCCAGCCTGGGCGTAAAATCTAATTTACACCGGATACCGAAGAAGAATCACTCCCAGCTCTGCCCCAAAGAAGCAACAGGAAGACAGAAATCCTTAGTGCTCTCAGAGCTGGATATGATTTGGCTTCCCTGTTAATGAAAAAAAAAATTTTTAAAAAGGAAAAAAAAAAAAAAAAAGCACCACACACCCCACACCTCCCTTCCCAAAAGCAAAAAGAACTGAACTAGAACCGAATGCTTATTTTCTTTTTGCCTCTGCTAGAAAACAACACTAAAGCTTTCATTTAGTCAGCCAAGTTTTATTACAGAAAGATTATGGCTTCGTTTCAGGGAAATTTAACCTTTGGCTTATTTTGTTTCAATTCCCATTTTAAATCAGAGTTTTACTTAAAAATACATTGCAATGTCTAGACAAATTTTCCAAGTTCCCAAATCATCGGACTTCTGAGACAGTGACCTTTCACAAGCAATGTGCTCTCCAGGGACCAAACTTGTGTCCTCCCCAACTGGAAGCTCTGGGCTGTTCCGTTTTCTGCACAGCTGAACTTGCCACCAAAGTACTTGAAATGTAAAAAAAAAAACTAGGCCAGGCAGAGGTATTTATGACTTTTTTATGATGGAAAGTTTAAAAATTACTTTACCCCAAGAAATAAGTCTTTAACTGGACTTGTCTTTGCTATTGCAGCAAACACCGAGCATATTGCTGTTCATCTCCTGACAAATTACTCTCCAGGAGAATACAAATCATCAGTGCTGAGCTTCAGAAAGGCTGCGGAAGAGAGCTCTGTTTCAACCCACGAGAGACAAAAAGGCAGCCACAAAACAGACTCCATCCCAGTGGAGAGCCTCCCTCACTCATAAACACGAGTTTTAATCCCATTCATTAACGGCGGGATTGCGCTCACCATTGTGCGGCATCCTCAGGTTGCTCTTCCATCCATTACAGTTGGTGCTGTGGGTGTATTCTCTTGTTTTATTAACAGTAATTTAATTAAATAGATATTCCTACACAGGACAGGTGTAATTTTTCTGTTTCAAAACATTTCACAAAGTGGAACACAGACAAATTTTTAAATAGCAAAACAAGACACACGCAGATTTAAAAAAAAAAAGAAACACCCGAAGAAATCCTATTGTGTGTTTCTGTTAGGACAGTTTTGTAAAATAAAGTTTGCCATGACTGCCAAGCCTCCCACCACCTAAGTTTTCTTTCCTGAATGAATACCACACACTAAAAATTGATGCTCCATAAACTGCACACCGTTGCTGGAGAAAACGGCAATCACAGAGACTGCTGCTCCCTCCTTTACCAAAGGTGTATATTGTGTTTACTACAGATAACTGAAATCAATTACAGAATCATAAATATTTGCAGCCTACAGTTCTCAGAAGTGTCTCAGAAGGCATATGTTAATGCCCAGGAGTCATTTCCCCCACACTGCAGTGCCCTCAGGCTCTCTGCTCTGTTCTCTGCTATCTGCTAACATCAATTTTGCAATGAAAACCCAGCAAATCAGTTAAAATAGGTGCTTCACCAAGAAGAAAACATCTATCTAAAGACTCAATACCACTGTCCCATTGTACTTGTACAAAAAATTATATATTTTTAAATATATACAAATTTATATAGCCCACTATGTGCTACAGCGACTTATGCTCTCCACAAATCCCTATTGAACACGCAGCAGACAGAATTCCACACTGCTGTCACCATGTGCTGAAACAATGCCAATGTGAATTACAAGTTATTATGGGAGATGGATCAGAAACAGCCACAATTATACCTAATGAGTGAAGAGATTGTTTCATTTATCTTTTTTTTGGAAGGCTACGCCAGTCTTGACAGAGCCAAATGGCACATAGTGTCTTTCTGTCCATTCCTGGCAACCTCAAGACACATAAGGAATCCCCCCTCACTCCTAACAAGGCTGGGATCAGAAGTTTGCCACATTAAGTTATCCTATCTCCAACCTTTCAAAAATTCCCACTATTCACTACCAGAATATCTCTTTCTTGCACATTTTCTGTTTAAGCAACTGAGTCAGGAGGGTGACTATTTCTCCACTTTCTAGTAGTTTTTAAGTAGCTTTAAAAGTTCATTTCCCTTGTAAAATCCTTTTCCCTCTCTCCTGGGTCATACTACCCCTTCAGGTCACAATGAGATACCTCATTGCACTGCAACTGTGTTTGCACATTCTGCCTTTACCAACAGGGAGTCTGCACAACCAAGGGACATGGGAGCTGCCACAGGGATCGGACAGCAGCTTATCTTGCGTGTGATTCCTTCTCCACCTGCCTGGGACATGCATAGACACCACACATCACACACACATTCTGGCCCTACATCACTAATACAGCTTTTTGTTTGCTTTCTTGGTGGGCCTTGAACCTCTTTCCTTACCCATTCCCTACACTCTCTCAAAACAGCTGCCTCTTCTGTGAGTGCGGGTGATGTAGAAAAAGAAAACCAACCCTTTCACAGCAGTTACCTTATTTTCAGACACAAAAATGAGTATTAGCTAGATGAGACTGAAAAGAAAAACCAAGATGCTTTTCCAAAAAATAATTAAAAAAAAAAACCTAGCAGAAGATTTTGTTTCAATCAGAACAAAGGCTTAACAAATAAAAATCACAATAGAAAGGAAGCGCAACTAAAAGCATTCCCAACAAAAATGATGCAGCATGTCCTTAATACTCAAGTGTTTTAACTAAATACAACAGAAATACAAAAGAATGCCTAAAGATGACTCAATAAGGAAGCATTCAAAGCAGAAAGAGCATTACCAGCATGTTTTTGATAAGCTTGCTAGTCCAAAGCACAGTATTTTTTTGCTCTCATGTTCCAAACCAGACTGCAGACAGTGGGCGCTTGCGCTTAGACACAGAAGTAAGGTAGGACAGATCACCAGTGACTCAGAAGCTGGACCTCTGCAGCCTCAGAGAGCAAGCAGAGAAACCTGCCTTCCTTGCAGAGTTTCTGGTTCTAAATGACCCACACAACTCTCATCCTCTGGCACAAACTCCTGGCCTTTTTTTTTTTTTCCCCCTCAAATAAACAGCACTTATTTTGCCTGTGGTGCTTTATCTGTTTCCCCTACCACAGCATCCACTTCATCACCACCCTGGAAGCAGCTTTGGATGAGGTGGGATGTCCAGCTTCCAGAAGGAGCACGGCATGGTTCAGCTCCATCTTGGTCTCACCTGGCAATCACACTCCCATTTCATACCACACCTTCACACTGACTTTACTTTACATTATCCTAAGATATTACATGGGGCACATAACAGAAAAGCTGGAATGAGATCTCAGTTAAAAAAAAAAAAAAAAAAATCAACATTTTCAAAGTTCAGGTAAAGAACTGAAGTGATGTATGGGCAAAAACTCAACGGTGTGGAAGGATTCAGAGACACAGAAACACACCACAACTGCACAGAGTCTGGCCATGAAGTATGATGACATCATATCATAAAACTCAGTTATAATGAGGCACGACAGCCCATCCACAGCTTCTCAGCTTCTCTGGTTTAGAGAAAAACCACACCCACCCCTAGACAGCCCCAGCAGGACTCCCAATCCTCAGCCACACCGGTAACATCGGAGCCTGTGAACTGCTGCCAGAACCAGACAAATTCTCATTTTCTATTGTTTTAACAAACCACAGAGCAGCTCTGCCTTGTGAAAACAGTGCTTTTGTCTCACCATGTTGGAACAAGGCCCCCCAGAATTCAACAAAGTTCCTGAAAACTGACAACCCAGACTCGTACTTTTTGAACACACTTTGAGGCAGTCCATCGGAGCAATTTCCCTCACCTACAAAAATGCCTCGAGAAGTTTCCAAAACCGGTTCTGTGTCAGGTGGCTCAAGCAGACAGGTCTCTCTGCTTTCCCCCATCCAGCCCATCCACAGCATTGAGCCCAGCACAGCACAACCCATTAAAGCACAGCATACACTTCTAATGGAGAATAAAGAACTTACCTCCCTGAACAACAGCCTGGGGGCATTTCCATCACCTCTTTAATCTGGATCAGCATCCCTGTTGCTCAGCTTTCATAACCCACTTCAGTTAAGGTATGAGGGTGCCAGCAGCAGTGCAGGGCAGGGAAGCACAGCACACACAGGTATTTGTGGTGTCAGTCTAGCACTGTCAACTCAGTAATTTATTTTTTGGTATTTTCTTATCCCACTCTTTGCTTACAGCCTGCAAAGCCAGACAAGCTTAGTTGCCTTGGACACCTGGATGAAACCACAGCACATCTTCCACCACAACTCCCCTGCTCACCTACCAACAGGGAATCAAGAGCTTCCAAAGTACAACTACCACCTGGGTTTTCCACTGCCCAAAACCACTCTTACATTGCTACCTTTGTGCTATTATTCAGCACTGAGCTTGGCACAGGGTACCTGCAGAATCTGGCATGTTTCTCCTGCTCCAGCTCAAGCTCCTCACGTGCTCTCCTCTGCTCCCAGCCACTGGGGTAGTTGCTGCTGTGCCCAAACACAAAAGGAGAAAGTATCTAAACAGGCACAAGAGCTCAGCTCATCCGAAGGCATGTAAGACACCAAATACTGGTTAGGTAAAAAAAAATTATAGTAAGGAGCAAGGAGACCCGTGGGAATCCCATTTCTCACTCACAAACCCCAGAACTTCCGTGCCACTCAAGGCAGCAGCCCGAGTGCCTCCACCAGTGCAGCACGTCAGCAAACACGCAGCGTGCGATCTTATCGGTGAGGCTTTCTAGTGAACAGGCGTCCCTAGAAAGCAGTCACTACAAATACAGTTTTCCTGAATATCATTACTGATCCAGAAGTAATGAAATAGCAGATAATACGGCCCCAGGGTACAAATCAACCACCTACCCTAATGCATACAGATGGAGCTTAACAGCTCTTTTGGTCTTCCATTACCAGAGTGAAATAGGATCTTTGAAACACCACGGAGGCAAAGCAGAAGAGGAAGTTTACCAATGAGCGATGTCTACTTCTGATTCTTCAGAAAATGCTTTCCAGTGCTGTAATCTGAAAAAAATCCCGTTTTCATGTACAAAGATGAGTAGACACAGCTTCCCCTCACAGAACCAAGATAAAAAAAGCAGAGTGTACAATCTCCTGCTCTTCCCTCTTGTTGCAGAAAAGACTGCTGAGAACAGCATCTCGATAATTTTTGCAATAATTAACAATGAAAATTTTATCCAATCACACCAAAGCAAGCAGCAAAACCGTCACAACTTACAGCAGGGTCATGCTCTCCTTGCTGATGATCGCAGCAGTTAAAGCAGCAACTTCCACAATGCTCTAAAACCATATCGGCACTATGGAAGGCACAGGCAGGCACAGAATCCCCCTGCTTCCATCCTTAGGGAAATTCAGCACATAACACCTCGAGTCTGCCCCACAAAGACACAGTGTTGTGCATTCTGAGCTGGTCTCAGCCCCGCGAACCAGCCAAGAACCAGCAAAGCCCACGCACGGTTCCAAACACACCTCACACACCCTGACACAGCCATACCTGCCTTCCTTGGGAAGTATCCCTGGACTCCAGCACCTCACTTTAATGCCATCTCTTTCACCTCTGACATGGCATTAGCTAAATTCCACTGGAATCTTTTCAGAAACTAAAGAGTTCACTACTTTTTTCAATCAGTTTCCTTAAAGTTTGAAGATTTTACAATGCAAGTTGAGCAGCCATGCAAGGCACCTGTGTGACACGGGGCACAAACAACAGCAGCTCTCTGTCACCACATCCTCTCACAGGTACTTTCAGTGGCACCCAGTTCTAACAGGTACATTATCCCACTCGCCTGCGCACACACAGACATCCCCCATACAACTTCTTCCAAAAATTACATTCTCAGGCAATCAATTCTTTAAGCTGATGTTCTGTTTTCATTAGAGGAATTAACCAATACATTTCAATTATACAAAAGAGCTGGAGGCAGTGGTCAGCAAATACTTTTTATGACCCTCATCTATTCTTTTAAAAGCCTACAAAAACGCTCAGGCAGGCACAAGAGTGGGAGGGAGAGGAGGAGGAAAGGAACAGCACTACAGAGTCCTCATCATATCTTCTCATAAATAAAGTCCAAACTCTATACGGTTTGACCTTGAATGAATAATAATACACAAAATAAATACAAGGATGAGCACAAATTAAGAATGAACGTTCAAAGTAATGAGTGGTTAATGGAGAAGCATATAAGCGTGCCTTGTTTAAAAACACTGATTGAAGAATCGACGGAGGGAAAAAGACAACCCAAACACATTGCGATGCTGTGACTGGGGGTGGGCGGGTAGGTAAAAAAAGTAGGGGATTAGAAGCGAACCTGCGCGTCGAAGAGCCCCGACCCAGCCGCGATCGCCCTGCCCGCGGCGGCTGCGCTACTTTCAGCGCTGCTCGGCGGAGCGGAGTTGGCGGCGGCGGCCGCTCCGAGCCCGCCGGCGGCCGCGGCTGGCGCTGCCCGTCCCCATCCCAACTTCACCTGTCTCACGGGGCTGACGGCGCTCCGCGCCCTGCCCCGCTCCTCCCGCGGGGGCTGGAGCCGGGGCGCTCGGAGGAGCCGGACCGGCGCAGGGAGATGTGGACAGGCTCCCGCTCAGTAGCGAGACGGGAGATCCCGGCCGGAGCGGTCCCAGAACCGCGGCAACTTCTCCCGCGCGGCGCGACCCGGCGGGTCCGTCCATCCATCCATGCACCCACACCCCCGCCCGCGGAGCCGAGCCCCCGGACCCACCCTCTCCCCCGCCAGCGGGGCGGCCGCACCTCCTCGCATCCCGGAGCGCGGCATGGAGCCCGGCGCGGCGCGCTGCGGCGGGAGGTCTGCGGTGCCGGCGCCGCGGGCGAGCGGGGCGGGACGGGCGCGCAGTCCCCGCTCGGCCCCGCGGCGCGGAGGGGCCGCGGGCGGAGCGAAGATGGAGGAGGCGCGGCCCTGCCCCCGCCCAGCCCCGCGCGGGAGCGGCGCGCGCGGCGCCCTCTGCCGGGCGGCGGCGGGACAGGGCTGAGGGGGCGCCCGGGAAGTTGTTGCTGACTTGGAACACGGAGAGCGAGGGTTTTCGCGTGTGTTGTTAAATACACGGTAGCGATACAAAACTAGTCAAAACTGAATTCTAGTTATATTCTTACCCCACACCGGATTCCCAACACCGCGTTCCCACCAACCTCTTCATGCTGCTCGCCATGCAGTGCTCAGGGCGCTTGCAGTGCTTCCCTGACAACTCCAGGTAATCACAGAATCGCTGAACCGGTTGGGTTGGCAGAGCCCTCTGAGATCATCGAGTCCAACCTGTGACCGAGCACCACCTTGTCAAGCAGACCATGGCACTGAGTGCCACGTCCAGGCTTTCCTTAAACACCTCCAAGGATGGTGACTACACCACCTCTCTGGGCAGCCCACTCCGGTGTCTAATCACCATTTCTGTGAAGAAATTCCTCCAAATGTCCAACCTAAAAGTCCTCTAGCACAGTTTAATACCCTGTTCTCTCGTCTTGTCACTTGTTACCCAGGAGCAGAGCCTGACCCACACCTGGCTGCACCAGGTGGGAGCTGCAGAGACTGAGAAGGTCCCTCCTGAGCCTCCTTTTCTCCAGCTGAGCCCTCCCAGCTCCATCAGCTGCTCCTCATCACACCTGTGCTGCAGAGCCTTTCCCGGCTCTGTTCCCTTCCCTGGACACGCTCCAGCCCCTCAATGTCCTTCCTGAGGGGCCCAGAACTGGACACAGAATCACCATCTTTGCCCAAGGAACACTGGTCCCATTTAATTTCAAATTCATCTAAGTCATATTTTTGAGGGAAGTAATTAGTGCAAGAGATCACCAAACTGGTGGAAGCCCTCGATTATGGAGGGAATATTTATTGGTTGCAGGGAGGATTTGAATCCATCACTTTTTAAATACATGAAGTGAATGATCTCAGTTTACTTTATCTACACTATTTAAAAATTCAAATAGGCATTATTCAGCAGAACTTTTTTTTTTTTTTTTTTTGAGACCCAGTCATTAGGTATTATTCAGGAAAAGTTAATGCATATTTCCAACTCAGCCAGTAAGAGGCGACTGTATGCACAACAAAATTACTACAGTGTCCATTCCTGCTTTTCACATGGTTTTTATTTCTGTGTTTTTAAAGAACCCAAGGGATAACCTATTCAGGTTTTGAAAATGCCCAGGTTCACTTGGACATTTTCCATTTAACAAGAACAACATATATAATATTCTAATGGACATGGCTGCATAATCTATGATCCTCAGATTATTTATTCTTTACAGAAATATTAAGTCTTTGTGCAAGGATTGTTCACATCATTTACAAACTCAAAATGAAACCAGAACTTCTTTGTGCTAGATGCTGTGTAAAAAAATCAGTGTTCCTACTTTCAGAGAGTTGTACCTTACAAAGATGGGAGACAGCAGAGTAGAAATAAAGGCAGAGGGATGTGATGATACATATCATAAGATATGAAATCCTGATCAGAGATTGAAACACAAATTCCTGGCTCCAGGTTCAGCCTTTCCCATTGCTTTCATGAATTACAAAATCCAGGGTATTTGCTGGGGAAGGAGAGTTCACCAGAGGTTGCACTGCAGCTGGTCAGGAATGTTCCAAACTAAGTTTTGTGAGAAAATTTGTATTTTTCAAAGTGGAAACACTTGGTCAAAGATGATTTGTTTTAAGAAGATTTTTTTCTTGGCTCTTTCCCAGGTCAGAGAGCCCTACCCCCAATAGTGAGTGGCAGAGGGCACCCACCAGGGCTGTACCAGCCCCAGCTTCATTGCTCTCTTTTTCCCATTGAAAAATTTTAAAGGTCTCATTTTTGCCTGATACAGAATGGAAGACACCTCTTGAAATGTCAGGAGTTTTTCACAAATGGCACTTCCTTTTTCCTGACTGGCTCTGGACTACAGGCAGTTACACTCTCTTGGCCTCCCCACAGCCCTCATGCTGTTGTCTGCTAAGAATGGCCACATTTTGCCCCTCATAGTTAATCTGGAGTTGAAGCATATGGGGAACTGCACTGCTGCAATTCTTAGGTTAATTTGCCAATGCAGGGTTTGCATTAATGCAGCTAATCCAGCATCTGGATATGGGAGCCTGAGCTCCTCCCTGCCGCCCCAAGAGTAGCACTGATGAAACGAAGAGGCAGCACAAGAGGGCAAGAGAGTCCTTGCAGTCCTCCAGCCAGCTGAGTGCCAACTCCCTTCATCGCACACATTTTGGCTTTGATTCATTTCCTCAGGACTTTCTATTTCCTCAAAATATTCATGGATGACTGTATATACCTAAAAGATGTGTAGGAAATAAATAGGGGGTGAATATGCAGGAAATACATTAAGTAAACCTGCTTTTCTCCATTTGAATAGAAAGGCTGAAGGATGAGACCCAGAAGCAGCAACAGGAAAATAAAAGTACAAACACAGAGTGGAAGGAGCTTGTAATTCGGAGTAACCTGTTAGGCTGGGGTTTAGCCCAGATCACTCGTTCCTTCATTTCTCTGCTACCTGTGATCCTCTTGTTACATGGATCTCTCCTGCTTGGTGGGGCTCAAAGAAAGAAAACTGTTACCCAAGTGCTGCGAGGGCTGGAAGGTTTAAGCCAGCTCTTGCTTATGGATGACTGGCTCAGCCTAAGAAGGGAATAACAAAGCCGCTTGAATGACAGCTTGGATCAAGTTCATAATGACCTGGTTTGTACAGGCCAGGTGTTATGTAGATTGGAGCTTGTTATTGTGAAAAATTCTGGCAAGGCTTGCGATGCAACAGCCAGTTCCAGCAGAGCTGGGCAGAAAGCCACAGACTACAGGCAGGTCCATCTTCAGCAAGATGGGCAAAGCAGCCACCTCCTCCTGTACTCGGTACCATGGGGACCTGAACCAACCTGCCTGCACAGCATCTGGAATAAAGCTTATGCAGGAACAGAGAACAGTTTCAAAACATGGCATTCCAGGCTTAAAAACAAAGAGGTAATCTTGCATAAAAACACAGCGCCAAGTTTTTGTCTGCTTCTTAGGAAGCAAAGATTCAGAGCAAAATGGTACAAGCCACCCACTGCAGCATTAATGGAAAGTGAGCAAACTGTTACAGAATGTCCCTATATTCTGCATTTGTTAGGAAGTCTTTCATAATACTCTCATAATTCATTTTTTATGTTATCTAAAAGTAGTTACTAGAGTAATGTGGATGAAGAGCTGTCAAAATTAGGGCTCACCTATGATTTGTTCTCTCAGTCTTTATCATTAATATGCACACTATGATTTGTTACTGAAGCTAGTTGGACTTAAATTTTATTCTTTCTTTAGATGGCCATTTTTTTAAAAGAGGAAGATTAAAAAAAACTTAGGGAAAGTATCTTGGGTCCAATTTTTGTAATAATAATTAATGTGGAACTTAGGAAATATGGACTATTTTCACCAATACTCAGCATTTATTCCTGTGCTCCAAGTTAATAAAAGGGACTGTACGAAGCAGAGCAAAGCCAGTTAGATGAATAGACTAGGTTTCTATCTTTCTTGTAGTGAAGACTTTGTAAGTGTGGTCATAGTGATGTTTTTACACTGTACCACAAAAGCTAGCACAATTCGGGAGAAGAATCTGAACTATGTGAGCTTTACCAGAATGTTCATAACTGCGAATAAATGACAGCTTTTTCCATATGGGAAGTATGTTGTATCAGTTTTCATAATGCAGCATGGAAAAGCAGCAGAAAGCCAAGCAGATAATGAAAGGCTGACACAATGGATTTGCAGCCCAAAGGCACAGCTTTAGGTAAGGGTTACATGCAGGCCATGAACAAAGTAGGAGTGGTTAGTTGGGCTTTAATGCTCCATGGAGAGGTGGGTTATGAGGAGTTTTGTGAATATCTCCCTGTTCCAGAACTTACACTGAGGCTTAGAAGTTATTTTTAATAGACTATTACAAGCTGGGATCATGAGAAACTGAAAAAAGAAATTATCCTCTCATCCTTAGGGGCAGTGCCTCAGAAATCGATGCTAATGAACAGACTGCAGCACAGGGAAGCTTGCATTTCCCCTGCTGCACCAATTTTGTGCATTCACAAGGGACACTGCAAGTGCCATCATGTGTAATTAGAATCAGGGAAGGGGAAAGAAGAATATCATTTATTCACACTTCTCATGGTCTCATTTCTTTGTGGCAGATTTAACAGAGAGTAAACAGGTATTCAGTTTAATACTAGTCCTATTAAGGACCAAGCATAATTTATTTTTAATTATGGAGTTATCAAGATACCAGCATAATTGATGGCAGCCCTGTTGTGAACATATCCTTAGGTGATGACTTCTTTAGCAACAGAAGAAATGCATTCAGGCAGGATATTTATCTTTACCAACATTCTAGTTAGAGCACACCTCTCTGAATAGATCCAGTTGGTCTTAATGTTGGATCCCAACCCACCACCCCAAACCCCAGTGTGCATCCCTGTGGTGCTGTATTCCTGCCTGAACCTGAAATAACTTCTGAGCCAGGGTTTGAAATCAATCCTCCCTGTGGCATGGGCCTGCAGGGGCTGATCAGCACAACAGCCCCCTCTTCCCCACAACCCATCTGTCCCTTCCTATTCTTCTCCACCCTACTGTCCACAAATGGTGGCAAGTGTTTCTCAAGGGACACAAAGCTCATTTTTACATCACCCTACTGTACACCATAGTTCAAGGCGCAGGTAGTAGAGGGTGTAAATTGGAATCGTTTGTCCTTTTCAAATATCAAGATCATGTAGAGTGTTATTTTTGAGAATGCAGGATCAGACGTTTTGATGCCAGGATCAGAAGTTTTGATGCTGGTGATGGGTTGAAGAAGGAGGAACACTTACCAAATAAATAATCACTACAAATTAAAGCACAGAGAAGAACTCCTACAGAAGACCAATTATCTTGCTGGATAGAGCCCCTGGAGCTTAAAACTGTGATACCCTTGTTAATATCTGAAGAAATATGACAGTTGTATTTGTGAGTAAGAGAAAGTCCTTTTTAAGTACCATGGTGTGCAGGTTAAAGAAAAACATGAGTAGGGTGCAGCACGAAGCAATGCATCTGCCACCTATTCACCAGCCATGGCAGGGCAAGAAAAGCTGCGATGGAGGCTCTTCACAAGCTATTAACCTTTCCTGATTGGAGTCTTGCTTTACAGAAAGAGCAGCAAGCACCTATTCAAAGAAGGGCCTCCCTGCAAATAGTAACTGGCAATAATTTAGCAGCTGGGAACCTGTCAAGTGTTAAGGTTTTTTGTCCTGACACACTACTTATTTAGTAGAAAAAGTGATAACAAGAGATAAAGAAAGCTCATGCTACTGACTAGTAATTAGATTTGAAATCTATCGATGACTATGGAGCAGAACACTAAAATTAAAGGTATTTTCTAATCACTATGGTTTTGCTTTGGGGTTTTTTTTCTCTCCATTACTGCTTCTATTCCATTGCTTTAATTAAGTGTTGAATACAATGTAAGGGATTTGCTCTACACAATCAATAATGGCATTCTGATGCTGATTTTAAATTGACTTGCTATTTTTAACATGCTGCTTAGTTATGCCTATCATCCTTAGCCACGCCTTGGGCCCTGCAGCTACACAGGAGGCTCCCAAGAAGGACTTTCTCTCAAGGAGGTTGAATCCTGTAAATCCTGTTGCATTCTTCTGGCAATCCATGGAAGAGATGAAGGGTCCCTCCAAACATGCCAGTGGTGGTAAGCACTTTTTGCACATCTGCAGAAATCTGGTTTGACTCAGCCAAGCTCATAATGAACGGCTTTCACTTCCTACCATACTTTACTGGATTTGGCTGCTTTTATCTTGTGAATATTTTACAAAGCCAGTATACATAAGTACTTCTAACACTACAAAAAAAGAATCTGCCTTGGTAATACTACAGATTCATAGAATTATGGAATGGCCTGGCTTGAAAGGGACCTTAAAGATCATCTCACTCCAACCCCCTGCCATGGACAGAGACACCTTCCACTAAAGCAGGTTCCTCAGAGCTCCATCCAGCCTGGCCTTAAACATTTATCTTGCTGCAATTTATTATTTCAATGAACTGCTATTAAATTCCCTGTTATACATGGAAAAATACTCCATGAAATAAGAAACTGTTCACTCTATAAATGGCTGCAATTTTTAAGACAAAAAAACATTAAAACTACAGAACAGAAATGGGATGAAAGAATGAACAGAAATTCAGCCAACAGACTAATATTCAGCCACGTTTTTCAGAAGGTTTCTCTGATTTCAGTTATACTAAAAAGCAGTCATCACTTTTTTGCCTAAAGAACCAAAGATGAGAGGAATGTTCAACTCAGCTAAGAGCCTTCCCTTCATACCAGGTCCCTTTCTTTCTCCAGGGTCTACCTGTTTAATGACTAAACATCACAGCACTCTCCAGAATTTGTATGCACCTTGTGTACCTTTGAAAAGCTCTTAGAATATTTGAGTATACGTCCTCCCTGTCTGTACATGCGAACACAATAAATGCATTATACACAATTTTCCATCACTTTATCAAGCTTTTCATAACTTTCTAGAATTGCACTTTTCTGCAATTTTTAATAGAAAATAACTTACTAAATTTAACCAGTTTCCAGCAGTAAGGATTCAATTCAAACGTGAAGATTCAATTCAAACATCATTCATATCTATGTAGGTGGGACATACGTAGAAAAGACCTCAGATGAAGTTCAAGAACAGCCACGAAAGAGTTTGGAACTATTTTTGTTACATTTTTAAAAGAAGGTTTAAAAAATCAACCCCTACATTTTTCTTCCTCTGTATTTAAGGGTGATAGTGAATTTGTCTGACACTTCCA
This sequence comes from Corvus moneduloides, assembly GCF_009650955.1. Classification (NCBI taxonomy): domain Eukaryota; kingdom Metazoa; phylum Chordata; class Aves; order Passeriformes; family Corvidae; genus Corvus; species Corvus moneduloides. The sequence goes on along the minus strand of NC_045482.1, from coordinate 33,540,315 downwards.
GGGAAGCCATGTGTTTAGGTTCATTTCTCCTGAAGGCTTGGTTACTGTGCACATCATTTCCCACCCAGGCTGTCCTGCCAGAAAAAACGCTGCAGCCTCCTAACAGCATTTAGGACTTAGTTCAGTGTATTTGCTCCTCTTGTTTTCCATGACAAGTCATCTCCCACTTCAATAAATCCACAAAGCCATCCTATGCAGCACATCCAGGAGCAGCAACAGGATGGAGAATAATGGACCCAAACCCTTCTAAAGGCAAAGATCACATGGTGTTTAATGCCTTCATATTACTGACTGATTAAGGCAACAGTTACTAACTTTAATGTTTTCCTACCTCTGAAATCCTCACCTAGTTATTTCTTCCTTTGCTTTGCAGTTATTTCTTTTCCAATTTGCATGCCTGTAGAAGTTGAAACAGTTCACTTGACCCATGGCCTTACTAACTGCTAAGTTTCATTTTTGAATGACATTTCTGTAATTATTTTTAACAAAAACTATTTTGAAAGACACTTTGTAATCCTAGAATCTACATACATATCTTGAAATATCCCTTCTTTCACTATAGCCTTGGTTTTCAGCACCATATCAGACGTATTTCCTTAAGCAATGTGGGATTTTTTTTCAGATGCCAAGAAACAATACAACTATTTTAGGCAAAACCTCATTGCTTCCTAAGGATATAGCTAACTGCTGGTGGAACTCTCTGAACTTTATATTAGTCTGTGTTGAAGCACTGCAGGATTAGTTATAATTAACTGTCATCATGTCATTTTTCTCCCAACGACTCGGATGAAAAAAAAGGGGGGAAAAAAAATAACCCTAGAAGCAACCATGATTAAAATGTCTCTCTTTGTTTCCCATCCCAAACTTCATTTTTACTTCACAGGGGTCACAAGCTCTTCTCCACATATGCCTCAGTTTTCACACATGAATGTGTTTTCACATTGAATGTGTGCCTTGTCTACAACACAAAAATAAGCATTTTTAACAGCAGCTGGAGAGTCAGTTGTTCAGAAGTTGTGAGCAGTTTAAGACAAATATTTAATATTAAGTAAGTGCTTCTTTTCTAAACCATTTACACCCCCTGGTGTAATAGTTTGGTGGGGTAACTCTTGCTGATTTATTAATTTATATTATTTCAAGGAGCCTTTTGGAGTCTGTAGGCACACATTCAAAAATAATTTAAAAGGACATGAATTCATCAGTGAGCTGATGACAACTAATGGTAGTTCACCAGTTGCAATCTGTGCTAACTAAAAATAACATAAAACTACCTACAATTGGGGGTTTTCCTAGTCTAGTATAGGTCTCTAAGCTCTGCAGCAGCATCTTGAGAGTCAACAGAACCCGTATCTCCCACTTCTATGATAGGTGAAAGCTTTCACCTAATGTATCACCTATGATATGACGATTTTCAGAATACAAATGTTAACAACAGTTAGTATAAAGGTATACTTAAATGAAATTATTATGAGCAATCACTAACTGTGGATGTTAAGATAGTAAAGGATGTCACTTTCGTGTGGGTCACCACAAACCCCTAAAATTTACAACTCCCATGTGAGCAGATTTTGTTTATTTGGGGTGGAAATGCATGGCAATACAAAAGTGAAAGCAATATTAAAATCAGTCATATTTTATAGCAGAATAATGTACTTTCAGTTAAAAATCATGCCCAAACATTTGTAATTCAGTTATTCTGGGGAATTAGGAGAGGAATGATCAGATAGGAGGACAGGGCACTTGTGCACTCCCTGAATAGCCACCACTTCACTGCCACCAGCGCAGACAAAATACGAGGCAGAGCCCTGGTCGGATCCAGTAAGACATCTCTTGTGCTAAGAACCAGAAAATACAAGCAGATACTACCCCAAGTGAAAAAGATTTATACTTCTCTCAAAGTTGCAAACTGTAAGAGATTTCCCCCCTACTTCTGTTTCATGTAACTGGGAGCTGTAGCTGAAACACTCTGTGTAAGGTGTAAGGGTTTCACTGCCTTTTAGGAGGAAGCTCCTACCAAAGCCAAGGTTTCATTTTGCAATGTGGGCAGGTAAGCCACACCATACATGAGCAACTTCATTTCTTTGGGATCAGCTCTGGGACATGGCTTAATTCCCTCTCCCATTTATGCAGCACAAGCCTTTCCTCTCCAGTCTGAAGGAGAAAACATTTCCTTTCTGCAGTCTCTCTGCAACCTTCTAAAACTCATTACTATGAAAACTTACAGAGTAAAAAGATGATTTAAACACCATTTAATGAAAGATGCAATACTGAAACATTTCAACTGGATGTAAAGAAGTGGGGAAAATACACATTTGCTCAGCTTTCGTGCTGTACTTGTGCATTTACCTTTACTGAGTAGATAAGGTAATACCCTTCACTGATTGGTGATCTGCTGCTCTGAAGTTAAATGACATTTGTAACACACTCATTAAGACCCACCAAAGCATAGCTTTATCCATTGGGCAAAGTATCTGAAGAGGTGAACCAATGCCAGTCTGCTTTACACGAGATAGATAAATCCATGGAAATCCTCATGTGTTTCCAGATGTGGAAAAGCATAGCACAGCTCTAATGCCACGTCCCTGGGTGAATTGATAGGACAAGGGGGAATGGATGTAAACTGACAGAGGGCGGGGTTAGATTAGAAATTAGGAACAAATTGTTCCCTGTGAGGGTAGTGAGGCCCTGGCACACAGGGTACCCAGAGAAGCTGTGGCTGCCCCATCCCTGGAAGTGTCCAAGGCCAGGTTGGACAGGGCTTTAAGCAACCTGGGATAGTGGAAGCTGTCCCTGACATGGCAGGGGTAGGAATGAGATAGTCTTTAAAGTGCCTTCCAATCCAAACCTTTCTCTGGTTCTACAGTTATCAGCAGTGGATCTGACTCCATCAAATTAAAGGAGGAACATCTAGACCCTGCCTTTTATGAGCAAATCAAAGCTGTGAAAAGTTTCATCTATCTATAAAGCGAGAACAGGGTCAATGCTACCGTTCATTCAAACATGAATGAGAGAAACTTAATGATATATTTAAATGTCAGTAGCAACTGATGAGGAATTTCATACCTGGAATAAAATAATTGCTCATAAAAGTCCCCAAAGGAAATCAGATAAGGTGAGTTGTTTCCAGCTGCTGTAGAGAAGTAATGGCTTTCTTTACCATGTCAGACACTTTTTGTAGAAGACTTCATCCTCCATGACTCCCTTAAACTTATTCCTAGCCTTCAGAAATCCTTCAAAACCAACTTTCTCTTTTCTGAGGCATTGATTCAGTTAAAAAATGTTTGTTCCTTGATAAATACTTTTCCCATCTAACACTTCAGGCTGCCAGCAGCTGCAGGAAGCCCAAAATTGGTTTTATACCTTCAAACACTCCCAACTGCCAGACAAAATTTAGAGCAGCCTCCACCATTCTATGTCTCCTACGGTCATCTCTGAAACCCTGGAGCCAGCAATGGGGTCTGACTTGCTTCACCTTGACAAGGGAGTAAGACAGTGACAGCAAACTATTGCAGTTTGAAAGGGGTGATCCACAATGAGCCACCAACTACTTTTTCACTTCACATAATTTTTGGATATAATATGAGTGATGAAGGAATTCAAAACATTTTTCTTTTTTGTTTTGTATCTAGAACTACACGAGCCCAAACAAAAGTAAATCAGAGGAAACTCAGTTCTCCCCCAGCTCCTACAGAGGGCACCTTGGCTTAAATGGACTGAAGTTTTAGAGGAAATCTGAGACTCGTGCAGCTTTCATTCCTTCATTTTCAAGAGCAAACATGGTGAGGAGAAAGGGAATGGGAAGAGGAAGTCACAAGCTATTCAGTTTACCCTAATCCCCAGACACTAACAGAGTTTCACTTGGAGATGACCAAAAGAGAATTTTTTTTCTGAGTTGTTAAACGTTACTCTAAATTCATTCATGGTCCTCTTAGCAGGCAGATCAAGTCCATAAGATTGCCAGCAAGTGCCCATAATTTGATTGATGTCTTCTCATCCAGATAGAAATCTGAAAAGGATGCTCGTAAATGATTAAATATTTGGTTCCTGGCAGCAAAATGAATGAAAGAAAAAACCCTACATGGGTTCCTAAATGGCAAACATACTGGGCTAGGGCCTGAGGTGGCTGGGTTTCAGTGCCTCTGCTAAGGAAAGCAGAACAAAGGTAGTTTTAAAATTTCCTTTGTGCTCACAACCATAGTGGCAGTGAGAAAGCATTTTGACCCTCAGCACAGCAAATTATTTCCAGATCTGACAAGCTCCAGAGAACATTTCCCAGCCTGGGATCACTGCAGCACTGGCTGCAGCAGCCACTACAGAGGCCAGGACCTGTGCACAGCCACTGATGAATGCCCTGGGTACTGAGGGAGGCAAAAAGGGACCTTAATAAGGGGCAGGACTCACCTCTAGGTTTAGAAAAAAGGTTTTCAGTGTTATATTCATAGTGAAAGCTAAATTCTTAACCACAGCAATGATCAAAGAAGGGCCATTTGTTCGTTTTGAGGGGTTAGTTGCACCCATGAATTTGAAAGAGGATGGTGGTTATTTAACCAGAGTCTTTTTAAAAGAAAATCCAGAGAAGACAGAAAAAATGAAGACTAATGAGACAACTTCAGAAGACCACTTTTTCTATAAATGATTTATTAGAAAAGAAATAACCTGGAAACCAGGATTCACAATCTCCCAACCAATCATCCATTTCATGTAAAGTTGCTGTCTTAACCTGCCAAAAGAAATCAAGTGTAAGAAAGTAATGAAAGAAATGGCACATTCCTCTTGGACTTAAAGATAGTGTTTAGCTTTAAAAGTATAATCTAAAAATAAACCCTGCTGCCCACTAGTCTCATTGTATACTCCGACTCATTCTTCTTCATTTAATAGGAAATCGATCTAATATTCATTTGGCATCCAGCAAATCTTTTAGTCAGTGGAAATACACAATTTTAATAATTGTTAGAAGTGGTTTTTTGCAATAAGGAACTAAAAAACATCTGGCAATTAACTAACATGCACATCTCATGTCTTCTTAGACTTGCCTTATTTCCACATTGTCGGCATTGCATATGTCAAACTTCCTCAGTGTGAGACAAAACAATTGTTCAAATGAAACTATGAAATAACGTGTACTTACAGGAACAGGCAATGTCAACTGCTGTGCCAAAAAGATTACACAATTAGTGGTCTAATTATAGCATATTTATAAACCTTGCACTAGATCTCGTTTTCTTATGCAAGTGATACCTCTGAAGTTAATGTGACTCAATTATCTGCTCTGTGAGAAGTGGTTGCTTAAGGTTTCTAGCTGCAGCATACCTGGGAGGTGAAGGGTCACCATCTTCTCAAGGAGTAAATGTCAGACATTTATTGGTCTGAATATCAATAATTCTGAGAACTCTTCCTTGGTCTGTATTCCACAGCATCTGAGGGCTTCCCTGCAATGCACAACAGCAACTACACATTCAACACAGTTCTAACATTCAAAAATCCTCCTTCCCTCTATGAAAATGTTTTGATGCCTACACTTTTCCCTGAGTTTAAAGTTGAACTGCCAAGCATTTAAGGACGTAATCCCAAGGAAGATTGCACAGTTGAGTTACATCATACAAAAATTTAAATAATACAGAAGATATGCTATAAGAAATTTGTAGGTTGAAGGGGAAAAAAGCCTGCACTTTTTGACAGTGGTATTATTACTGTGCCGAAGATAGTAGCTCAGACCTGAGCACTGATCCTCAGAGAGCTAAGTCTCCTGTTGGCATTCACTTCATAAATAATCCTGCAGAACAACCAGGCACATCTTGTCTCATAATAACAAAGATGATCTTTCATTTAGATTTCTCCAGGCAGGAAAGAAAGGAGAGAGGAAACCTCATTCATATCAGGTAGCTTTTCTGCTACTCCTAAGTCAGGCATGCATTGCTCATTTAAATGTGCAGGAGTGCAAACAGGAGGAAGGGCTAAAAACAAAGGGTGCACCTGGCTGCCCAGCAATCTCTCCACATAAACCTTAATCTGTACCGGGCTGTCTGCATCCTGTCATCCAGGTAAAAGGAATAGAAAAAAAAATCACTTTCTGCTCTTCAGACTGTTCTGGAAATGGTTGTGGGTCACATGAAAGAGCCTGACTTCTCAGCTCCCTGACAGAGTGCAAATTCAGCTGCTGTCTTCTGCAGGGGAGATAATGCCACAGCAGGACATTCTTGAGAAACTTCTTCTTTTTGCTCCTATATATGTCATGATCACACAGATTCTTCTTCTGCAAAGCACTAGCTCACACAGACAGGCTACTCAGCCCAAAAAAACCAAAAAGGAACTCTTCCTCAAAATATAATGATCAATAACAGGTAATCATTAATCAAGGGCTATCATCCCAAAAGTACATTCGCACTTAGTAAAAGGGTAACTGGAAAATATAGAGCTTACTGTGGCCCAAAAATTCCTTAATTGGTTTGTTACATTTCAGACTGTACCACGACAGTCCACAAATCAAGTGAAGACCAAGCAGACAGAAAATCCCTCTGACCTAATTGCAATCTTCAGCAGTGGCAAAAGCTCGACAGTCACGTCCCAATAAAACAAAAGCAAGACTGGCCAGAAATGGGCTTTCCCAGCTTGACACTTGTCTTATGATCATATCCAAGAGAGAACACTACTTCTACTCATTTTCTTACAGTTTCTTGTTTAGCACTTTACTTGCAGGTAAAGTCATGTTGGGGGTGATAACATTTTTCTCTGAATTATCTCTCTTGTAAAGTGAGTTTTACAAGTGAGTGCAGATATTAAATATTTGTCTACAGGAAAGAACAGCTTTCACAAGTAGACCTAACTTACAGTATAATCTTCATCCAATAAAGCTGTATTAGATCAAACAGTACTTGATGTGCTGGCAGCAAACTGATTTGGGTATATCACAGCTAGCAATAAACTGAAGAAATTTTTGCATAGGATTAAATAATGTACAAATAATGTCTGTACCCACTTAAAAGATTGAGTTTAAATGCTGTTTAAACTAAAAACAAATTGCCGAGACATGTTTAAGTGCTCCAGCCACATGAATCACAGTATGCCCAGAACTCCCACTAAATCTATTTTATCCAAAGAGCTGCATGGATAAAACTGACAGAAAAATATGCTGCTAAAACTGATCACATCAGTTGTTTCCCAACAGTGATCACTCCTCCTTGCTGCATCCTAAAGACATATCTTGGATCACTAAATTCCTTTTAAATACTTGCCTTCAAGTACCTGTCCTACTTCAGAACTGACTGAATGTTAGTTTTAAATGAATTTAAAGGATAATTCAGGAGATAATTTTGTCTAATTCTGTAAAGTCCCTGTGCACTTCACCTGGAATGTTAAAGGCTTGCATCCCTGGACCCAAGATAGGTTTTGGCTTGAAAACTTCAGCCACCTGGCAGAGTGGGCAGCAGCTAGTGGGCATCACCCCCACCTGGGCAGTCACCCGGGGGCCCAGGACCAAGGACTTCACCTGGCGAGTGCCCCGGCCACTGCCAGCACACTGCCCCTGGCAGAGGCTGCAATGCCATGCCAGGAAGGGAAAACACAAATCCCTCTAAGTCACAACATTTATTTTGCAAAGCAGAATTATTTATTCTACCTTGCGGCTAAATTAAGGAAAGAGTGGCTGGGACAGGAATATATAATAACGAAAATAAGGGCTTTTGCTTATTGTCCAGATTCTGTTGTCATATTGGGTTAATGAAGAGAACCTGTGTGCCTGCACCAGGGCACACTGTAACCCCAACTGCAATTGATGGTATTGGGTTTTACACCTTCAAGGGTAGGCATAAAATAATAAAGAGTATGGGGCTTGCCCACTGATTGCAGCAGAAAACTTTCAAGGTGCAAGGGGGGATCATTAGCACTTGCAGTGCACGTGCACAAAGGAAGAGAATTAACCTTGCCCACACAGCCTTACCTTTGTCATTGCTGGAACTTTGAACAGCTCATTTGTCATTCATCTAAGTGTTCTTTCATCACAATTTTCTAGCAGAGAATTTTATAATTATTTCCAATTACTGTCTATAATATATGCAACTTTCTACTCTGCAGTTACATTTTACCACTGAACTTTAAAGCAAACATGTTAATTTAAAATCCACTCTGCCAACTGTATGACACAGCTACTCTGAGATAGCTGTCGAAATAAAATCGAGCATAAATATTTACCTCATTATTAACAATAGAAGGATTGTAGTTAGGTAGGCATAATAAAAATTATCTTGAATCCTGTCAATGTCTATCTGCTTCAAAGGAACTCAGTCTTACAACAGTTTTAGAGCTACATGGAAAAGGCTATGGAGCTGAACTTTATACAGAATAGCTCCTCTTTTCTGCATATCACTGCAATAGCTCCTCAGGGTTTGTAGCAACCAGTGAAAGTCATTAAAGAAGCACTTCTTGCCAAACATGTTTATTTGCCATTGGACAGCCAAAAACGTTAGGGCTGCAATGGACCTGTTTACTCAAGCCGTGCTGTGTGTTGTAATTATGATCATCAGCCCAAAGGACTGCTAAATTAGCAGAGCCAATACAATCGATAAGATCAGGGGTACAAAAGAGACTCAGGAAGGAAAGGATCTGCAAGGAAAACTATTTAGTACGACACAGCCGCCCTCTGCCTCCCTACTCTGTTGACTCAGCAGCTGTAATGGAAGTGTCTGATTGAGCCTCTGGGGCACACCTTCAACACAGCAATGGGCAGCAGGAAATGACAAAGCTCTCGTCGTACAATAGCCACAGCACTTCTGGTGAGGTTGAAAGTATCTCCCACTGTTTTTCACGGCCTTGAATAGCCAAGGAATTCATAGAGGAGTTCAGAGAGGGTAGAGAGGGCATAATTTGTACAGTAAAAGGGCAGGAAAGCATCTCAAGTCAAGTTTAAACATGGTAACTAAAAGTAGGAAACTGCAGCCTGTGACCAGCTCCACATCCTTAAACTTTTCCAACTTCATCTATTTTGGTCTTAGGGAATGTGTTTGAATATACTCCTCTTTGTAATAAAAGGGGGGGAAAACAGGGAAAAAAACCAAACTAGGATTAAACTGAAAATTTCTTGTCCAGAAGAAAGCAAGGGAGAAAGCAGCTGCTTTGCTCTTTATTTCTGTGGCACTGTGAGCTTCTCTAATAGCCACCCTGTAATGGCAAGTGGAGAGGGGAGCATGTTTCCAAGAAAAGGGCACCAGGGTTTCTCACCTCAATATACACTCATTAACTCTGATTCCAGCTCTCCAGGAAATAAAAGACCAGGCTGTAGTTAAAGAGATTTTTTCTGCCAAAGGTCAATGAACAGTTAGTTCCAATGAAACAGTGCAAAACCCCTGTATCAGTATCTAATTGTCTCAGCTTCATATGACAGACAGAAATGTCTGGGGTTGCAAGGACGTGGTTTAGACACTTTTCACAGCACAGCCACTAAACTAACTCAGTATCTGCCATTAAAAACACTAAAGATATAACACAGGATGGAACTATAAAGGTTTACCCATGTAGTAGAAATCAGTAGAAATATGACACTCAGGGTGTCATATTCAGTGCCTTCATGCTATTTTGCTTTTTATTCTATGCTTGCTTAAAAGCACTAGGTAAACACAGGATACAAGAAAAATGCCCTGGTGTAACACAGATTGAAATCTGTCTGAGGCTTTTAATTTTTGCAATTTATTCTTTTTATATCATTTGTTGTATTTTTAAATTTATTGGGAAATAATGCACAATTAACTGCAGTGATTGAAATCACCATCTAGAGAATGATATCAATAAATTAGTCCCCCTTAAAAGCACATTGAAATCATAAAATCTTTCAGGTACCATTTCAGCTCCCATTAGGAAGGGGCTGGAGGCTGGCATCTAGATAATGCTGACCTTCAGTTGTGACTGCGTTTATCTGGATTAGCATCGTTATTTGCTGGAACTTTAAAAAAACAAAGGGCTAATCAATACAAGGTCAAAATAAAAGTGTCACAGATGGGTCTGGACGTTTCACAAAGGTGACATCTGTCACTAAGAGTTACTGCAGGAGCTGGCACGATGCTGCACCTGCTGTTGCTGAGGCCATTTCTGTGGGGAGCTTCTGCAGGCAACATCCACAAGCCATTTCTCAGGCATATTTCATGCCCAGTAGTGGTTTACATGCACTGACAGGTCAGATGGATCAACAGAATGAAAAATATACCAAAAAAAAACCCCAAACCCACAGAGCTCAACCTTTTCAGCATGCAACGGTCATACCAGGCTGTGGACACCAAGAATCTTGCACACCACCTAGAAGCATGTTCCCAAAGAAGGCCTTGAGGTGCAACAGCATTCAGACTTGAAATCCAAACTCACCCTGGGACACTCTCAAGAGGACATCCAAGTCATTCAGAAAACATTACATTTCACATTACAAATACTTCAAAGCCACATCTGTTTATTGCAGAACCATTATGCAGATAAGGATTCAGGATGAACTTGACTGCCTTGGGGAAGGTCAGCCTCAGACTTCTTTCTTCGTATTCTGCAGGAGGGGTTGTAGGCCAAAAAAAACCCCATCAGGTATTTGTTTAAGGAACAAAGGAAACTGGCACATTAGTCTACGCTCTGCTCCACCTTCTCACTCTGGGTATTTAGTAGCTAATGAAAGTTTTAGTAACCCACTTTGCACATTAAATTTATTTGGAGATAAGTTTCTATGAGTTTCTGCTCTCAGAAAACATTTCATAAAGCCTTTGCTATTCATTTTTGTCATGGGGCAAGTAGGGAAGAATATGCTAATCACAGACCCTGGAACTACCGCTTCTATAATTGGCAGCTCAGTATTCTCTTGTAGCCTTAATTTATGCATACTATTAAAAGGTTAAAGTTGGTCACAGGTCTCCTGTGACTGTCACCTGTGAAATAATGCTCTTGGAAATCCAGTTTGGGTTCTACCTCATTCCCGCCTGCAAATAAAACCACGCACATTCTGCACATCTTTCCCCTGAACACTGACACCTCCAGCGACATAAAATCCAGCAAGCGATGTGACAGCTGCCAAGGTCAATAAGAGTTATACTGAACTGCTGAGTAAGTGCTGGGCACACAAATCAAAGCTATATAAGGGCAGCTGAACATACACAATCTGCAACTTATTCCAGCTACTTTTTGGACTGAAACATTTTAATCATTTTTCTCTTCCACAAAATGTTATATAATGAAATGCGATAAAGTCAAGGGTATTTCATGAAATCTTTGCTTTGTGTCCTTTGTGTCAAATTACTGATAGCAAAGGGTATTGAAAAATACATTTCACTTTTTTGAGAAGCGTAACACTTAAGGCCAATTGTAGGAGGGCAGTAATATGAATTGTAAAGTACAAATAAAGTAGCAGGACATTTTAAAGACACATTGGGCAATGCTATCTAGTTGTGACCTAGATTCAACTATTTAGATGAATTCCTAAATAAGGAAGTCTGCATCGGACATTTTCAGGGATACTTTAAGCCTTCTGCCTTTGCTACACATATCAAAAAGGTTTCAGTATTCTTTTGCAGCTGCATGTTGACGTTTAATTATCAAAACACTATCATTTCCCAAGATGTTGCCAATTGATTGGTAGAGATAATAAGGTATTTCTGGTAGATCCAAGGGCTGGATTGGATTTTACATCTGAACTCTTCACTCAAAGTCATAGACATAGAAACTGTTGCAGCATTGTATTTTTGTTGCAGTAATGAAATATTGAGATTTAGAACAATTGCATGGAAAAATCCTTCTGAACTTTGTGTCTTTAGTAAGGCCTTGTGTGCCAAACTATCCCCATTAGCAAGTATTTACAGCTGAGTTGAAAAGCCCTGGAAATGGAAACTGTTAATAGAAGAGCTGCTGCAGCTCTAACTGGATTGCTGCGACCAGTAGCACTCCAGTAATTACAGTGAAGGAAGTGTTAAAAGGGAATGAGGACAGAAACCTCTCCATCATCTGTCAGATTCTTGCCTACTCCTGGATTTTTCACTGAGAAGGAGAGCTACTGGCAGAAAGGCTCTGCAAGGGCTTCTGTCTTCCTTTATTCTATTTTTAAGGTTGCTAATTGATCCTCTGAGGGAAGGTTTAGTCCTTTTAACGCAATCCCTCCATTAATGAGGAGTCTGTACAAGAGAGGCTGGGGGGTGTGGGTGTGGGAGCCATGCAACCTTTCATGCTGGTCTTCTCCGGGATGACTCACCAGGAAGGGAAGTTTGAGAACCTTCCTTACACGTCAAGAAATCGTCCCCATTCCCGGCTAATAGTGTGGGGGTTGTTACTGGATTTGTTTTGCCTGAAAGGAGCCTGGCTGACCTGGATTTTCCAGGTGTGGGTATGATAACAAGTCAAGGAATAAAGGAACGGAGAAATAAAGAGTCCAGATTGTGTTGGAATAGTCATTATCTTGACTGACACATTCACCCATATTACAGAAACACAGGTAGTGGCTGCTCTGCTCTGCAGTGGGACCTCTCTCTTCAGATAAGCAAAATAAATTCCAGGAGAAGCTTCCCATTTGAGATATTGCCTCTGCACTAGCATAAAAATAACTTTTCAACTGCTAACTTTCTCTTGTAATACAGAATAGGACAAGAAAAAGAAGTGATGAGGCTGCTGGCACTCAACGCCAGTCCCATCGCTGCAGAGGAACTGACAGCCTGTCCTGGGCTGACTAATGGGTTGATTTTATTGAAGCACTACCAGACTAAAGAATGGTTTTATCAAGTATTTCACCATTTAAATATCAAGGCAATTTGCTGAGCAAAATGGCCCATGGTTAAGAGAGAAGTGTTCCAGTTTACTCATACCCTGAGCAAAGCATAGTTTAATTTCGGTCTTAGGCACTATCAAGTAACATTGCCATTCTTCTTACTCAAGGGTGCTGTAGTTACACCTACAAATGCCACTGTCTTGTGAAATGGAAAGAAGCTTTTTCCCCCTTTCATCCATGATTCTTACTTTTCTGTTCTTTCTGCTATCAGCCAGAAAGCAACACCTGCTAACTTTTAGGTACATCCAGAGCCCCTAAGGCCATGTGTCAGTTTTAACAGAGCGCATGGAAAGATTTCTACTCCATTTCCCTTTGATGTCAGAGCTTCCATCTGAGCTGAGTAAGGCCTTCAGTATTTAAGCTGTGCTCTGATAAGAATTTTGTGTAGGATTTTCTATCATGATTTATTATGATATCTGAATAGCTTTCTATGACTCAACACACAGTTTCAGGAAGAAGACTCAATACAGCGAGTTGTCATTGGGATCCTAGGAACTGCCCTCAGTATTTAACAGGGAAAAAAGCTGGTTTCGAGTACTAATCTTAGTCATGTCTTAAGTTCACTCAAGAGACTTCAGTTTTATTTTGATATATTTGAGGAAAACCCTAATAAGTTCTTATTAAAAGGATCACTCAAAATTAAGAAAAATCCTCAAATCTTTATAAATTCTATTAATTCCCTTTTTTTAACATAAGCTAAAGCATCGATAAATACCTATTTTTGCACTAATTATACATAAATTTCTGGTAAGTCCAATCATTAGATAATTCTTTTCACTTAAAATACATTCACTTTTTGTTCAACATAAGGCTCACTTTCAAATGGTGTTTTTATGAAATGCATGAAGCTAATTTTAGAGTCTGAAGTGAAATATACAGGGTTTTGGATTTTCTGCTGTTCTCTTCAAATATTGTGCAAAGTCCAAAACCAAAATAAGACTCGTGTATAAGCAATCCCACAAAGACATTGAAAAGGCTACTAAAATACTGCAGTGTGTGACCAAATGCAGAAATTTTCAATCCAGATCCTCAGGAATAAACAGAACAAACATAGAGGGCTGGCCTGTATGGAATTGTATGTATGTATTGTTCTTCATCCTCCAAATGCAGAAAGGGCTTTGTGTCACTCTGTCTCCAACTATTTTGTAGGTGTTCGCACAACTCCCACAGAGGACTCCTGCTATCAAAATGAGGCTCGGGAACGAAAAAGTCACAGGGCAGTAGAACAATTAGCGGGATTAACTCCACATCTCTCAATCAACAAGTGGCTACACTCCAAATTCTTTCTGAACCACAATCCACCCTGTCAGCGGTCAGAAGCTGCTCCAAATGAGCACAGATATCCCATGGCTCCACCTTTCCCAATCAACACCTGGTTACAAATCAGGATCACGTTCACATCAGTTTTGAGATGCCACAGCCATACTGGGCTCCTGAATCACCTCTCCAGGGTGGAGTGGAGCCAGTTCAGCAGTGCCACTTGACTCGGTGCCTTTCTCACCTCCCTAAAGGGGGCTCAAGTGATCAGCTGTCACAGACTTAACCCCCTTCACCTTCTGCAGTTATACTGGCAACTTCCTCAAGAAGAAGGGCTCTTTGGCAGGATCAAGTGCCCTGCATTTCTAGATGTGCTACAAGCATTTTGGCGCCTAAGAGAACAGGAGTTATCGAGTCACACCTCTCGAGTCTGTTATCAGGAGATTCATTCAGTGCAGAGCTGGGTGTGCTGGTTGAAATGCTCAGCAGGCTAAACTGGTGCAATTCCACTGAAGGCAATGGAATTGCACAATCCATAGATATGACGACATTACCATATTAATATTTTTCTAGATACTCCCAATGAGCATCATCTGTCTTTATTTTTCTTTCATGGGCTTCAGTATGGCTTTGTTTGAAATAAGATTTTATCCCTGGATTTCCTCTGTCAGACAAAGCTGAGCTCCAGGGGTACCTTAGTGTTTAACTGCTGCAGAGCTATATTTAAGAAGCAGCTTCTAGATACACACTGTAGTAATCATCTATCTTTGCACTGGAGCTTTTTTAACTTTCTCCCTGATTTTTTACGATTTTTTTAACAAAAATTCTGTGATTTGCTTAATGTAGAGTCAAAAGAGATTGTTCTTGACCCTTCTCATGCGGTTCTCTGGGATTTTGTGGATAAATGACCTTGCAAACAGAGTACACACACTGTTGCACTTGCAGCACGAGCCAGGTAAGAGTTATTGCCCAGGGGACTGGAGGCTGCCCAAGGCTATGTGAGCATTTCTGGGTTTAGGTTTTGCCTGGTATATTCAGGCACACATAATAAAATAGAGCTTTTATTTTAAAAATCAATAAAATGACTGATCTTAAGTCAGAAAACAGTTTTGTTTTACTTTTGCCATCACTGGTTTTTTATTGCATCTCACATTTGATTTTTTCCTTGTCTTTTTGCTGGTAGAAAATCAGTCTCGACTTGTGTTTAGACTCAGCTTCCTACAGTACCTCATTTCTCTGAGGTAGTTCCTCCCCTCCTGTTGCTGGTTTTGAATCTTTCTCATCCAGGGTTTCCTTCCACTTTCTCCACCAGGCTGTTACAGTTAACTCTAATACATAAGGAATGGTACAGTGAACAATTACACCATTTAGAGACAAACTGCCTTTTTTTTTCACTCTGAGCTACATGGACTAATAAAATAGTAAACCAGATGAAGCAATGAAAGACAAGTTACACAGTTAGTTCATGTGCTTCTAATCAATCATGCCAGATCTGGACATAGCAAGACTGTACCAAAATTAATCTAAGTTTCTACTCTTCCACTCTGCTCTCAACTGTTCATTCGCATTTCTATTTCAACCTGCCACCAAACTCTGATGCCACGCTCTGTGGTGCTACACTGCAGATCAGTAAAATTATCCAGGCTAAAACCTGCCCCACCCAGATCATTTTACTGCTCTAATTCGTGCTGCCACCTTGAACAATCGCAGGAACAACCACCGCACAGGTGGGAATTCACCAGCCGAGACGAGGGCAGGCAGCTGGGTGCTCCTTAAGCTGGTGTAGCTGTTACACAGCTCGTGTTGCAAATCTAGTGTAAATAATTGCATTCTTGCTCATCTGGCTTCTTTCACGGGACTCATTAGTAAATCTTTCTAAATAGCTTACTAGGACAGGCAGCAGCTTTTCTAACTTTCTTCATATTCCTCCCAAATATTATTTCATAAACGACCTTGTGACTTCCAAGAAGAAAGAAAAAAAGAAACAAAAATTATTCCTGACCTGTTTGATATCTTGCAAAAATGGTAAGTCTAACTATTTGTTACACTCCTGTGTTGTTAATATCAATAAATGTTAAAGATACAAAGATCAGTTCCTGTATAAATCTTGGTTCGAGGATGACGGGCAGGCAGCTAGAAAACATTTCTTCATGTCTTTTTCCCCTAATGTAAAACTCTCACTAGAAAAATGATAAGGATAAATGGCACCTATCCAAGTGATTCCATTACAGAAGCTGGTTTGTCTGCGACAGATGATTCACTATTTATAGTGTCTTTAGTGCTGCCTCACAGTGTACTCTCACAGTCAATCTCAAAGACGTTGTTTAGGCAGGATAATGTACCTGCCTTCTCCGAAAGACAGAAACTTCTGCAGACAAAGAAAAGAACATCTTTGGGGATGAATTTCTCTGCCTACAGCCATTCAAAACCTACACAGAGCTCTAGTATAACAGAGAAGAAGATCAGTTTATAAAGCCAGGACAACCCTTCCGACTTTGGGGAATCCAAAGTCAGAATGATGATCCAAGGTGTAAGAGCAACCCCAAGCAAGGCTGTCATTTCCTTCTGGAAACATTTAGACACTCCTAGCTGGAGCCAAAAGCCCAACAAACCCAGCTCTGATTTCTCCCAGTGTGAAGGGCTCCAGCTGAACCTCCAGCTCTGACAGACATCAAACAGCAAGGTGAGAAAATGCACTCGTGTTTCCTGACAGGCACACCACAGACACTTCCAGACTGCAGCATTTAGGAGCCGCATTCAAGCTGCTGGCCTGAGGGAAAGCTGCACAAATCTCCACAAAGACTGAAAAATACATGTATTTAAGACACTAGTTAGCAGAGAGAATGTACCCACGGTGATTTTAAGCCCAGCAGCATCAGGAAGCAGGTGTGTAATTGCAGCTCAGGTGAGTTTACAGCATTTCAGGGTAAGAACTGGAAACTCATGGCATTATCATAGCCTGGGTAAGCACCAACAGCTGAAAAGCAGCTGTGGAATCTATTTCGTTGATACGTGGGCGTACAACCAGTATTTTAGTTGCCCAATGCAAAATTGGCCTTTTCACAGTAAAATTCAAGAATGACTGTTTCCTCTTCCCCATTTCAAAGAAAAATACCTGTTTAATATTGCAAATATTCACTCTCAAAAAGTGTCTCTGGCCCCTATGAGAAGTGTTCAGTTGCTTTTATTCCCTAAACATTGTTATTAGACTACATAAACTGTAAACATGGAAACAATGACATACTTTAAAAGCAGTTTGGATAATAAAAAAATGAAGTGTTCCTTTCTGAAAAATACCACAATGGGAGTTTTCAACGTCAAAGCATTTGTCAAGAATATACACAGAACTATCACAGACCACTGCAGCCATTTTATTTTTCTTGTTTAACATTTCCAATTCACTGTCATCAACTACTACAAATAGAGGTTGCAATGTTTTGCTTTCCTTTGTTGTTTTGGTTTTTTTAAAGCCTTCACACAATGACACACCTCTTTAAAATACTAGAGATAAACCATCATAAAAAAACATCTAAATTAACTCTGTGGCCTCATTTTCCAGAAAATACAAAAGCATTTTAAAAATGTATTATTCAGACCATTTCAGACCGTGAGTAAACCCATTTTATGCTTAATACTCTGTGTGAATGATACATTTAAAATCTACGTAACTGATGTCTGCTGGTTAAACGTGTTGCAGTTTTTGGATTGGGGTTTTTTTGCAGCACATTTACAGAAACTTTAAGAATAAACATAACCTGAAGTCTACATCACAGGTGAGAAAAAACATGAGTTAGATTGACACCTGCAAATCCTGAAAACACTGCAGTTATTATCAAAGGGCAGTCAGAATTCCCAAGGGAACGCTGACATTTTTTCCAGCAATAAGGGCAAAATCTTCTCTTCTTGATTCTTACCGTGGACAACCTCAGTTAATAGATCTGGTGGGCTCATAGTTGTGCTCCTCATCCTGGCTTTGCTTTCATAGATATCTCTGCAATAAACCATTTTCTGGGAGTGATTCATAGCAAATACAGCTTCTCACCTCATTTCTTTCTACTCCTTCCTCAAGGTAAAGAGAAGTCTTGACAGTCTTTTCACTTGAGCTCCTTTCTAATAACATCAGAGCCCCAAGGATGGGGCTGGCTGCGCATGTGAAAGTTGATCTAATGATGGGCCAACACCCTACTGAGCTAGGTGGGCAGTGCCAGACACCGGGACAGCACTGTCACTCTGCAGAGTTCATTAAACCTTCCTGTCCTATCGAGGGGCCCCAAACAGCAGCTTTCCTTTGACTCCACATCTACTATTTATTTTTGTCCTTTTAATCTTACCATAACATCTGCCTCCAAGTCCATAAAACACGCCAGCAAACTTTCACCAAAGAACAGAGCAGAGGGCTTCTACATTTTCCTCTCATTCTAGATGAAAGAGGGGATTTGACTTTTCCATGACGACCCCCTCAGCCTGCTTCCTCCCAGAGAATCAGTACCAGCCCATCGCTGTGGGACTCCCTTTAAGGAACGGGTGTTAGCTTGCCCCTAACAAAACCAACTGTTTCCCACCAAGCAGCAGCATTTAGCCCAGGTGAAAAGACTTGGCGAAAAATCAAATCAAATCTGCTTGTAGCAAGGCAAGACTCCAAGGATTTTTAACTAAGCCCAGTTGCTCTGAGCTTTATGACTTCACAGATTTCCCTAAGAGCCATCTCTTCCTCTGTGCTCTGGGCTGTATTTTGGTCAATGATGTGTGAAAATGCAGATCAGTGTCATGCACTGCATCAATTAGTCCGGGTTTCCACTGGTGTCATTGACAGAAGAATTTGGATAATATCTGCCTCGTCCACAAAGTAATAAAATGCAAAAGTGAATGACCCAGATGTATCGGCAATCAATCATTCATCCATCATTTGTTTGATATTTCACTGACTAAAATGTTTTAATGTAAAGAAAAAATGCACATTTCAGAACAAGAGTTTTATAATTGGCAATGAATTCTCCAGTGAATTTTATAGATCAGTTAATGTCTAGATGAGTTAAGGGTGAAAGGTAAACTTGACATTAAATGCTTAGTTAGGAGTACCAGAGGATTCATTATTATTGCTAAAGGGATACTGGGAAACAACACTACTTTTTTTTCTTGTTGGAAAAACAAAAGGTTTGTAAGAACATTCATAATCACTGGAGTCTAAGGAAAATAGTGCAAACTTCATGTAGCTGACACTCAGACCATTAAAACAGGTTATTCATAGAGAAAACTTTGAGATTTAGCTCCATACTTCAGCAGATTTACAATTTCAAACCTTGTTGAGCATGTTCCACACCAGCTCCCTATGCAAGACTTGGTTTTCTTATATCTTTCATAAAAAGATACTATTAAAGTAAGAATATTTTAGTCTTGGAATGTTTCAGTTTTCTAAAACACACAATTGATACTTTGGCTTTATCTACTTGGCACCCTCCCTTAATCTTAGCAGAAGATGCCAAGCAAGGCAAACTACACAAAGCAGGAAATCACAAGTCTCATGAACCATATCTTGTACCAAGCAAATTCCCCTGACCTCTGTGCACACCAGCAGCTAACAGGAGCTGTATCCATTTGCACTCAGACATCTTTTCTGCTTTCAATTCCAGAGGAAAGTCACTCACGGCATTATTTCCCACAGTATTATTGCAATAACAGAAGGCAACATACACCATGTCAGGCTGTCCTTCACATCAGAACTGAAATTTCAGGGGGTTTTATTTGCTTCCCAGACTTTGATACTTTGCTTTTCGCTGTTTCAAGTCTTCCATGTGACTTCCACTGCTAGAATTCTTCTGTTAAGCATTGCCTTCATAGTAGCAGTGTCACATTGGAAAACTGATCCAGAAGACTACAATTGGTATGTAAGTCCTACCAATGCAACTAAAACTAATTAGGTAATAAAGAATGAGTGATAGAATCAATATAGTCATAGACTGGGGAGAAATTCTGAGGCAAAGCAAAAAGGAGACGTTGAGTGAAAGGAACAGCAGTTTTAAGACTGATAGGAAATACAGAAGACACATAATGCTTTACAACAACTGAGGAACCTCACTATCAGAGCATTAAGAGGAATATGACACACCTGTCTATGAAACATAGGATATGTAACAGTTATAAAGATTATAAGCCATTTTCAGTATCAAGATGCAAACCACACCTTTCCAGTGCATATTTAATTATACCTTCGACCTAAGACATTGTGCTCATATGAATAACATACTTAGTATGGTACCAATATCAGAAATTATTAAAAATGTGACATTAAGAAAATTAAATATAACCCCATTATAATATAGAGCAACATCAATACCAGATTCAAAAGCATATGAGAGATGATCTATAGCTTACAGAACTGAATAGTCAGTGCTAGAACTTCATATTGAGAAACTTATTATATTTCCATACGCTCATGGAAATTTTAATAAGGCAATTACAGCACAATAGGAAGATTTGGGAAACAGAAAGAAGCTGGTCATTTTATGGAGTATAGTGAGAATGAAAAAGGTCATTTATGGATTGACTGTTAGAAGAACAGACAGTGGAATACATGGAGGTGCACACTTGCCATCAAGCTCCCTGCTGATGGCACTCATTTTCTTCCCCCCTTAAAAGAACACCTCCTTATTTGGCTCAAAGATGGATCAAATGAGCAAAATCTGGAATTGAGCTCCAGAGGGAGGAGCACTGCAAAAGTCTGGGATAAATATTAAATAAGTCAGGGCAGCTGGGGCTGTTCTGTACTGATGAGTTCTCTGGGCATCAATCCTTCCTGAGCTGTGAGGAGTGACATGTGGTTTGTGGGTGCTTGACTCGGTATAGCAGTGCCACTGTTTTCTGTAACCACAAGTCCAGCTCTCCTGTGACACGAATGAGGATCTGGGAACAGAAGGAAACGCCAGACAGAGAGAAGCTCAGTTCCTGCTCTCTAAAAATGGAAAGAGACAGCGCTGTTTTGTTTTCAACAAGTAGCCAGAGAAGATGCTTCTCAATAACCATGGATCAGCTCCCTCAGCAGTGCCATCAGTAGATCCTCCTGCCTTCTTCTCCTGTTCCCAAACCCAAGAGTGTCCTTTATAAGCATTTGATTGTGCCTTTGCAGCTCCTACTATTTGCCAATTCTTGCTTTTCCTGCTCATCACCACCTCTTCATCATTCTTTGCACAGCATTTTCCCTCCCCTTCTGCAGGCTGAAGCTCCTTCAGAGGAGGTATTTCTAATTGGGCACTTACAGAAGGTAAAAGCCATCCTTAGCTAACCCCTCTGAGGCCAGTGCCTCAGGGTGATTCCAGCCTGCTCACAGGCACAGCCAGCCCACAGGCTCCAGGGGAATGAGTCCAACCCCAAGCTGTGCTTGCTCCACTGCTCTCTTTGCTGCCAGACTGCTTCCAGAGCAGACTGCTTCCCAAGAGCAGAGATGTTAAGGTATTTTCTTCCTGCTCTGG
This sequence comes from Corvus moneduloides, assembly GCF_009650955.1. Taxonomy (NCBI): domain Eukaryota; kingdom Metazoa; phylum Chordata; class Aves; order Passeriformes; family Corvidae; genus Corvus; species Corvus moneduloides. The sequence continues at coordinate 33,518,820 of NC_045482.1, read as the reverse complement.
TTGTTGTTAATAGGCTGTGCAGCAATCCCTGCTTCACTGATCAACATAAACCATCATTTATGAAGCAGCTTCAGAACCCTCTAAAAGGGATGAAACAAGTGCACCTGACCTTTCCCTACAGACACCACCAGCAGCATGACCAGTGTTGCATTGGCTGTTCCCTTATCAGCATAATAAACCTAAACTTCATTGGAACTTATGTCCAAAATATCTCCCCCTCTGCAGCATTTCCTTGTACTTCCTCTGAGTGAAGGCCAGAACACTACATGCCATCTTTATTCAGCTACATGAAGTTATGGCAAAATTAAGTATGCCTATTACAAAAAAAAATGTTAAGAATTAGAATTAATACATTTAATTATTGTTCCCTTAATTTAAAGCGAGAGGCTTCATGACTTCCAAGACCTGGCAGGTTTTCAAAGCAGACCTGTGAGCCTTGATATGCAAACAGCTCCTGCTCTGAGACTTTTTGCCAAAAGGCAAACTCAGAAGAGTAATAAATGGAACAAATCTAGACTGTCTTTGGAGATTAGCCAAGTATTCATAAATGGCACATCTTGCAAAGACAGGCAAGTGAAGCATCAATAAACCAGTAAACCAATAAACACTGAAATCTTTCTGTTGTATTCATTATATATTCACAGCTCTTTCTAAACTTAGATAAGAACCAATAATAATCCATTTGATACCCTGAATCTGAGGCCTGGCAAAAAAACCCCACCAAACATACAAACAATTTTATTTCTGTTCTTGTTGTATAAACTTTTCCCTCTAACATGATTTGAAAATCAAATTATTCCTGCTGTTTCTTTCTTTTTGAAGGGTTTGAATTTTTCCTGAACGATACGGCTCCCAGTTTCAAATCTTATCTTTATCCCTGAGGTGTGCTTGGAGAGTCTCATTCCACAAAGAAAAACACTGTTAAAACAACTGGAAAAACACCCAGTTAGCACTAGCTAAGAATCTAAATGTGAGCCCAAATGGAAAAGCACTATGGAAATAAACCCCACAAGTTTATGGTACATATGCACTGTAGTCAAACGTGTGACAGAGACAGGGCACGCGTCCTTGTCAGGACATTGAGTCTGCAGCAGCACCTTGCAGAGAAAAGGAGAGTGCCCAGGCAGCTCTGAGCACAGCTAAAATGCAATGTGAGCACAAGGATCTAGATCAAACATGTCAGGCCAATTTAGTTACACAGTCTGTGGCATAAAATAAGTCTTAAATGTGTATGATTATGTCTGTCCTTAGTGACTGGATTAGAGACTGATGTCTTGCCCCAGAAGCATGAGATTCCGGGTCCATTTCCCACCACAGCATCAGGCACATCCCATTTACAACTCCAGATGCTCTCAAGAGATTCTGAAACTCCACTTGTTACTCTGCTTGCAGTCATGGAGAAAAGCTTGGCTTGCAGTCACCCTCCTCGAAGAACAAGGCTTTGTCACAACACAAGCCATGGGCTTGGCAGCCTAAACCAGTGGATTCAGTCCTGTTCACACAAAGCACACACTCCAAGGGAGATTTAGCTCAGGAAGAAGCTGTGACAAGTTGGCAAGTGCCACCAAGAGCTGCAGCTGTGCCACCTCGCTGGTGGCTGGTGTTCCATCACTGGTGTCAGAACGGGAGATCTTCCCCTGGCCACCCTCCTCCTTTCCTGCAGCGGGTTCCTCCCTCCTGCTGCAGCAGTGCAAACACTCAGCAGAGCTCTGGCTGAGCTCATTTCACTCCCTGCCCTGGAGCACAGTGCCCCTGGTCCTGGGAAGCTCTGGCACGTGCCAGAGTCTGGGCAGCCTGCGGGGCCAGGGGTGAAGGGCACACCAGGACCACTCTGACTCCCGGACAAGGCAGGAAGAACCCAAATTCACACAGGCTATTGCAGACTTGCAGGAACACAATGCAGTGTGGTGTCTGGGAGCAGTAGGAAGAGTTTGAAGAGCAGGGATGTGATGTGTGGCACCACCAGATGGACAGTGCCCAGTCTGCAGCGTGCTGTTCACATTCCTTGTTACCATCAGAGGAGGAGTAGAAAGTTTGGAGTTTCTCTTTTTTTTTTAAATTAATATCCAATTTCAGTTTGAGCAGACAAATATATAGACATCCATTAATATTTGAGATTAAAATCTTTATCCAGGTTATTTTCATTACTTTTAAATATTTCACAGCCAGTACATGATGAAAAAGCTGGCTTTTCTTTACTATTCACACACCAAAAGCCATGCCCAGTTTAAGCTCCATCGTTACACATTTTAAAAATGTAGAATTGAGAACATACATTGAGATTTTTCATTTTCCCTTGCACAACACTCAATAAAGTCTTAAGCCCTGCAACAAAAAATTACTACTATTGCTCCCACCACAGCAACCTCACAAATCACCCTTTAATTCTGGCGAAATGGGACAAGATCAGCTCAGAGCTGAAGTCTCCCAACAGTATTTCATCTAATAATGGCTATCAGAAACCTGATGTATTTCAACTCTGAAAAAACCTCACTTCAGCTATCAAAACTCTTACCAAGAAATATATTTTTGTTTCCTTTTAGCAGCAGTTTCAGATGGATTGATCAGCTATACCCCAAAAATTTTCACCTTAGTAGCTGTGATGACTCCTTTGGATAAGTTATCAGAACTTCTTCCCGTTCTTACCTGGAGTTCTTCTGTGCAGACGCTGCTGTGGTGTGAGGCTGGTGCTCAATAACAGCTTGCAGAATAATTCATTCAAGTTAGTGGCTGGATTGCACTTTATATGCTTGAGCAGCACTTTGCAATGCATGTTCTGTCATTTTGGTTTACTCAGAATATTACTTTTTATTTCTACAGTGGTGTCTCTCTGAGCCTTGCAAGTGACAGAAGTTAACATACTTTACATCTTGCCTCTGCTTTGATTTCCAGGATTTTATAACCCATTTGAAAGCTGTGCAGGCTACTGTCACTGGCAGAAGTCCCATGGGCGACTTGGTGCCAGGCAACTCTGCCCATCTGAACCCCATGCTCTCCTCTTACCTTTGAATTCTCCTGGAAAGTGCATGGACAAACTTGACTTCTGCATGAACTTTCTCTTTATTTAAACCTGACAGCTGCACTATTTTTTTCTTTTAAAAACCAATATTCTTGTGAACACTGTTCACATTAATACAAAATACTTTAAAGCATTAGCAAAATATAATGTTTTAAATGGTATTTAATGCAGCCATTATTGTTCCCAACCCTGTGAGCACCTGAGGTCACTCCAATCCATTTCATAAGAGCCCCAACTGGTTAGGTGGAAATGTGTTAAAAATATAAATGCAAAGATTTCATATGAAGAATGAAGCTAAATGTAGTACAACCATGCAAAAAAAAATTAATGCTGGGGGCATAATATCATGCTCAAAGAATCAAGTTCAACATTACCTACAGCTTCTAGATCTACACTGCTGCTGCATGTTTTAAATTTTAATTCAGAAAACATGGGGAAAGATTCAATTTTCTTTCCTGGTACAGTCATACTGATATAAAAGCTTTGCTTCTGCATTATGATTACTATTAAGAGTCTACAAATTGTATTGCAGATTTACAACACCACAGACTCTTTGAGAAACCCTCCAGGTTTAAGGTGAGAAGGGAAAGTTATTTTTCAGTACAAGTTCTCCTGAAAGCACACAGGGAAAAAAAATCCCAGTCTATTAATCCAGCAGCTCCAGTGATTCAGTCTGTAGCACTTGGCAATCTGAATTCAACACAAAGCACTTATTCAACCAGGCTCCACTGTGTTCCCATCCACTGCCAAGAGATGCCTAAACACAATTACGTGACAAATCAGAGGGTGCCAGAATGACAGTAAATAGGAAGGCTTAGAAGTTTCTTTTTTTAAAAAAAACCTTCCTTCAATTTCAGTGTATTTTGAGGAAGACAAAGACAACTGCTCAAGCAGTAAGGAAAAACAGATAGACAAGTGTCTTAAGGTAAGTCTGCTCATTTCATGCTTTATTACCACATCCTATTATATGTATTTTCCCCCTTCATTTTAATTAACAGAACTGCAATATAATGGAGCCATCCTGAAGGCCTCATAGTTAAAAGCTGTAACTTCTATTATAAACTCTATTTTCAGTGGTATACAGTCTTGGCTAGGGAATTAAAAAACAGCTTAGACTGAAAACTGTCAGGTTTATCTTGAACACAAACAGAAAAGAGGTTGAGGTCTATGACTTGAAGACAATCTGGCAGCGTTGAGTCACTGGCATTGCCTTAATTTGAAATGTTCTAAACTCCTCCCACAAAACTTGTATCTGAACACTGCAATATTTCATTTTTTCCTATCAAGGAGCACACAGCTTGTACACAGACTGAAAGATTCACATTTTGCATCTCGGTGCATTTGTAGTTCTTATTTGTGTGCACGTCCCCTTCAACAGAGACTTCAGCAAGGGGCAGTCATGAGAGAGAGCTCGGGGTGACTCCCTGTCTGCCAGCCCAAGGAGAGGGTTCTCCAAAGCCAAAGGAAGGAGGTCATCCAGCCCAGAATATGAGAAACTGCTGTCCTTTGGGCATTTGCAGCCCTGTGCTTGGGCCTAGAGCACCCAGCTGAACCCAAGAGACCCCTCCAAGCAGCCCTGGTGCATCTCAGCTGTGCCTCCTCTCACTCCCTTCAGCTGGTCATCTTGCCCTGCAGATAATCCATTTTTTCCTCTCCACATCCTTAGGGACTCGAATATATAAACTACACTTCCCAGTTAGCAAAGTCCTCATTTGATTTAAAATCATAGAAAGAGTGCTTTTGGGGGGAAACCAGGGCACTTGCACCAACCTAGCAAGAAGGTGCTGCTTAAAACACACATAAGACACTGCTGGCTCCGTGACTGAGCTAGAAGGTGACCAGTGTGTCAGAACAGCACTGCAGGGTGAACAGCCCCTGCATCTGGGCAGAAGGCAGCTGCTGTTTCCAGCTCTGACCCTGGAAGCAGAGCTCCCAGGATCACCACCTTGTCTGATGTTCAAGACAAGATTGTATTCCACTCTCCCCAGACACCCACACACCATTTAAGAAGTCCATAATATCTCTTCATCACTGCAGCAGTCTACCTCAGAGCTCCATCTGTATTAAAGCACTATGATTTCCATCTCAACCCTTTGGGAGTGATGAGAAATTAAAACAAGAAACATTTATTTAACAGCAAATGCCTTAACTCCAGTCATACTCCTCTTCAGAAAAAAACAACCATATGGATGGTACAAATGTTCCCAAAAAGTTATGAGCCTCATCCACTGACTTTCTCTGAATAAAAATAAGGGTCTGCATGAGAAGGGCAGACTTTAACGCTCAGCAAAGCAAAACTTATTTTGCATGAACCTGATATTTACTTTTTATGAAGTCCACATTGAGCTAAGAGAGGCAATTAGCATGGATTGGATCAGTGTTGCCTCAGGAAAGTGTGGCAAGATTCTGAATTGGAAACAAGTAGATTATTAGATGAGAAGCTCCTGCTCTCTGCCTCATCACAGACCATTATACAGATGAAGTTGCATCTTCTGGAGTGTATAATGCAGAACAAAATTAAATTGATTTTCCCCTTTTCTGTAGGGATATGCTTCATAAAGGCAAAGACAACCCTGTACTCCCTAGACAGCAGAGGAGAAGTGAAATCGTATCCCTAGCCCATAATCTGTTTTGCTGATTCTGGAGCCATAAGAGATAGGAAGAGAGGTCTAAAGGAGCTTGTTTCATTTTCCAAAACAACTAATGGGCAAGATGATATTAACAGCTCTTTTAAGCCTTCAACATTCACTTATTAAAGAAGTATGGATTTTTTTTTTTTGTCATTGAATTCAACAGTGGAGGATCATGCCTTAAGAAATGCAGTTTTTGTGGGAGTGAGATGAGCTGAAGAGCAATTTGCCCTCCCTTTGCCACTAATTTCAAAATATTAAACACTTTCTTTTAACGGTAACATTCCCCTTTAATGTTTATATCTACATCCCACATTTATTCAACATTCATGTTTAACTTTACATTAAAGGGTTGCCTCCCTTATGACACCCTGTGTGTATGACCATAAAATGTCAACCCCTCAAAAATTCTTATTGTGAGCACAGGGAAAAATGGGGAAAACTACTCTGAGAATCATGTTACAAAACCAGCAACATAAGCAACTGATATGGTTCCTGTGTGATAACCAGTCCAGGGATCACTTTATTCAGCTGTGCATGCTCACAATCACTGAATACTGTAGAGGAGGTGAGGGCTGCCAAGTGCAGGCAAAGCAGTGCTTGAACTGGTGGAATCATCTGCAAAGCCTCACTGGTTTGCTTTCCAGCCTGCTGAGGGCACTGAGCAAGGCAGGGCATCTCCAGGCAATGGGCTGGGTGCAGGCAGGACAGTGACACAGCGAGACCACAGAAAGGTTGCGGCACTGGCGCAGGTCCATCAGTATCGCATTTCTCACACACAATCCATTTGCCATTTGCAGGGGTTTGTCATCTCCCCATCAATGGATCAATGGAATTACAAGCTTATTATGCACAGTCAGGCTTGGATTATAGAACATATTAAGACAACATATGAGGTTTTTTAATACTGAAACAATGTTTTGCTTGTTTAATTTTTAAACACCTACTACTACCAGAGCATAAATCCTATTATCTGCTTTTGAAGTTATTGCCTCAAGGTCATCTTCAACAGCATTTACGATTATGCTACCAATTTCGAGAAACTGTGTTTAGAAGGGTTTTCTGTATTTACCAATTGCGAGTTTGGACTTTAAATCAGTCAAGTTACCTGATTTCGATGCAAACTGGGGGAAAAAGTATGAATTAATTTCAGTAGAGATCAAAATGACTCACCAGTATCTCTCTTCAGAGAAGCACTGCAATCTATTGTGGTGGTATTGGCAGCAGGACAAGACACATTACACTTGCAATGCATCAGAGGAAGGAAAGGAAGTAGGCTTGTCCATGAGGGATGGAAAAGCCAAGTTAAGTTGTCAGAGTACTCCTCCATCCCACAAGAGGCTCAGGGTGACAGCAATACTTCTGTTTATTGTTCAATCAGCTTTCTACAGTGCCCAGTGCTGTACAACAGCAGAAAGACAAAGAAAGTAGTCAGTAAAAATGGAAATGAGTGGCCAAAGCAGATTTGATCCAGAGCTACATGAAATGCAGAGGAAATGCTTCATACGTTCAACATCTTCCCTGGCGGCATCAGACTGGTGTGTTCCTGTGCCTCCTAATCAATATTCAACAAACCAGAGGTGGCCTTTCTCTGAGGGGCTAATGAGTGCTTATGACCCCGATCTGGTGTTTACCAGATTGTTAATACTGGTACTCAAAAGCCCAAGTGAGGACAGCAGGGCGAAAGAGTAATTTGGTTTAAACCAGTCACAAGCTGCATTTCTCTCAGTAAAGTTATGATAGCTATTTGTCATGCAGCTCTGCCTTATACAAGCAGAACAAAAAATTAAAGGATTGTGATATTTTTAATATTACATTTATGAAGATGATTACCCAGCTGCTATTTAATTTCCATCTGTGTTCTGCTGCATTTATACCATTAGTGCCACACTGTGGTTAGACAGACAGACTCATATTTTGGAGAAAAAAGTGTGGCTGACAATTATCTTTTAACTGTGTGGAGTAGCAACAAATGGGCTTTTCTGTACACTGTTACCTATAAATTATAATGACTGCTTGTTTTTTGATAGCTTTTCAAAATCAAGCAAGAGACACAAAGACTCATGCAAGCCCCAGCAGTTCTCTGCTGCAGTCAAAGAAGTTGCCTCCATAATATATTTGTAAAGCTTCAGTTTAAATAGACTAATAAAGTCCCTCCCAGCAGGGAGTACATAGTAATTTTTATACTAAAAAGAAAATTGCAATATATCTAATACCTCTTTGCTTCCTTTTATTCTTAAACCTTATTTTTATATAATTCTACATACATGCGTCATAGAACTGTTCTTTATCTATCTGTTACCCTATACCAATAATACACTCCTGCTTTCCACATGGTAAATTAAATTCTGTTTTCCAGTCAGTCATAAAACAGGGGTTTACAGGATGCTCTCAATGTGTTTTAGACAGGATGAAGAACCTTGTGGCCATCTTGAACTGTCTGGCATTCTGGGTCCTGAACAGGGCAGGAATTCCTCTTTCTCAGAGAGTCACCTGGGATTTCCAGTGCCATTAGCTACTCAAAGGGATGCAGAGCTCACAGAACCAGTACTCGCATCCCCCTGGGACATTTCCATGTGCCCGTGGGAGGCCCCTCACCCCAGGTAACCACCTTTTCTCATCAGAAAAGCACAGTTCCGCTCCCACCACTCATGTTCTTGCTCACCACCTGCCTCTCAGATGGACTCTGATAGCTCCTACTACTTCCTCAGGTCAACACTCTAAAAGTTTTATACCCCTTATCATCCTAGATATCGATTTGGAGAGGCTACAGTTGATTCAGGCTGTTTTGACCCAGGCAGGAGGTACTTCCCTATTGATGCACCTTTTTACCATTGCCTCACTCCCCGTGAAAATCTTGCTACAGCTGCCTTTGATTTCACTCTGCTTCTGCTGCAGGGAAATGTGATACAGGCAGCCACAAAGCAGAGAACATTTGGAGGGTTTTGAGGGGGGTTTTTTAGTTTTTTTAATGCCACACAGTATTACTTACTTTTGACAGCAGGCTAGACAAACTCCACCAAAGCTCTTTCTCAAAGAGAAACAGAAATCAGCACCTCTGCTCTTAATCCTTTCCCTTACAAATAAGTACACCACTCAGATTTTTTTAGAATGAGTCTCAGCTGTTTTCAAACTGTCACTTAACCTCTACCTCTTCAGCCTGAAAACAAGCAGCTTCTTTTCTCCCACATATGACACCTTTGATTGGGAGTTTTCCTCTTCATGGCTGGTTCTTCACACTTAGAAGAGCTATAAATGGTAAAAAAGGTACACAACCCTTATTTTCTGAACTGCAGAGAAGAGTTGAGGGTTTGTTTGGGTGTTTTTTCCCTTTTCTGTATTTTATTTCTTGATGTGTGTTTCTTGATTTCTTCTTTTACAAAAGGAAAACCACTTGCTTCTCTTTGTGGTCATTGCCTTTCAGAGATGCTGACCATTCAGATTTGGTATTGATTGCAGCATTAGTTTGGGGTATTCCTTAGACGTAAATATCAGACCTATTACCTGCATGCATAGGTTCTAAAAATACATTGTTCCAAGCATAGACTTTGTGCTGTCTCAGGCAACTATCCATAAATCTCTTAAAGCACTAAAACTCAAGGACTTGAGCTCATCAAGAAACAGTTATCTTTACACATACATCAAGCCAGCTTTCCACATGTGACAAATGTGCAATTATTTACACATCTAATAGAGACCTGCATTCTGTCTCAGCTCATTGTGGCAAATTCCTCACAGTAAATTCAGAGTAACTACACTGCTTTCAAAGACTTGGGCAAAGCGTGTGTGGCCAGACACCTCTAATGAGAACAGGATTGCTGGCTTACTCCCCTTCTGCTTGGATGCTCTGGATTCCTCCTCCTCTAGACAATTAGAGCAATATAGATGAAAGAGTATTTATTTATCGGGCCACTAGTCAAAAAAGTTGAAAAGTCACACAATGAGAGAAGGAAAGAGAAACCATAGGGAATATCATGAACCTTACTTGCACTTTTACCTTTGAAAGACTCCTCTTCATTAATTAAAGACTGTACTACCCTAAACTGAAAATCAGCTATCCTCATGAGGTTCAAATGTACAGTATCTTCTTCCTTCCTAAGAAATACAATATTTACTGAGATAACTTCCTTCTTCTCAAAGACAGAGAAAAAAATGTAGTAGCAAATCTGTCTTAGAAGTAATAACTTACCCATTATATTGGAACAGTGTTTAAGTGACAACAAGGCAATCAACAAAGGAGCAACATTATTTGTTCAGTCAATTTCTTTTAGAGTGATAAAACAATTCAAAGCCCAGGCCATTACAATGTTGATAGAAGAAGAGAGGCAGAAACCTGGGGAAAAAGAAGCATGGCAATATAAAATATTCAGAGTACTTACACATAATATGGTTTCAGAGACAGTGGACACAAAATAGGAAAACAATTGCAGTGTTTGAAAACTAGAGTTGGGCAAATCAATGATTGCTAGTCATTAGCCATGCCTCACACACATCATTTATTCAATCAGAATCCTTACTTCATCCTCCTTGACAGAAACAATAAAAAACTCCTCTATGCAGTTAAGCCTCAATCTGTATATCTGAGGAAGACAGGAATCATATAAATTCATTCTAAGGCAGAAATTTTTTTCTAATTTTCCTCATAGGTAGTAGTTTTCCAGCTCTGCAGTGTCCTACCATGTGATTGTGAATCACAGTTATTGCAGAAGCACTCACATGGAAATAGCGGTGGTAATAGAGGCCAGGTTCAGCAGTGCCTTCTGCCAAATGAAACCAAAAAGAATTCAGTATTCAAGACCCTGGAGGTCATCACCTAACTGTGAGGGAAAAGTAGAAATTATTGGTATCAGAGATATCAAAAAACACGACTGAAATACAAGGAAAAGCTGTTCATCAATATAACTTTTCACATATTTTTGTCATTCTTATCAGCATGGTGTGCAAAAGCCCTTGTCTTGGGAGATAATCACATTCTGCTAAACCCCTTGTAAACAAAGAGTAAAAAGATGGATTAAGCACCAAAAGCAAAGAGGACCTAACATGGAGGAAGCCAGAAAAGGAATAGAAGGAGACAGGATCCATCGGCATGACAGGCCCTGGTCTCCACACACAAGGAGCCTCACGTGTGTCTGTGGCCAGCATGAGTTATAAGGAGCAATGTGAGGAATGGCAACAAAGACATTTTCAAGATGTGTCTTCAGGCTGGGAAGGCAGTTTGAGAGAAGACCTTGTGTTTGTAAATGCAACAAAGCCAGGCTGGTGCCGTGGGATGTGGGATGATCTGTCACTTCTCAGCGAGATGATCCGTCGTGACCAAGGGGATGAGGAAAAAAGTTAGCATTTGGCACGGCTACAGCTGTCAAGGTCAGAGAAAATTATCTGTGGTAGCCAAGGCACAAGTAATTAAAGTCTAGACAAGATTATTAGGGATTTCTCTGTCCCACAGTCACTGGTGACAGTGCCCTTTTTCTCTTCTCTTCTCTGTCCAGCCCTCCCATTTTCCTCTCTTGTGCCAACCCTTCCACCTCTTGCCCTGTCTTCCTTTGTTCTAAATTAAACCCAGGCTAAAAACAACAGATGAAGCAGCTTCTTTCACAACTGACATCACACAGTAAGGATCATATCAGCTAATGCATTAAATAGACACTGCAAACCAGGGAAAGGCATAAATCATACCCTTGTCTGTTTGTTCAGCTGCTCTGCCCTGTCAGTTGTGGTGTTTGTTTGTTAATCTGTCCTTGCCAGGAACAATATCCCGAGAGCTCTGGTGCTGACAGTGCCAAGGCAAAGGAATCCCAGCTCACTAGGGGCGTGTTCCCCCTTCCCTTCAAAAGGGTCTGTAACCACCACCTCCTAGGACCCTCTTCTGATCTTTTTTTTCAGGAGGACGTTTTGTACTCATAGAATTGGTGTATTGATCTGGAACGAGCACGGAATGAAGGTGGTTAAAACTGGAACCATGCGTAGGATTTTGTGAAATTTGGAAATACATTAAGAAATCAGGCAATACATCCAGAAATCTATCCCAAAGCTCTAAGAATAGGAAAAGGATACTTCAGTTTTAACTATCACTAACCAGGAAAGCATCTTTTTACCATTTTTTTCCATCCTAAGGATAATTTGGGGAACACTAAGCCTTTGAACTGGTATTTCAAAGGAAGACTGAGCCTTTTTGCAACTTCTTATTGCAAGTGATTGATGTGTTCATGGGAAGTACTCTTGTTCACAGATCAGACATGACAAGCACCAACCAATACGCACATAAAATCACCTGTAAAACATTCCAGCTAAACATCTACCAAGTCCTAAAGACATTCCTTGATATCATGCCCTGCTTTCCCACTTGTTCTGGCTGACTTCTTGTCTTGAGTTCTGACAAGTCCGCTAAGACAGATGTGAGAAAAGGTGGCAGAAAATAGAGAAGAAAGAGGAAAAAACTAAGCTGTTAATTTTCAGAAATGTCATTAGAAATTCTCAGGGATTTAAAACATTTATTTTTTTTCAATACTCAATGCAGAGGCAACCCCAGCCATGCAAGACTACAGCCACATAAGCAAGAATTAATTTTAAAATGAATATTGGCCATTCTGCTTAACTCATGGAGTTAATTCTTTTTGCTGGATCTAGCTGCAAAGCACACTTATTCAAGGAAACTTGCCAGGATACACTAAGTTTGGGGATTATACTAAGGATTAAGCTCATAAGCATTACACAGCACTCTTTACAATTGTCCTTGGATATTCAAATTTTTCACAGATCACTTGGAAAAGGTAACCTGAGGTGAAGGATTCTCATTTTAGGAGCATTGCAAATATAAATCCAGAAACTCATCCATACTTGTTTTTTCTCCCAAAATAGCAGGCATGTCCTGGGGTATAAAACATCTGAAAGCATTTGGCCTCAGCTATTGGATGAAGGAACAAATAATGGGACTCTGGGGAATGAGTGGCAACCACCGACCCTGCATTCTGAGAGCTTCTGTTGTTGTAACATAGTTCCTCCCTTTCTAAAGGCACAGCCTCTATAAATCATCACTCTTCTAGACTTCAAAGCCACTGGGGTATCCCTATCAATACATCACTCAAGTCAGAAATCAGTTTAACATGCTACATGATCAGTAAATAGTCAGGGTTAGCAGTCAGAGAGCAAACGAGTGTTGATAGGTCCAGTCAATTATTATTTTCTGATAAAACACTATCACCAGGAGATCTCTTCCTTGTGTTTCTGAAGGTAATACAGAGTTGCACTTCAAACCATGACCCGCAGATGCCATAAATTTCAAGGGCCTGCACCAGGACACTCCCTCACTTCAGACACTTAAAACTACAAAGCTTCAAAGGAGGCAGAACTAACATTAAAGTTGTCCAGAATAACATCTGCATCTGCACCAGATGCATGTGGAGGCAAACAGCTTGAGCTGCTCTCTCCAGCTGGGCTAAGTGACCTTAGCTTGAATCTTCCTCAACTGCAACTAATGACCCAGAACATTCATTGCAACTATTAAAGCAAATAAACAAACACCCTGACAACTCCTGACAGCATCTGAATCTTCTCTTTCTCTCTGCCTGGTATCTCTACAGATCATGTTGATACCAGTCACGAAAAACAGTTGCCAGATCTGTGAGAGCTCTTGAAATACAGAGCAATGGGCCATAGTTTGACAGAGGGCCACCTGAGTTCCAGGGGGTCCACAGCAAACTGGAAAGAGTCACAGACATGGAGCCAGTCCAGCCAAACTGGGTAGATTTTGCCCTTGGATGAAGAAAATGCATCACATTTCAGAAGGTTTAAGCAAGAAAATGGGTAACAAACTAGTAACTCTTACCTTGACAGGACAGATGAGGAGGCTCCAAACTCCCCCTAAATGGTGGCACCCACAGGCTGCAGCTCCCAGGTGTGGCCATGATGCATCCCTGCTCCTGAAACTGGGTCACTGTTCCACAAATACTCAGGGCCAGACACAGAACCTACTTGGTAGCCCAAAACTAAGTTCTATTATCAAAAAACATTGTTTAGATCCATTAGAAGTGGTCTCAGTTCCATTTCAGTTCCAGTTGTATTTCAAAATCTTCCTGATTAAACACACCTAGATTCCTCTTTCCAACCAAGTCTTAGTCTTGCAGTCAGACCAGAAAAAAGAAGCCCGCTTTGGCTTGATTGCCAGTCCTCCTCCTTCTTCCCTGCCCTTTCTTTTCTTTGGTGGCCATAGTGACAAAATGGTCCCAAACTGTCCTGTCTTTCATTTGGAAAGAAGTCTCCAGGCCCCTTTGACCACAAAGCAAACCTTTGAAATATGAAATGAGTTTAAAGCAACTCATCAATGTGTGCTCAAGTCTTTAGGCACCTGCAATAACAGTAGTTGGATGTGTGAACTGTCCTATTCAAGCCAGCAGAGTGCAAATTCTAAAGCCAAGTTAAACAGAGGACACATGGTCCAATGATTAGATCATTATTTTGGCATTTGTAATGCTCAGGTTTAGTTTTCTGCTGAGCCACACAGAGAATGGGAATTTGGACAAGTTGTTTGGCAGAAGGTTTAAACCCCACGTTCTTCGCAACAGGAAGGACCTGGAGGTTGGTTGGTGCCAGAATGGCAGGGCTCTGCCCCCTGCTCTCCCTTGTCCTGCTTGCCAGATATGGTTGGATTTGCATGGAATCTCAGCTTTTGGCCCCCAGACTGGAAATCCATTCAAAATATTTGCAAATACCAGATTGTACTCCTTGAACAGACCAGGATCTCGGAGTTCATTAATTCCATGAATCACGAGAGGATGTAACATTGCATTTCTAATGAAAATGTACAACAAATGAAAAGCAGGACAGCAACAGAGCTGTGCAGTGAAAGGAAAATACACTCATCCTGTAACTACAGCCCTGTGACGTGGGCTCTAGCCTGTATGACATCTTAAAAAAGGAATTTCATGGTGCTTAAACATTTCATTTTCTGACAGCAGATGAAATAGTAAGATAATGGAGTAACTACTGCCAAAAACTAGTGGGGAAATGCCTGGCTCTGCTAAAACCACAGAACATGATAGAGAAGGGTGTTTGTGTGTGTGTATAAAATTAATACAGTTGTATGTATCATTTACCAATTAAGTGTGGGTATATCCAGACCAGCAACCCTGCAGAAACAAACACAGCAGAATTCACTATTTTCTCTCACCACAGTTATGACAGATTCAGAGCACCAATGATATTTTGACAGATTGCTCACTGAAATAGCTCTGGCTGCAATTTATACTTTTTATTTTATCAAAACCCTTGCCATGTTAAAGCCCAGCATACACATAGCTTTATGAATGCACACCAGACTGTTGACTTCAAGAGGACTGTGAGGAAGAAATGTCTGCACCTAGGTATGCTATTGAGAAATTTGGCCCTAACAATATTTATTCTGGCCAAGCAGAGTCATATCTATCTATGTGGAGCATCCATAATATAAAAATGTATAAAATGGCACCTCTAAAAACCACCACAGGGATTGTATCTGGAGCAGAATAAAAATGGTGTACAAGAATAAAATATTCCCTCCCATTCTTCAGCCCATTGATGCAAGAAAGAAGGGAATTTTTCCCTTCAAGCCAGCCTTTCTTAGACAGTGAGGCCATCCTATTTTCTGCCAAACTTCAGGTAGCTTTACAAGGATAAGGTCATATCTTTTAAGATGTACCATTAGCTTCCTTACTGCTGGAGAAAATTAAAAAGGAAAATTGCCTGTCACACCCAGAGAGCTAAGCTGATGATGAAGGCTGAAGTCTGCTCAGATTTTCATTCCTGGGCTTAGACTTTAGGGTTACCTTATTTATTTATTTTCATGCACTTTGAGTGCTGTTTAAAATACAAAACCTGCCAAGTATTTGCTTTCTTGCAAAGATGATAAATTGGGCTAGTTTTCCAATGTGCTGCATATACACAACCCCAGCTTTTAGGTGATCTGGAGGGGTCTCAGGTAATTTTATCTTTTTGATGGCATGTAATCTTCAGTGCTGGAATGAGACACATTTTGTCTTTGTTTTTCCCTCACCATCTAACTCCTGGCTGGGCTGATGATGCTGGGATTGATGTGCCTAGGAAGAGATACCTGCTATTTTTATTGCTTATATGTTATCTTTTAGTTTTACTATTATTTTTCTGCACAGTGTTTGGAGAGCAGTAGACCTATCCCACTGCATCTCCTTCCGAGTGTCAGATTACTCATCCAAGCAATGACCTTACTTTTCTGGAAGCCTAAAGATGCGTTTGTTAAAGCAGACAATTGGACACACTGAGACAGCCTGCTGGGCATGGTAGCCTTGTTCATGTGAAAGGTGATGGCTACAGACTCTGATGGATTCTGAATATCCTTTTTCTGGGACAGCTGATACCTGCCTCCTTCAGCATAGCTCCCATCTTACTTATATGTCTCAGGGAAACTTTTTAAGCCTCCAAGATACAAAGAAAAGGGATATATAAAAGTACCCATGATACTGAGATGATATTGAAATATCATATAGCGTCAAAATTAAGCACCCTATTCCTCCCCATTTCTAACCTTGATAGGTGAGGGCCAGCACATAAAAACAGTCTTTCTTCTTCAAGAGGTCACACAAAGCCCTTCAACTGCAACAGGATTTTCTCTCTAGGCACTGGTTGGCCCTTTCTTCCCTCTCTGTGGGATGGAAGAACATCCAGCACGTCACCACATTTAAAACAGCCTCACCTAACACCTCAGAGAGCCAGCAGTCATCAGATTGTGTCGTTCAAACTGGCAAACACACTACAAAATAATTGCATGGAGAAAAAAAGATAATTTCCTTGACCTTAGACACCTATTATTGCTGCCGTCCCTATGGCACTTCCTTCAAGCTCCGTGGCCTCGCCCAGCACTCCACTCTCATCAGCTTTGCAATCCATCTTCAAGACACTGTCACTCCACACTGGAGCACACCCAGGGCCTGATCCCACTCCCTCCAACCCTGCTGCTCTTTGTCATTGTAGAAAGAAGCCACATTCAGACATTGGGCCTGACTCACAACAGCAACAGCCGTCCAACAGCTCTTATCCCAGAATTTCAGTAAATGCCTGAGCAAAGGCAGTCGATGAATGATAATTTCAGGATTACCAAAGCAAGGACAGAAAAAGCCTGGATTATGTTTCCCTATGACCAAGTAAAGTGTCATTACCTTGTACATACAAAGGTTCTTGGTGGCCAAATCATCTTCCAGGAAAGCACTTACAGGAATAAACCTCATCCTGTGGCCAGTCTGACACATATAGAGACACTCTGCAAGACTTTAATAAAGTGACAGCTCAATGCAAGACCACAAGCTTCAATAAGAAAAGTAAAAATCCAGGTATATGCAGCAAACTGTGCACTTGAAACCATGAAGATACCAGGAAGTGAATGCTTTACATATTTAGTTTATTTCCTCTCCTCCTCCTACCATTCAATGCATCTTTTTTACAAACACTTGTGGGCCAAAAAATGCATTTTTCTTTAGATCATTGCAGGTACACAGGTTTAATTTACAGACCAAAACAATCAACAATATGGAAGCAGTATTTACCAACAAATGCAGGTTTTATTCATATATGCAGAATACTGCTATGCATAAAACATGATGTGAAACATAGCTTTATGTATTTTTACTAGGCAAACTTAAACTTTGATTTACGTCCATTTCACTAAAACTTTATTGCTTCCTCGTCAGACAGGACAGATTCCTTTCTGTATCTTAGATGGTAAATATAGTTAATGTGCTGAGGCTGCAATGGATCAGCAGTGAAGCTGTTTAATAGTGACATAAATTATTTCAGTGACTTTTCCTGCAAGTGAGAGATGACTCCATGTGCTATAAACTAATACCAAAGGAATGATGCTCTTTCATGCTAGCAAAGTGCCTCGGCTATATTGTTTTTGTATCCTGTTGGGGATGCTACAAATGCAGCATGTATTACAACTATATGCACCTAGGCCATTTTTCTTTGCTGTTTTTAATGCTCTCCTGCACTGAAAATTGAGCTTCAGTGTCTGAATGAAGGCAAAGCCAATTACTTTCTTTGAAACCTCTCTTTAAAGTCTGAAAATCCCAACAGATTTTTAAAAACCTTTCCATTAGCTTAGAAACATATTCTAAAATAATGATGTCTGTAGAAACTAAGAAGGGTGAATGGAGCTGGATGGCTGTGGAGAGCCACATGCACATCCCGCCCTTCCCCACACCGCAGGGGCTGCTCAGCAATGCTCCATCTCCATTAGCCTGTCCCTGTCTCCAGAGACTGTGGGATCCTTTCCAGAGCATTCTGTTCAACCTGCAGTTCAAGTGCACTTCTGCCAAGAAAACAGTTTCAGTTTGTCCTCTAATTGGTCACTTACAAAAGCCCTCTCGTGTGCATTGTGGTTCTTCAACAGAAGTCACAGGAATAACAGGGAGCGGAGCAGGCATTTATTACAGTGCCACAGAAAGTGTGCCATCAGACAGCTGATGCAGAAGGGAACAGTTTTCACCTATTCAGTGCAGCTCTATTGTCTGTTCACTTTTGTCCTTCCCTCCACAGGAATTCTCTTTCCCCTGTTGTACATTTTCTTACAAACTTAATTGCAGTTTCCCTCTTTCTGTGCCTCCTACCAAGGCAACTTTGGCAGTTCCGCAGAATGTCCTCTTGCTGTTAGGTTTTATCCCTGTACCAAAGGGATGTCATGCAGGACATGAGGACCTCATTTCTACTTTTCCTCCCTTCCACGAGCACTCTTCCAACTGTGTTTCTGTCTCCTCTCCATCTCTTTGCATGAACTTGATCTGAGTTCCTTCTTTTACACTGTCCTTTATTTCTTTACAAACCAGCACTAACCTCCTTTTCCCTATACCTGCAAATGCTCCTCAATGCCTCAAATTTGATCTATAACCACTTCTTCAGTTTCTTTCTCCATCACTAACTTTTTCATCCAGCTCCATCAATCTTAGCCCTGCAGATCCAAAGCAGAAACTCCACAGCCAAGTGGTTCTCTCCTAGAGCCCCTTCTCTCCCCATGCCTGTAAGCCACACTCTCTCATAGACACTTGGATCCTCACATTTTCTCCTCTATTTCCTGTTAAACTTATTAATTCTCACCTCTGCCTCTGCCATGGCCAAGCGAAGCCACAGAGTGACCACCTCCTGTCTGTTTTACACCCAGAACTCTCACTACTTTTCCACTCTTCTTCGGTGCAAAACAACAAACTTTTTGACAAACTTTTTGATCATAAAAAGATTTTTTTAAATATTTCTTAAGTGCATGAGAAAAAGCCTTCTTAAATCTGTTTACCAGTTTTCATCTCTGTAAAAGAGGAACAAACTGAGCTGAGTGGCAGACAGAGCCCCTCTCCTGCCCTGGAATATCTGCCTCTGCCTTTGTGCCCTCAGGGCCATCCCCCCTGGCAGCAACAGGCACAGCACTGTCCCACTCTCCCAGCATTATTCAGCATCTCCACAGAAAACTCAGCCATTCCCAGGTATTTATTCTCTTTCCTCACTGCAGCAAGACAATGCAAGAAATATTTCAGCATTTTTTTCTGAATCTGGCCAGAAGTAAAGACGGTCTGCATCACTCCTCCACCAACCCCTATGGAATATTTCTTCTGAGGGAGGATGGGGATTGGGGGAGTCCTTTATGGCTGACTTCTCCTTGAATATAGAGCCCTTTAAAGCACCAGCGTAGCAGTTATTTCCCCATTGTTCATCCTGCTTTCCAATTACACAGCATACAAATGGGTAGGCACTGAACAAAACGCACAAGACTGGCAGTGTTACAACTGAAATACAATCATAAAGAACCCGATATTACATAAAATTTAGATCTGGTGATAAATGTATTGAACTTTGGAGTACTTCTTCCCAAGTTTTCCCAGGAAAGTCTTCAGTTATGTCTTAAAGTCTAAACTGGTTCTCTCAGGAGGAGATTCTGTAAGTTATCCGTCTTTTCTGTAGTGGCTAAAGACTACTTTAAGACACAACAGAGACTACTTAATCCGAGAGATCTCAATCAACTTTAAACATTATTTTATTGAAACCTACAATGAAAACTCAAGTCATCTGCATAGAAACATCCAGGATGGTCTCAGGACAGCCCTCCATATTGTGGCTGAAGCAGGAACAGCTCTTAAGGGAATGTTCAAAATGCTCGACAGTATAAACCTCATCAGGCAGTTCATGTTTTCCCCATAGTTCTGAGGGATCTCTGGCAAACTGAATTCCATTAATGGCCTCAAGTTTTAAGTTTCTCAATTTCTTCAATGCAAAATTAAAATGTTCTTCATCATGTGCTTTGAGTCTTCCCTAGATTTTAAACCAACACCGGGAGCAAATCCTGCTTTACAAAACTGAAAACAGCAGCTGTGTTTCTTGTCCCACTGCCTCAGTCACCTCCAGCAGAGCCTGCAGAGGCTCCAGCTTCTGGTAACCTGCACCTTATTTCCAGAGTTTGGAGTATCATAAGAACTCTAAGGCTGTGCTTCCAATTGTTGACAATAATTCCTGTCCTCCTTTCCACAGCACATGGATTGTCCCAGTCCTCCAGGAACCCCAGAGCATGAAACATGCCCCAGAAAACACCCCAATGCAGAGTACTTTCATTGCAAAAATTATTGCCATAGTTTCCTTTTCTCTTCAACCACTCAAAGGTTTCCAGAGAAATCAGTGGAATTGCATCTGACTGAAATTCCTATAGCTGAGGCTGAAATTGTCTATGTGTTTCCAGCATTTGTAGGGAGAGAACACTCAGTTTAGGAGGCTGATGTGAGTGGATTAAGTGCTTTTTTACCCCCAGGCTGAAACAACAGCTCAAGGAAGTTTTCCTTCCTCCACCCTCTCCTCTCTTTTCATTTTACACACAGGCTTCCAGTCCCATCACTTCCCATAAAAAAGCAATGTCAAGGTGGAGGAGGTGACTAGAAACCTCACTTTAAACACTAACATTATTTTTGTGATTATTTCATAACATATTTTTCTGATGTTTATTTCTCCTGGAATGGTCTGGAAATGCACAGTTATTTTACAGTGACTTATTACTGTCATTATTACATATGAAACCTCAGAGAATAGACTGACATAATTCAAAATCCACAGAAAATTACAATAAACATCTCTGTGATGCCAGGATGGCTTTTGCCTTAACAGGAACAACTTTTTCACCTGGAAGCCTTTGCTTAGCTGGATGTGTAGGAGCAGAGCTGGATGTCCAGGAGAATTACACCATTTGTCCCTGATTACAGTACCACACTAACCCAGAAGAACAGGCAAAAGCAGGAGAATTCATTCAGATGTTCCTTTCACAATTTCTGGATAAATAAAACCAAATTTGGTAGACAAAAAAACCACAAGGAGTTTCTCAGCAATGAAGTTTTGTCCTAAAAGTGCCAATTCATGTAAGAGAGGCTGAAGTTGACAGTTTAAATTACTGACAAATTCCAACCATTACTTGGGTCTAAACTCAAAAAAATTTTGGTTTTCAATTCTTGCATCTGATTATTCCTTCTTCTCTTTTTGCTTGAGTACACATTCAGAGAACCCACATTTGTAAAAGCAGAGGAGAAGGATGGGAACAGACACATGAGCTCTTCTTTCATGTACAAACAAGCTGTAAGTACTGGTAAAACTGAGAGATCAGCCAGTCAGAGGTCTGGAGTTCATCTTGTCTCTTGTTTCCCCTGTGATTTTTTTTTGTTCTTGATTATCAAGAAAATCAATAAGGTTATGTCCAGTGATGTCTGGTGCTTGTCTATCAACTCTCTGTGCATGAAAAGTGATCGATTTCCGTGGTTCAGAAAAAAATAGACTGCCATCATTTTACAACCCAGGCTCTGTACTTGAACTCAACTGAGGTAATCAGTCTGTAATCAAAGGTTTCCTGTGTCTTTCAGATTTTAAAACTACTTTCAGTGATGTCATGAGTGTACCCCTAGGATAGAAGAACACCACCTTTCCCATTTTTTCAACTCCCAGCTGGTTTATCAGTTTTGAAGCATTTTCACTAATTTCTGACTGAGCTCCATTTGAAGTGGGAATTCATTGCTTCCTCCAATCCCCTGACTTATAGTGCCTTCAGACCATGACCAGACAGAAGAGAGGGACCTGACAGCTCTTCAAGTTTGGCTTGCCCTGTTTCACTCAAGAACTGCATCTTTCTTCTCTGTTTGCAGTGGGAACAGGAAAGGGTTGATAAAAAGACAACTATCTTTTATTACAACTAGGAATTCAACCATGTATTTTCAGTATCCAAATTAGAGCTACCATTAGTAGTGGAAGAGGGAGTTAACCTGCAGCACAGCTTTCATTATCTTCCCAGTATCAAGTGTTTGGTAAGAAAAAGCTACAGTTCAACATTTCTCATGAAAATACTTACGTTAGTCTTTACATTTCAGCATTTTAATTTGATATGAAGTTTGCTTCTTATACAAAAGGATAATCAAATATGTCATGAGCTCTCCATGAATGAGTGCTATATTGTATCACAGGACAGAATACTCTGATTCAAACAACAAAATCCACATCTTTCCACTTAAATTATCTGAAACTATTTTACAAATTAATTTCAAACAACGTGGAGAAAAAAACAGAGAGTGAAATACTGTTAACTTGGAATTAAAGTCACAAAACAGGCTGAGGGTTTTGGCTAGTATGTTTTCAGTTGAATCATTTTTCCCTTTTATTCACATTTGCCCCATACTTTCACAGAAAGAACTTTACCTACAGCCAGCTCAGAATAGTCATATTGCAGTTGTATTATCCATCCATTCAGAAACCATCTGCCCCAGTAACACCTCATCAGCAAATCTACGTTGTGCATGTTCACCTTCAAGGTGGAATCACTGATTTTTTTTAATAATAGTCTTTTTCCTTGTAGTTTCTGTACCCTTAGACTTGATTATGCATTTTTGTATTGCTCTAAAAAATCCAGAAGAGCGTGCACACACACAGACACACAGACACACACACACACACACACACACTAGAAATAGGGGTCTCGTTCCTTTCTGCATTGCAGTCCTGTCAATCATTCATATCTGTGCAAAATAAGTGCAGCATAAACAAAGTGCCAGGTCTGATTTGACATCAACTGTGCAATGCATAAATAAGGTGCAAAGCAGGGAATGACTGACCACAGAAACTTTATAGCAAGCTGCTGGGTAGGTACAGAAGTATGGAAATTCTGGGTGCCAATAACTTCATGTAAATAGGTTATGTGGAAATACAAGGCTGTATTTCCTACAGGTACACAGTATTTCTAGTATATATGTCACGGTTTCCTTAATACTTTATCTCTCTGAACATATGAAATTGATGGGTTTGCACTATCTGTACCTAGAAGATGTATAGGATGGCAGAAGTTTCAATGTCTGATGTGAAAAAATAAAAGTATTGAAAAAATAAGCCATTTCCTAAAATCCAATCACGACTGATTTCTAGCAGAAATAGTAAAGGAATATCTCAACATATTTGCTCTTAAAAATATTCTTCCTGGAGGGATTGACTGTGTTAACCTTAAGTTAACACCCAGGCACACTTCAGGGCAATCCGGATGTCAGTGGTGACAGTAACACTTGAACTTAGTCTGTATCTGCATTCCATCTATGCACATGCTCTGTGCCTAAGGAAGTATTTTCTTTTATTGTTCTTAATTTATTTTCATATACTTTTTTCTGAAATAAAAGACAAACATCCTAAGGAAGCAGCATGCTCCAGCAGGACCAGCACAGCAGCAAGGAGATGAAGATTCAGGTTTTAAGTCTAAGCCTGACTTGCTGTAAGTCTGGTTACTTACCTCTTGTTTATCAACTTAACACTATCTAAAAAGGATCCATTAGGAGAATTCTCTCTGATCTAAACAAGTGTTCGGCACTCCTGTAAAATACCAGATAGGGTCAGGTGGACTTTTCCTGTTCCTTAACTAACAGGTATGCCTTGACTAAAACCTCCTCACCTGCAGAAGTCTGTGCCACCCACTGATTCACTAGAAAAGTTAAAATAGATACAAACTGATGGTTAAGATG
Source organism: Corvus moneduloides (assembly GCF_009650955.1). Taxonomy (NCBI): domain Eukaryota; kingdom Metazoa; phylum Chordata; class Aves; order Passeriformes; family Corvidae; genus Corvus; species Corvus moneduloides. The sequence continues at coordinate 33,495,160 of NC_045482.1, read as the reverse complement.
AAGTGAAAAAAAATAGAGAAATGTCGAAGACTTTGGGTTCCCCTGCCTAGAACTGAAGAGCTTTGACAGCCTCCTGCCACACCAAGTGAGATGGAGGCAGCTCAGAGCCATCCCACCAGATGGCCGTGGGTGACAGCCAGTGCCCAGATAGGTGCTGCCTCTTCCCTTTTCCTGGTATTTCAGGGAGTTTTTAAGTATAGCTGGGGTTGAGTGCTGAGGGTCAGATAATGCTACTCAAAGGATTTTGGAGAGAAGTGGGAGAAAAGTCCTCAGCCGCTTTACCTGTGTAACTCAGGATTATAACACGTGTCTGACTCCCTGGAGGGACACCAGTGGTATTTAACCTCCTCTGAACCAATAACAGAAATTACAGCTCAGGAACTGCACCCCTTCACACATAGAGAAGGTAACAGGGTGAGGAAAGAAGTGGCAATGAAAACTCCAATATTAAAGGGTACATAAAGCTTTCCTGAGTGTAACTTTCATTAGAATATGACTGCTGAAAAAGTTAACAGACCTCAGAGGAATAAAATGCTAAGTGAGTGGGAATTTTGCTGGGTCCAGAAAGGAAACCATGACTGAACACTTTTTTGCTCTTAAATAATCCATTCTCTACATATGCACAGACTATAGTTTAGCATATTGAACATTGTTTTCAGTAAGAAACAGTAGGATCTACTAAGGAAACATATTTTGTTAGATTCAGCTGTGTAGTGGACTTGCTCTGAAATTAGCATACTAAATTCTACCTAGACCTGCATCTTAATAGAGTTCACTGGGCAAATGTATAAATAAGAAGTTTCTATCTGTCGTCTCTCTGACATGATGCTAAAGGCACTTTTAATCTCTGCATAATAAATGGGAATAAGTTTTCCCTACATATGGCTTTATCATGCCAGTTTACTAGAGTCCAGTAGACAAATTCTCCTGACTGACAGTCTACCTTTTGCCACTGCTTAGGCTGGAGTAAGAGGTTTATCACCTCATGCAAGCACCTTTCACTCTCTCCATGAGTCGCACAAACACTCTACACTGCAGAGGTTCTCTCTGCTGGGCTTTGTGGGCGACCAACACGAGCAAAGCTTTTGATTTCTGGGAAATAGTAGAAGGGTAAATGATACTGAAGAGGAGAAGCAGGTTAAACTCACAGTTAGAGAGAAGTGAAAAGCACAAGTAAAAGGAGGGAGGAGAGTGGTTTTAGAGAGAACTGAATAAAGGCTCTTGCCCCCTTAACCTTGTTGAACTCCTGGTTCAACTGTCGGCTTTCTTTAATACTCACATTTCCTCACAGTTCCTCACCTGTATAAAATGGGAAATATTTCCTTACTTTGTGTTACACACTGTGACTATGAGAGGTAATCACATGTTATAACTACCAAAACCTATTGTGAGCAGCAAGTGCTAAAATCTTTCTTTGATGGTTTGGTTTGGAGGCTCTCAGCACTATGATTCTTTTGTCTTCCGTCCTCCCACTTCCTGTTGTTCCCCCACTAAATCTGTACAATGAAAATGCCATTAGGTGAACATCACAAATTTGCACCAGAACTGAAGGGAGGGAAGAGCACTCACTGTATAAGGCCAGTAAAAAACTACTTGGGACAGGTCTAGATCAAGAGCAAACTAAGGAAATGCAACATCACATTTAGTACCTGCACCACTTCATTTTGTCAGCCTGCACCCCTACTCCCAAAGCTGCTTCTCCCAAGGTACAGCAGCTGTTTTACCCCACAGAGCTCCAGGATCCCTGGCACAGCACCAAGGTTGATGCTACATGATGCTCAAGGCCACAAGGTAAAAATACATGTGCGGGTTTTGTGTACCCAGCCCCAAAACAAGGGTGGCTAGAACTGGTGATTCCTAAGAGAACACAGGTAAAACCAGACCATCAAACCAGTTTAACAACATCAGGAAGAGGCACCAGGAAAAAATGAGGCCAGACCCAGCACAGCTACTTCATTTTGGTAAAACTAAAATTCTGAAACCAACTACCACAACAGATGCCAGCACCTGAACTTCCAAAAATATTAAATCATAACTGCAAGGAAGGCTTTTCCACCCCAACTCTCCAAAACAGTGCTGACATTTGGAGGGGGTATAAAAGCAAACCCTGTTTCACTCCTCAGAGAAATATCAAGAAAGAGTCCAAAGGTTATTTGTATTTATTCTTCTATGTATGTGAGGATGTTGGGGGGTGTTTGCCTTTTCCTTAAAAGAAGATCAAATTGAGTCTGAATCATATACAATCAGATTTTCAGAATCCCCCAAATAATTAGCAAAAGAAACCCCTCCCAACAGGCTATGTGCTTTTACCCATGTAAAATAGTCCATATAATGTCTCAGGTAAACTAAATTGAAAGTATAGAGTATATTTACAGTTATCCACAAGAGTAGCATTTTATTAACAGACATGGGGGAAAAAAAAACAACAACTGAAGTTAAAACTGTGAATTTGAATTTATGTTAGGTCACTGAAGACAGAGAAAATATTTGAACATATTATCATGTTTCTTCTTCATTGGGAAAAGTAATTTAAGCCATGTGCATAACAGCATTGACATTTCAGTACCTTAAATCTGTTCTCCACAAGTCCGGTCTTGCTGTTTGATGTCTGTAAAAAGAAAAGATTCAATATCAACATATCAATTTACTTTTTCTTTCTTTTCTCACCTGTGATTTACTGCTCAAATTCCCGAACAAACATAAAATCTGAAAGCAGGGAGAAAGCAATACATGTGGCATGCTGTCCTCATCTGTGCAACCACCTATGACACTGTCAAGACAGAGCTGGTATTTTGAAGATGAATAAAGTCTCACTGTAAACAGACATGAGCCTCAAAGACCCTGAAAGTCTCTCCTAAACCACAGGAGTGCTGGACATTGGTCTCCTGCTATACATATGGTCAGAAGAAAGAGATTTTGTAAAGGTTCCTCATTCCTACCTCTCTCTTTTTTTTTTTTAATAAGAAATGTGATGATTCTTACTCAACTCGGTAAAACATTCTGAGATCAATAAATGAAAAGGTTGATCCATGCATTTAGAAATATTACTGAGTACTTTGCAGCAGATAGCAGTCTGCCTGAAAGCATGCCAAATGCCCCATTTCTTATTCCACAATTTAGAATGAGCCAGTGAATGCTGCAGGATCATGATTAAACTTTTAAATGTCACATCTACTAAACAGCGATATCAGTCAGATATTGAGACAGTGTTATATGAACTTAGCTCACATCAGTGAATGAATTATACAACTCTTTCCCCATAATTTGTTTCAATAGGATATGTACACCTCATAGCTACAGTCAATCACTGTGTTCCTCACTTAGGAGTGTGAAAAATAAACAGTTGCTTCAGCTCCACTTGAGGAAAAAAGAAGACATGTATTTTATACAGTGAACAGCACAAGGTATTATCTCTATACTCATCAGCTCCTTGGAATGTCAGGCCTACACAAATTAATAACAATTATGTCACACTGAGTCTCGGCCTGTTTGCACATTCCTAAAGGACCCAGCTCCTGAAGCTCTGCAGCCCATGGGAAGGACATGCTGGAGAAGTTTATGGAGGACTGTCTCCCATGCAAGACACCCCACACTGGAGCAGGGAAGAGTGTGAGGAATCCTCCCTCTGAGAAGGAGTGGCAGAGACATGTGATGAACTGGCCACAGCCCCATTCCCCATCCCCCTGTGCTGCTGGTGGGGGGAGAAGGTGGAGAAAATCATGACTGAAGTGGAGCCATGAAGAAGGGAGAGGTGAGGAGAAGGTGTTTTTAAGATTTGGCTTCATTTTTCCTTATCCAGCTGTGATTTGATTGGTGATAAATTAAACTAATTTCCCCGAGTCTGTTTTGCCTCTGACAGTAACTGAATGATCTCTCCCCATGAACTTTTCATAAAGTTCTCTCCCCCTGTCCAGCTGAAGAGGGCAGTGATGGAGTGGCTTTGGTGGGCACCTGGTGCCCATTCAGGGTCAGCCCACCACAGCACCACAGGAACTGTGTCCTACAGACTCTACACAAGGTCAAGAAATGATGAACTGCTAATTATGAGACTGAAACAAGTGATCCAAGATTATTCTGTTATATCCTAACTCTGTATTTAGGTGTTTGGGGTTTTTTTACTTCATTATAAATTTGTTTATCTAAGTTAATGCCTTTCTTAATATATAGGACACGTGTTCAGATTTGGACAGACAGAACCATAGGCTATAGCTCATAACCTCCATCTGCAGTACCACAGCATCTGTAAATATCAAAAATCAATCAAAAGAGAGGTTGGCTGGTGTGATGTGCTCAGTCACAGATCAGAGCCTTTGTCTGATCTCTGGAAACAACCACAAAAACCTGTCTTATAGCAAGGGAAAAAGACACTGTTTGACTTTCTGCATGCCACAGTAAATGCTCACTTCCACAGCAGAGAAGGACATGTTTCTACAACTATGCTCGCTGCTGGTCAAGAGTAGTTGAGGCCAAACAATCAGAAAGAATTCAGCTCCAAAATACCCTAAATTGATTTAACTATGTTGTATCCCAGCTCTGCCTTTCTCTAGCCACATTGCTCACCCTCAGGCAGAGCTGGCCAGCAAAAAGCTTTTTACCAGGACAACTCGTCTTTGCTCACACCACTCCAGCCTGCCTCCAGATTGCCTGCTTTTCTGCCTTGCCAATGACAAATGAAGGAACATCCCACAGATAAATCACATATAACAAAGGCTGGTTCTCCTTACAGAAAGGCTATACTCTAAACACCTGCTGACACTTTAAAGAAATGAAATTCCCTTTCAAATGGGAAAAGAAAAAAAAACAGAGGTACCTCAATGCTTTAAGCAACTTTTCCAAAGACCTAAATGTTGAATCAGAAAGTGATAAAACACACCAGGAAAGTTCTAGTCAGTTGAAACAGTACATGCCCCCTTCTGAACAGTCTCCAAGGAGTAAAAATAAAATATGTTCGTTTTGTCTGAAAACGCAGCAAGTTGTTTTGCTTCTTTTAAGTCCATTTGATGATAGTAACAAACTTCCACAGGAGGCTTCTGAGATCTTCCTTGGGCAAAATCTACAAGTCAGTGTATTCAGAGCTACTGCACAACAGAGCAGGAACAGGAAAGATCTCTCTTGACATCTTCTGGAAGTCAAATTCAGACTTTGATTTGAGGCAGATGCATTTACATGCCAGGAAAAATTTCTATTTCTACACATAAGATTAGCAGCAAGGAAAGCCTTAGAAGTTCAGACAAAAAAACCTGCCTGACCTTGAAATGTGAAGGTCATTCAAACTTTGCTGGACTGCAAAGCTTTCATCTTATGATAGGGAGGGCTACAAATGGAAGACTGTGCCAAAATCTGCTTTCAGCCACTTTAAGGCTTGAGCAATTCCTTTTACATTTCAGTGTAAAAACATTTGGAGCAGTGACCTTCAGCCTTCCTCGCCAGGCACACATCACACCCCCTGCACGAAGGTGCCTCTGTGGACCACCATTAGCACTGCAGGAAGCAGAGATCCCAGAGGCTCCCTCGGGTTTCACCATCTTCCCTTCCCTCCTGCTGCTCTCTAATTGTGCTTTTAAAGGAAGGACACTAGCAGCCAGGATGTCTCTCATGAAAGGCATAAACGACTTCCAACTGCTGCTAGCATTTTTAAAGCATTTCATGAAGGGTTAAAATGCACAGACCTAACTAATAATTTGAGCTTTATGACTGAATTTCTGGGCTTGTTCCTAAGCAGTATTTTTTTGTCTGACTGACAGGGTCCTTCTCTCTCTGAGTAGCAGGGTCACAGAAGCCATCAGTCAATTACCCTTTCCCAGTCCAATGACTGCCTTTTCACCTCTCTGACTAGAAGGACTTAGCAGTGTTATTCACACTTCCCCGAGTGCAAAGCTCTTCATGATCTTTCTGGATAAGAGATGTTCTTCAGATAAAAGCCAGAATCCTCGTGATGTGCTGCTCGCTTTTCCGCACACTCGCGCTGCTCCACCATGGCACAAGTGGAGTTACAAAGTCACCAAATGCCCATTTATTCTTATTTCTTCCTCAGCTACATTTATTTTCCTCTTCTGCAGTGGCATCAGAAACTTCAATAAAGGGAAGTAGGGGAAAAAAACCCACTTAGTAGTGTATGCATTCCTGGCTCCATTTTCCTTACCAGAACTACATTAGGGATTAATTTAGGCATAAACTCTTTTCATTAGTTCCACAGCAAGTAGAGATGCTAAGCAACACTTGTCTAAAGATACTCAATTTACAAGCCACAGCTCATCAAAGATTATGTTACATGCATAAAGAGTGGACCTAGAAATAAAACAGTTGCATGAAGCCAGAGCCCTTAACTAAAGGGATACATAGGTAAGAGCTGAGTTTCAAGTCATGAGTAAGGAATTATAGTCTTTATTCTAATGCTGTGCACTTTAGTAACTGGGCACTTACAGAACTTAGGAAAGTAAGTTTAGTGCAACTTTTCCAAAGTTCTATCTTTAAAGCTTAATCACCAAGTCAGCTAATAAAATCCTCACTTCCAGTCAGGCTTCCTGTATAGTGGAAGACAACGGAGAGAATGGAGATAATTACTTAATTGCAGACTATATTTGATGGTGGAAAGTTTTGGATTTAGCAGACCTAAATTGCTTGCAAAGCTTGACATTTCTGCTAAGTGTCATGAAAGGAAAATGTTTGTGACTTGTTCTTTTGAGAAGGTAACTCTTGCTTTGCATAATCATCTCCCTCTTTGTTGCTTCCACATTGTTCTGGCATCACTGATCCGAGAAGTATCCAATATTTTAAACTGCTCTATGCATATGGTTTCAATGATGTGGAATGGCTATTTCATTTACATAAAGGTCAAAAGCAGAGGTGAGCAAAGTGCTGCAAACACAGAGCTGGCTGGGCTCTCTATTTTTATGTCCTTTGAAAGGCAAGACTCTCTCCAGGTAGAAGCAATATTGAGCACTTAATTGCCCTATGTGGAATCAACAATTTCTTCAGCAATAATGGACTCAGATTAAACACAGTTGCAAGTCTATTCTATCATCATAAGAATTACCCGAGCACTGCTTTCGGCTCTGTTCACAGTGTAACTGGAGTGATCAGTTGATGTCTCAGGCTTACAAACCAGCTGTTATGTGCAAATTCTGAATTCAGACTGTCTGTAAGAGGGCTGCGAAGCCGTGTGACTAACATGACTAACTCTCAGGCTGAAGCCAGCAGAGGCTGTAGAGGAAGCATGCAGATTGTAGGAGTTTGCACTGCAGACTTTTAACATCCTTGAGGCTGCTCTGAAACTAACCCCATGTGCTCTGTGACTGTCAGGAGCTACCAAGAGAAGGGCCTCGCCACTTCTTGAGTATACAGCACCTTTCTCATGAAGGCAGTAACTACAGACTGGTAATATTTACTGCCTTGAATGCAATGAGTCTTCACTGCAAGCAATTTCCTAATCATGTGTCACTGATCTCATTCTCAAGGCTTTTATTTTTACAGGTCATCATAACCCTGTTCCTTTTCTTCTCTTCATAAAGGACTGGGTGTATATAAAGATGCTTTTTAGGTCACTCCCAAATTGTGCTAGACACTCTGTCAACAGCAACACTGCCTCATGACACAGAGACACAGAGTGAGGTGGGGGCAGGACTAACCCAAGCCTGCTAAGTGCCAGGTGTACAAAATGATAAGCTCTCCATCACTGACACAGAAGTACCTGTGTCGAGGTGAACTCTAGCAGGTGAGCAGTGCTGTCAAAGTCAGCAGGTAATCAAACCTCAGGGTGTGGAAGGGCCATGTGGCCCATGGCCAGACCAGCGAATGCCTGATTTGTCACATTACTATTAAATACACTGCGCTTCCACCCTTTAGCAGCAGTTTTCTCCCCAGCATCTCCACAAGAGCAGAATGAAAGAGGACGGAGAGTTCCTTGCTGCAGCTAAGTAGGAGAGTGAGACTATCCCTAAACAAAGCCACAAAGCTGCTTCTAATTCCTGCCCAATATTAGCCAGCCTGCAGATAATCACATCAGCGAGGTGTGACTCCCTCCACATCAGTAGGAAACTCATCCTTAAGCAGGAGAAGTAGATTAGCAGGGAACTATGCTACTCCTCTTCTTGTAAGCCTTGAGAGTTTATGCACAAAGCAGGTGACCTATTCTTCATCACAGACATGCAAATGCCAGACATCAAAGAACACTTCTAACTGAATTCTCAGCATAATTAATTTTCACCAGAAACTGGTTTAACCTTTTAATCCATCTGAGCTAATAGATAGTAATGGCCTTCATTATTGCAACATCTGAACAGCTCCCAGTTTTTTCAGATGAAGGCCTGTCACCACATTTTGTGAGGTAAGGAGGTACTAACCACCCTCTTGCACTGGGGTAAAGCACCAGGCAAATGCCAACTAAATAAACTTTTCAATTTTATGTATGAAACCATGCCTGATAAGGCCACCGTTTCTGTTCTCAAAACACTTTCTTCCATAGGAATAAGTTTTGGAAGTTTAAACTGTCATTTCACATAAAACATTGTGTACTTTTCCACCACCCACTCAGGAAAGATGCTCACTCTGGCTCCAGGAAGCTGAGAAAAGTCAGAAAGAGCCGTTTGCCCCTCAGAGACATCTCCCAATTCATATAGTGCTAAGTGTCAATAGCAGTCTGGCAGCATCCTCACAGCTCCAACTGGGCTTGAAGCAAAGGTCTAAAAAAACTGAATTCCCTATGGCCTGATGAGTCAGCATGTGGAATTTGAAACAGGATTCAAATTCAAGTTTCCAAGTTTGATAGCTGATATAATGAAGCAAACCAGAGCTGAATTTCTTGAGAGCCACAGTCCAACCCTCCCCGCTGAGTTTTCAGCTCAGGTACAGCACAGATGTTGCAGGGAGTCATCGATTCCCTTTGTCAGAAGCAGGCAAAACGCATTTCTGTATCATAAGGCAGCACTCAGAAGTAATCTGTTCTCCACATCTTTTACTTACAATAGCAGAAAAATTCACTGGAGTAATTCAAAGTTAGAAGAAGTTGCAAAGGGTCAAATGAAAATGCCCACCCATTATCACACCTCTAATTTCTTTAGTGAATCACAATGCATAAGGGGATTTCTGTTGTCTTCCAAGTCTGACAGCAGAGATTGGATTTATGCAAATTATAAGGTTAAAATAATTAGAGATAGGTCAAAGGTATAAATCAAACAAACAGAGCTGATACATCTAAAATTCTGCATGCTAAACAATCAAGGTGCTTAAAGCCAAAACATTTCTTGGTGCTTATTTATATAGAAAAAAATTAAGGAAGGATTTGCTAAACTATCTGGTTGTTGAAAATGTACAAATATTTTTTGTCTGTATATTTTACAGATCTCACAGGGGAAGACAAAGTCTTGTTCTCATCTGTATTTCTGCAGCAGAATTACCATTTATAGAGAGGCAGGTGAATATTTCAATCCCCTTCCCTATCTCTAATTTAAACACAACAAGCAGAAAACCACCCAAGAAATGGATTATCACAGATCTGCAAAACAGGTGGCTCAGCCAAAACCCAGCAACGCACGCATAAAGTGGAGGATAGGATGGGGAAAACAAAGTCCCAATTTAAACAAGTGAATAAAAAATTACAACTCTATTTTTTTTAAAATTACAAGTGGTGCTCCCTTTCTGTGGAAAGGTCACTGCTGCCTGAAAGGAATAAGGAAAAAATGCAAACAAACAACAAAAAAAGTCTCCCACAAGATTTTGTCTTGAAAACTAGAATACTTTTGTCTGAAATACCCCATTCATCAGAGTGCCCCACCCAGGAGCTCTTCGGAATATCTGGATCAGTCCTCCATCAAACCAGGGATTTCAATACATATTTTTCAGGTTCGGACTTGGATACTTAATGAAAGAAAAAAGCTATTTTGTGGGTATCTGCAGTGAAAAATCATTTGCTGTGGAGTGATACCTTATTTATCTCTGGGTCCCTTGTTTTTTCCATATTGTTTTAGCCATGTCCTATGAATAGATGGAGATAGAGTGGAAATAAGAAGAGACACACATTTCAGCTGTGCATTTGTTATCTGAAATTATGCATATCATGGCTGATATGAGATAATTAATATCCCTCTTGGTTAGCTTATCAGTAGAGTAGTGTAAAGTAGAGGTTCACATAACATTAAATGTTCCATGGAAGAAAAGAGATCCCTGCATGTTTCATGGTGAAATAAATTACCAAATACAACTGTACATTGACTTTTGATAGGTAACATAGTAAATAAATAAATAGATAAATGCATCTTTTAGAAGTGAAGTCTTTGTCCCTGCACTTAGCAGGTGAAGAGGGGAGGGAAAATAGAACCTGAGTTTACTTTAATTTTTTTTTCCCCATGTTATGCTTGAAATATCAGTGGCTGATAATGGCCTGCATTTCCTAGCAAAGAAATAATGCTTTTTTCTAAACACTGAGTGAAGTGGCACTCATGAGGTTTGCTCTCTTCTTTCTCACAGTATGGCAGAGTAATTTTCCTCGTACCTGATCCATTTTGTTTTCTCAGTTCCATTTCTTTTCTTCCCCCATTCCTCTCTGTCCTCTCCTTCTACTTAAAAACTCATTTATTGTGCTCCATAGTTCATTAAAATGTTCCTTGCTTCAAAACCACTTTAAAATCATTACACATATTTACTACTCCTTTGAGTTTTTTAAGTCACTTCTTGTCTTACAGCTCTGAAGTGACCTCTTTTCCCCTCAGATGACTTTCCCTATGACCGAAGTCCATTTAACACAATATGCACGCGAAGCAATTTAGGGAAATTACAGAAAAATTCTGCCAATGACTCCATATAAGTGAGGGAATGCTCGTGCTGGAGCAATGTGAAAGCAATCTGTGGGTATTACAAATATCCTTTTCTTTTGTTTCCCTGACATTGGAAGAATTTGTTTGGAATTGAGATGGGCAAATGGTTCACAATTAATTATTTACTTGATTAATGTAACCCTTTTTTTGTTTCAATTATTTGCTAACAGTTTGCAATCATCTCATTAATTATTTGAGATAATTTGATAAATAATTGCATGATCCGCCCACGTGCACAAGCCAAGCTTTGTAAATACAAGCTTTCTGCTCGGAAGAAACAATGCTAAGCACATTTCTGTCTTTTGGGAGCATTCTTTTATAATTATAATTATAGTAATTATTCTAAGGCAGTGAATGTCCACTTAAAGAAAAAAAATCAAAAATGTACAAATTATTTCAGTTCAGAAATTCTTAATTTATATTTAGTATAAAAATCAAGTATTTAATTTAGATTTTTAAAATTCATATATTTAAATTTAATTATCCTCTAAAAAAATTACATGTATAGTTGATGAGATAGAGACACATGTGTTTACAAGAACCACTTTTCCTTTTTCCAGCTAAAGAAAGGCAGTTGAGAAGAAATATCTTATGAGATACTTCAGGGATGCCATTCTTAAAATATTAACAGTACTTTATTTACTACAGCAACATCCTCAGCAGCACTGTAATAAAAGCTCTGTCTGTGTTTCCATTCTTTATCCTGACTCCAAAAATTTTATGTACAGCACTCCTAACACTGCAGTGTTTAAAATTTAGCTTAGAAATGAAACCTAAGAGACAGAAAAGTTGCACTTTTTTTTGTTTGTTTGTTTGTTTGTTTTACTATTTAGGTACTAAAGGACAGTTATTCAGAAGGTATTTACAGATATGTAGGGACAGTTTGCCCCTTCCTCTTGGAAGCCATTCTTGTTTTCTTCAATCAACAGTTGCTCAATGACCTTGAAAACCTAAACTTTAAGCATATGACTCCAAAGGCAGAAGCCAGATCAATCCCTCCAAAATATTCTGGCTTTTTCTTTTTTTTTTTTTTTTTTTAAAGGGAGCAATTTGAGCCATTGGAGATATTCAGAACTAGACAGGGCAAAACGCTGAGCAATCCCTGATCTGATGTTGTTAGTTCTGGGGGGGGGGAATGACTCTGGACCAGATGGGCCTCAAAGGTCCCTTCTAAACTATGTTTTTCTACGCTGCAAATTCACAAACTCCATGGGAAGGAGTTGCATTTGGAAAGGGTCAAAGTTTTCATTCCAAACTTAAGCTACTACATTTTTTATTTTGATTTTTTTTTTTAAATGCAGTTAGACAGTATCTCTTTAATGAGAGAACTTAGCTGCCATTTTTCTTCTGCAAAAGTGCAATTTTAGTGGCAAGGTTTATGGTACTCCTATAGTAAACTCCTATTAAAGCCTTTTTTTGTTGGTTTGCTTGGGTTTGGTTGTCTGGGGTTTTTTTTAACTTAAATAGGCTGTAGACTACAGCTTTACACAAGAATAAAAGCTTTGAGTAGTTTGATCAAAAGAATTAATAACAGTTATTTCCTAAATGGAGACATTTGATTTGGAATGCTTGTAAAATGTTTTGCTTTTCTACAGCACCAAAAATCCAAGATTCTGAAAGCCTTTGCTGACATTTATTTCTCTCTTCAAATACTTCTGTAAGAAGGGTGAGAAGTGAGGTTAAAAGAGACTCAAAATACACCAGTGAGAGACTCCATGACATTTCCAGCTTCCTATTCTTCTGCTCTAGCCACTCGAATTATTCCCACACTCCAGTTCAACACCTGCACTGGTATGATAAACCTTTGGAGCTCCTGTAGTCAATCAAGTTAATGACATGCACTTTCGACAGTCCTTTAACTAAGCCACCAAGGCTATCAAGGAGCAGTTAGTCTAGAGATGCAACAATTCAGGCAGGTTTATAAGGTCCCTAAATAGATATTTACAGGATAAACAGTAATAGACTCATCACACAGCTCACAGAGAAAGCAACAGCCACCAGCCATTCCTGAGACTTAGTGCAACTTCAGCCGACAGCACCAGTTGCAGATGGGCCATTTTTGCCATTATGGGCCATTTTTGCCATTAAGCCAACCTTGATGCCTGGTCTGTGCCAGTAAATCTGATCACTCTGAATGCTGTTCTGCATTAGCATTGCACCTGAGCCAACACTGCTTCCCAGGCAGATCAGATCACATCAAATCAGATCACATCACATCACTCTTACTGTCAATCTGCACTATCACTGCTTGCCCACAGCTTTGCTGGAGAGTGCTCAGGGCACAGATAAAACCCAGGGCAAACATGTTAATAGATAAGATAAGGTGAAACAGTAGCACAGGAATTCCCAGTGTCATTGCTCCAAAAGCCAGTTCTCCTGCAAAGCAGGACTGTTTGTTTAATCTCCTGGCAGTGTCTTAGTCAGATGTGAGTCTGAGTTCCTCAACCACACAGTTCATTTAGAGCTGCCACTATAGGTTGGATCCTTTGCCAGGCTATTTCCTAAGGACTTTCTTGTGTCTATGGACATCTTCTGGAGGGAATTGACCAAGTCTAGAGCCACACATGATAGATGAGAGCATTTTTTCACTTTGGTTTCAATAAGGTCTTTAATTGGAAGAGCTAACAGAAAAGACTCGAGCCTCAGAACGTTTTCACACCACAACACAAAGTTTAAAATTCCCAAACCAACCTCGAAGTGCAACTGTGGAATTTCATCTCAAGCTTCTCTATTTTCTTTCTTCCTTGGCTTATTACAGTGCATTTATCCTCCTAACAGCCTGAGATATTTCACACATTGAGGATCTTGGACATCCAAACTCCATTTGCAGCTCTCTCTTGCACAAGGGTTCACTTTTTATACATTTATTGCTTCTTTATTCTGTATTTGAAAGCCACCTCAACACTCTGAAAAGCTCACTGGGGTACTCAGAGCTAGACAGTGCCTCTATGTAGAGATTCTCTAGGTGACAGTCATGTCAGCATGCATTGTTGTTAGTACGAGCACTAACTTATTCAAGGCCCACATAAAAGTCTCTTTGGACACCAAGACATGCCTATGTCTCACATTTAAAAAAGATACTAGAGGGCAAAATAATATTTTTCATCTGCATAAATGATTGTCTGAAGCAGAATGCTTAGACTGCACCTGAAATCCTCAAAGTAAAGGTTAAAGCTAAGTGTGCTTTCTGGGATACCAACCTCTCTTCTCAGGTCAAAAATAGCAAGTATAGAAATAAAACAAAAATAAGGATCCTCCCCTTGCTATCAGGCAGCAGAAGAGTTACTATTTGAGTCACAACAGTCTTAAAGCAAAAAGAAATTATGGAAATGTGCAGAGGACTTTCTTTTCTTTTCTTTTCTTTGGAATACCAACCAGCTCACAATTCGGCCGGACAAACTACACCCAGCCTAATGATTCAAAGACTAATTAGAACATTTACTTTACAGCCCATTTGCTGCAGCAACAATGAACAATTATGTAGATACACTTCTTCCTGCAGGGGCCAGGAAGGACATACTGTTGACAGAATTTTAAATGAAAGGGAAAATGAAATTTCCATTAAACCCTCTCATAAGCAGATCAGCTTGCATTCATTCCTGTAAAGGCTCAGTAGTCCAGCCCTGATCAGCAAAATACTGAGCCCCTAAAGATTAAGAGTAAGCGATCTCAGCATTTTCAGCTTTTACAGTGCTCACATCTTTAAGTTAAGCACATAGTTAAATGATTTCAGAACAGAGCCTTGTACCCAGTCTGTGACTCCAGCAGTTTGAATGGTATCCATTAGCCTGTATATTCAGAGAAGAAAGGAAAAAGAAGCTAATTGCACTGCAATTTATGTTCCTTCTTTTCTCTTGCATTGTAGACAGAATTTCTTATCATTTCTCATTACCTGTAAAAAGGGGATAACTTGAAAGTTTAAGCTGTCTGACATAAACCTGTCAGTTTCTGTAACAGCTGAATTTTGTAAATGCTACTGTTATGCACAGACTCACTCTAAAATTCAGAAGATGCTGGAATATGTACACTTTAATATTGCTTTTTAAACTACATCATTAGCCTTCATAGTGCTTTCTTTTTTGACCACTGTGTCACTAAAAGATTTACTGCACGAGAGGAGAGGTCTGGCACACAAAACCAGACCCTGCTTCTCTGTCTGTCATTGCCTAATGACTACTTTTATTTATCTTTGGATGAGGTACACTCGTTAAACTTCGTAGATCTTCTCTTCTTCTGCATTGCCATTTATGTGCGGAATAAGCAGAGGGTACTGACTGTAATTTTTCTCCACATTTGGTCGGTCTAATGGCCCCATCAAGACTTGTGTTGGCCCAGCTGAGGAGGTACCATGGAAGGAGAATGAGGAGCTGGAGGGTAGAAGTCAGCATCTCCTTAAATCAGAGCTGCTGCTGCTGCTGCTAAGACAGTAAAGGATATCTTAGTGCTAAGCTGTAGAAAACAGGCAGGCTGCAAACACGAATAATTTTTATGGGCCAGATCCTGCTGGTTTTACTCATGTGGGAAGTCCTGGTGTCATTAAATGTATGTGTGAATTAAGAAAGCAGTGTTTGAATTTTTATTTATGTGGTCTCCTGTGCAATAACCCTGGATGGAAATGCATTTGTTAAGTTTTAAATGTGCTCCAGGTTTTATCATTACAAGAGTGGCACTGCCTTTACACAGCTTTTCTGCAAAATAAATATACTGTCTGCCATAAACACACTGTCTTTTCATCTCAACTCCTCATTACTACATCTTCAGATTTTTTAATCTGCAATGCAAATAGGCAGGTTGGTGATCACTACACACTATGTTTCTATATCTTCTTGAGCTTAATTTAAAACAGATACAATGCTGTCTTATGAATACGTTGAGGCTTGATGTTCTAAATAGACTTTTAGTGTAGATGCTTATTCTGACTCCATTATTTTCCCTTTCACCCTAAATAAAGTTTTCCCAGATCACTGTTGCTACTGCAGAGAAATAGATTTTCTATTTTGCCTTGAAAGAAATGTGAAAAAGGAAAATGCTGATGGCACAAGAAGCAATTTGAATCCCATGATAGAAAACAGCCTTAGCAGACAATGCTCAGTAATAAATAATAGTATAGGAACACTGGGGTTTTTGTTATCAGAAAAGAAATGCAAGGCAAACATTTTTAAACAAATAGATGTTTCCTTTTGCCCTTTTATCGGTAGTAAGAGAAAGGTGGTAGAAGGCAAGACAGTAGACCTGAAAAATAACATGCCTTGTCTGTCATTCAGCAGGTACAGAATTGGTTTTGTTTTTTAATAATGTGCATTGGTTCCACTGTTGTACAGACCACAAATAAAGGACGGGCGACAGATAGAGGTCAGGCACGATTACAACCAGTCATTTTCCTCAAGGTGTCTTGGTGCCCTTCACTGTTATTTCCTTTGTCATTATCCTGTGTGTGGAATAGCAAAGGAAAAGCTGTACATCTCACTTCTGCGAATGTGTTGGGCTGTTTGTTTTAGGCTTTGCCACAAGTAAATCAGATTTAGTAGGAGTGATTCACCAGGTACATATTCTTCTTTAAGTATAATAGCACAATACAAGACTGTGGAATTTCAGGGATGACAAAGCATACATTAAGTGTTATCCAAGAAGATAGTTTGTGTCCTGTGTGACTACCAGAGCTTATTACATTGCTCTTGATGTAACAGGGTGAATTTAAAACTTTGTGAAGTGCTGCCTTGTGACCAGCAAACTGCTTCTGACATGAAGCTGAAAGCTGCTGCTATTTGATGGCTCTTCGGTGACCTTTCAGAGGGGAAAGAATGGCCTCAGTCCAAGTTATAGCACACAGACATCCATATCACTACCAGGAGCAACTTCTACTCTGAGGGAGGATGAGTTCAATCATTCTTATGGGCAGGGATTTCCCAATCAGACCCCATCGTTCAGAATTGCTAATCACAGCTCAGCTATATTTTCTCATTCCTTTCCTTGGTATTACAGCTCAGAGCGTCAGCTCCATGGCTAATGCTGATCATGCACAGATGATGATGATGCACAGATCACTGGGCAATACCATTTCTCTCATCTAACTTCTTATGCAAATGACCATAGAGAAAAATCAGCTATTTTTGCTCATGAGTATTATTGCCACCAAAGTACAGCAGAAAGTGAACACAAACAAACAAACAGATTTGTCTCAAACAGACTCACAATGTGCCCTAATCAGGCCTTTTGAAAGGGTCCACATTACTGGAGCAACCTCATTCAGAGTTGATTTGTAAGTCACACCATTTCTGGGCTGCGAACAGCCCAGTTAAATGTCAATAGAGAGGAATATTAAAAGAAGTTTATGCTTGTGTTACAGAGAGTAGATAACTTCTTTGGCTGTTAGGGACTGCCATGTGTGAAATTACCTTTGTGGGGCAGAATGCAGCCACTAAATCTTTACCCACATAACCCACAGAAAAGAAAGAATGTCCCCCCATCCCTGGCCAGTCAATTAACAGAAATGTTTGTCCTGTCTTGGGCTGTAAGAAAATTTCCCGTTTCTTTTTAATTCCTCTGTGAGTTCTTGCAGACATTTTCCCTTTCCCAGACTTAGCTGGCATGATCTGTGCTCTTAAATTGTCACCTGCCCCAGGTGGGGGCTACATTTCCACAGTACATTAGGTAGGGACTGCAAAGCAGCTCTGCTCTGTATAATAGAAGTTACTATTCTCATTATTATTTTTAATGCACAGTTAACTGTAGAACATGGGAATATGCTGACAGTTCATGTCTAATCACCCCTGTTGCAACAAAATATGCTTCATTTACAATGAGTATACACACCAGCTCTTTTGTTTCTAATTATCACCAACAATTTGCTGCATCAGAAAGAGAAAGAAATAGGCCATCTAAACCAAAAATTATTATAACCAGTGGAAATTAGCTCTCTTACAGCTGAGTTTATTTCTTTGAACATGAAAGGAAGGAACGTACAGGAGTGACACACCTGGAGAAGAGCTTACACAGTGTCTTTTTAATGGAGTCAGTATCCAGTGTATATAGACTGGAAAATATGCAAAGGCACACAATGCAGGAAACTGTGAACAGTCTGCTTGGAAAGCACAGGCCAGCAGTGACCATTAGGTCACCTTATTAAAGATGAAAAATGGCTTGGCTTTGAAATAAAAGCCAGTTGCATCCTGGCAAATAAATTAATATCTTGATGCGGTTGAAGGAGCATAGAGGCAAAATACAAAAGCTAAAGCACAACTATAAATACACAAGGAAACAGCAACATGAGAATACTTCCTAAGTGCATTAGCAATAAATAGAAAGAGACAGTCTAGGAAAAGAAATCAAGTAACAGAAATGTTTTGTGCTGGTTTGGTTCAAACCTAGATCCATTTGTGATTTACCTTTGAAGTCAGAGGGGCAGGCAAGTGTCTAATAAGAGAAAAAGGCAACCTATAAAATAGCAAGCTCCCTAACAGTCAGCTTGACTTGTTTCTAGGACAGGTTAATAGGCTTCTGAGCTGAGGATTAGTTTTAGATTAACCTCAGAAAAGCTTTTTACACAATCTCTTGTGATATTGTCAAAAATGAGCTAAGCTGGCACAATCTCGATGAAGTTATTGTACAAGTACTAAAAAAATGTCTGTAAAATTGTTGGTTAACTGCCAAAAGGAAACGATGCGTTGAGCAAAGCTTCTGCAAGAAAAAGCCTAAGCTGAGCTCAGTGCTATTCAGCATTTTTATGAATGACTTCAATGATGGAATAAAACACACAGTAATTAAATTTGCAGATAATATCAAGCCGGTAGGATGCATGGGGACTGTTGAGGACAGGCTTAAAATTCAGAATTTATCTAAACAAACTGAAGATACAAATAAGATAGAATTCAGGGAAAACAAGTGCAATACTGTACTTACGTAGAAGTCATCACTTGTGCACATACAACATGGGGAATACCTAATAACACAATTAATTCAGAAAAAAAGGTATAGAGGATAAAGAATTACCAGCAGAACATGAGTAATATTTTTGCTATTAAAT
Organism: Corvus moneduloides; assembly: GCF_009650955.1. Lineage (NCBI taxonomy): Eukaryota > Metazoa > Chordata > Aves > Passeriformes > Corvidae > Corvus > Corvus moneduloides. Next base: position 33,476,326 of record NC_045482.1, on the reverse strand, counting down.
TACCCTCCTACAAGGGCATGTGATGAAGATGTCACACACAGGATGTTTGAAGGAGCCCTCAGCAGGCCACAGCCTGAGGCTGGAGTACTGTAGGGAGTTTAATTCACCAAACTTTCAGGAAGAAATGACTCAGCTGGACAGCTGAGAGCAGCAGGAACAACCAAAGGTTTGAAAACACCTTCTGAGAGGAGAGGTTGAAAGAATTGGGTTTGTTTAACTCAGCCAAGACTCAAGGAGACACAACAACAGTCATCAAATAACAGAGAAGTTTTGTAAGAGGTTACCCTTACTGCCCGCTCTGCTAATATGCTTAAATTGCAGACAGGAGTATTTAAGGACAAATTAGACAAACTCAGTCAGGAATGACTTCAGAGGGCTGAGGGATCTCTCAGAATATCTTCCAATCCTGTCTGTTGCCCTTGTCTTCTCAATGTTATTTTTCAAACCTCCAGTAAAAGCATGCTTGTTCTGCCCATGAAAATCTAAGAAAAATAACAAAAATACCATTATGATTATTTGTTTTAAAATTTGAAATAAAGGGTAAAATTTCCAGAGTTATTTTAGGTGAACTTCAGAAAATTAATCACCCTTAATTTGCCAAAAAACAGCCTGTCATTTTTAGGCTAAACAATGGTACACAGGCCTTAAAAGGGAAATTATTGCAATTGCTGCAGTTATTCAATTGGAGCAATGACATGTTTGAGGGAGTGAATGACATTTTCTAGATATTTTGATCATTTTACTGTCATCTATCTGCCCATTTTAAAAGTTTGCACAAAATATCAAAGGTATTATAGTGGAGGAAACTTAGACCAGAGCTTGTCCAGATAAAGTATTCACTAAACAGATGGCGGTGACAATGAAGCTTTGCAAGATGAAAGGTAATTAACCTGCTCAAGTGCTCATGACAGAATCCTTGGTACAACATCTAAGGGCCTGAAGGCAGAAAGGCAGAAATGAGCAGCAGTTTGAATTCTCAGGTGTAGGATGCCAGAAAGCTGGGCAGCATCAGGGGTTGTTTGCTCACCTGTACAGACAGTGCTGAATTCACAAGAATGCTCAGGGCTCAGTCAGTCAGTCAGAGGCTGGACAAGGTACAATTTTAGGTCTGGTCCTGAAAAACCAGAGTGGCCAGCTGTGGCTCTTTAGTGACCAGCTGTACCTTGGGGTACCAAGAGCCCTGGAAAGCCCAGAGTGGCCACACACCAGTAAGAGCACCAGCCACTGGGGAACAGCCGATGCTGGACATCTCAGCTCATCTTTCTCTCAGCAAAGTGTTAAGAATGAAAACATTTGGTTAGTTCAGTTAGCAGAGTGTTCAGTTTGCTCTGCTCATTATTTTGAGTCTGCTGCCTTTTAACTACACTTTGGTAAAGTTAATTGAAGCATCCTTTTTACTTCATTTTAAACAGACAAAAGAGGACTCGCCTCGCTACCATTCATCTATTACGTTTTCCCATATTAATTTCCCCTTAGCACTTTCTTCAAATATCCTGACATTTACTTCTCCAGCAATTGTTTTGATATTTTTTCATCATTTCAGTTGCTCTCTGTAGGACCTTTTCTATTATTTCATGTGCTCTTTGAGATAGAATGCTGAGATTGAACACTTTAATACAGGCAAAGGTGTACTATAAATTCTTGAAATGATACTTGTTTTGTCTTAATAGAATCTAACATCTCAATTTCTTTCTAGACTGCACTGAACAGCAGCCTTCTCAGTGCTGTTCCCTGCAATGACCAAGTATTTTTCTCAGAGTTGCTACAGCTAATTTAGAATCTATCAGGCAGTATGATTAGTTCCAATTGTCCCTTCAGCATCAGTTACCATCAGCTGTCTACCCTGAAGCTCACCTGTCATTTATTGAGTGCTCGACCACCGTTTGATCCTTCTGCATTCTTTGTATCTCCTAGAGCTAACAAGGCCCATGTAATTTCACCTTGTCAGCAACAAAAAAAAAAAGAGTACTATTTATTGCCTTTCCAGACAATTTTCACAAGTTTCAGTATGGATCTTTACATTGCTCAGCTATTAATTTTTTTCTCGAGTCCTTACTTCTCACCTTCTTAGAGCTCCCTAATCCGCAAGAGTACTTCCTTCTTATAGTGAGATAATTTTTTTTTTGAGTGGGTTTATCCACATAAACTGTATTTACTATTGTAGCTACAAGATTTCCTGTCTTCAAGTAATGAAAGAATTCTAATAGACTGCAAAGATAATGTTTTCTTTAACAGGAACTCTTTTGATCCATTCTTTGATAACAGCTTTATCAAAATGATTCATAAAACTCCATACCAGCATGATCTCTACATTTCTTGCAGGAACTAGTCACAAGGCTGAGACTCACTCTCTCAAACCATTTGTACTCCCTACATCTTCCACTCTTCCCTTTATCTATTTGCTTTATCTTTATGTTTGCCTTTCACTTAGATTTTCAACTATTTGAGGATGGCTTTTACTCTTTTTTATGTTTGGACAGTGTATAGCATGGGGAGACTGATGCCCACACACACAAGTAGTACCTTGCAAAGACAATAGTAACTTACTGCATGGAAAATGTTTCAAATAAAGTGATTTACTGCTTATCAAGTGCAAACAGACATTTCTGTATCTTCTGCTCAGGTACCACTCTGCTCAGTCCTGATCCTAATAAAAATAACTCCTTTCTTTCCCCATGGTTTTCTAACATCAACACCGCACCGATCCAAAATAATGCCACTCTTAGATTAACTCTAGTGGATGTACAAGAAATTAATCTGGAGACCTCTGTCTATGCAGTTACCATCCTTAGACTTCAGATGGTATCAATTCAGACAATGATTTTTCTTATCTCCACTTCGGAGTAAGTTTCCTCTTTTTCCCAAGAAGCAGTTCAGTGTAAAAAGTTAGGAAATTCCATCACCTTGGTACATGCCCCTCTACTGTCAATAAAGTAAACAGCTTGTCTCCAGAAGTAAATGACGCTTTAATTATTTTTACCAAATAAAATGTTACTTACAGACTATTTAGTGGCAAATAACCAACTAGGGCAGATGGTGACAATCCCCTGTGTGACTATGTTGAGTAGGAGGAAGAGCAAAGACGAATGCAACACAGCAGATGTCCAGTGCACACGTGGAAGATGACAAATGAGTCACACTCCAGGATCCCACTTCCCCTTCCACAAATGGATTTGTCAAAGGCAGGAGTGTGAGATCAAACACCACCAAATTGAGACATCTCATAGGAGGAGAGGATGGAGGTCAGCTTGTTGACAGAGGAGAGATTCCAGGAGAGTTCCCAAAGAAGCTGTATCTTCCTCAGGTTCAGGGAGTGGTATGACTGAAGGAAAAGCCTAAAGCAAGTTATGTGTGTCATGGCTCCTGCAAAGAGCCTTCACTGGAGTGAACACTGTGCTTTAAAGAAACTATTCAGTCATTGTTCTTGAAGAAAGCAGAACTGCAAGGTTCTTAAGACATATTTAACCAGGTACACACCAGAGGAGAAAGAGAGAAAACTGTATGTTCCTTCCTCAAGAGGAATGGTAGGAAGAGGCTACCTCAGAGAATGGCACATTAGAGACAGGGTTTAACAACCTGGTGACCATCATAAGTAGGCACAGTCATTTTGGCAGTACCTGCCTTGCTGGGCAAGTGCAGATCTGAGCTCTCTGAGCCCTCTTACCAAATCGCATTTGCCCACCACCTACACAGCCTGTTGATTGTGTCTCTGTCAAACTCACCAACACTGCAACAGGAAACCTAAACAACCCCTCTGCCTTAACAAGAGGCCCCAGCTCGCTCTGGTTGAGCCACACAGATCAGGCCTGGAAAGGGCTAAACACTGCACACCAAGCCTGCAGCTATCCAAGCTTTCCTTTTCTTAAACAGTCTATGGATTAATTAAGAATGTCCAGGAATATTCTCATCTCTGTATAAAATCTACACAGGAAATAGAAACAGCAAACATTTAAATAGTTTAAAATTCCTTATTAGGTAGTATAGACATAGCTTTAGATTCTATTCTGTGCTGCTACAAAAAAAATATCCACAGTCAGAGCTGGCAGTCAGCTTCCCTCCTGGGGCACTGCAGGCTGGTAGTGCAGCTGACTGTTATCATGTCAGGAGCAGACAAGGAACTCTGCTCAGCAGTGACAGTGATGAAATCTATTGTTCAGTCCACAGCCAAGATGAATCACTCTCCTTCTCATCTCTTAGTGTCTGCAGACCTTTTAAGTTTTATACATTAGGTTATTGTGGAAGGAAAAAAAGAAAATAGCACTGAAAAAGAAATTAGGCACAACCTAATGAAACGAGTCCATCTCCAGCTAGTGGGAGGTTGCCCATTCAGTGTAGTCTTAAACTCAAAACCACTCTTACCAACAGGCTTGTTTCAAAACAGGGGAATAAGTGGGTACAAATAAAGGGAGACATTGGGACCGTAGGTGATCTGTTCAACCAAAGATCCCTAAAAGATCTGAGCACAATGGTTTTTTGTAAAAATGTTAGTATTAAATGAATTTAAGAAAAGCAACCCAAACAAGCAAACAAACATAAAATACACACCATTACATCCATTGACATATGACTGATTGACACATGACTGACAGATTGTTTATGATCATACCATAAACACGAGAATCTGGGTGTGAAAATGACCTTGAGAGCTTGTGTAACCACACCTATTCCTATACAATACCAATGTGTAACACTTAGCATTGACAGGTTCAGAAAAACTTAACCACTATTTATAGAAACACAGGTTTCCACACAATATTTCATATACTTTTCAGAATATCTAGTATTTCAGTATCTGATGAAACATCATATTATTTTCCTGCACATAAAACTAATGGGAAGTTGGCAATAATGGTTTCACAAGGTAAACGTTCAAGATGTTTCCACTAAGTAAAGTTTACAACTCATAATTCATGTAAAATCAAAAAGCTCTCTGAAATAATTTCAATACAACCTTCATTTTAATGCAGGATAGATAAGTGTATGCCAGCTCTCTTCTTACCTGTATTGTTTGTTTCACAAAGAGTAAGTTAAAAGAGATCTATAAATGCTCACAAGACGCCAGAGCCAAAACTGATGTGGCATTTTAAACTTCTGTTTTTAGAAATACCAGGTTTGAACTTCACCTTCTGGGGAGAATTGCTCTTGCATTATTCTCAACATAGAGAGAAAGGACTTTTGAGGAAAATTTTAAGGAAAGCCATGACCATATGTTTTAATTAGCACATGTAGAAAGCTTTGCATGCTCTTAACAATGTGCTTCCATGTGTCCATCAGACCAGTGATGGAAGTCCATGCACCTACCCTCGCTCTCTCTTGTGTACCTGTGCCCATGGCAGGAAGGGAGCCACAAATGCAGCTCACAATCCCTCCTTGAGACAAGATCCTGGCTTTTCAAGCCAATGATATAACCTTGAAATCGTGTACACACTGTGTATTATAAATAAATTTGAGCTGGAGCTCAGGCTGCTGCAGCCTGCACTTGATACACAGCATGCACATTCTTTGTCTCAGCTGGACAGAGGAAGATCAAACAGGATCTTACATTAAAGAGATATCCACTGCTCACCTTATTCTTAGTGCTCACTGATTTCAATAGAAATAATATCCACCTGTTATGCAGAGTTTCACCAGTAGATTTCAAAACATTTTACAAAGGAAGTCAACAGTATTATCACCATATTACAGCTGTGAAATTTGAAGTAAAGGGAGGTAAAGTGCTTTATCAACAGTCTCCAAAAAAAAACCAAGCGACTGAAGGAAAGTCGCATGAAGTCCAGCACAAGGACTGTGTTAAGAGAAGGGCAGGACACCACAAATGCATTTTATGGAAAAGAGGTGCTATCAGAATGCAAGACCCTGAAAAATCAAAGGAAAGAGAAGGTTAACCTAGACACAAGGATCATACACAAGTAGAAGCTCAGGGAGATCTGGAGCAGTGCAGTAGATATGAGCAGATGGTAAAGGAATTATCAGAACCAGTGAAAAGCAGGGACAAGTGGGGTATGAGAAAGAAAAATATAAAATGGAGCTCTTTGGTATGGACCATAAAGGGTCCTGAAAGGCCAGAAAAGAAGAGGCTGTAGCAATCCAGATAAAACCAATGATACATGTTGGCAAGAGAAAGTCGAAGCTGTGTTCAGGAGGTTTCTGACCTGAGCAACTTGAGGTTGTGGGGTTTTTTAACTTCAAGCTGCAATCCACACTGAGGCTTTGCTAAGTCTGAAAGAAAGGAGTTGATTTGCTTTTCATGTTTCTCCTCTGCTCTACTTGGATTTTTTTCCAGGGCAGTTTTCTCTTTTCTGCTGATTTATTCTCTCTACATCACGTTTTTTCCCCTCCTATGATGATCTCTACTATCAGTTCCCAGATTTTGTGAGAGTACCTCCCCCCCAAAAAGTACAGGGTTTTTTCATTTAAATTGATTTAAGCTTTAGTTCTGCTTAAACTTCTGCTTAAAGAAGTTTTTCTTCTCTTCTGCATTGCCATGACCAACACTTCTGCCCTTTACCTCAATCAACATGATAATGGCATTTGTGCTGCTATGCATGAGCCATCCAGCCTTTATGTCAGAATATTTTGTGGAGAAAAACACAGCGACGGAGAATTCATCCATTTCAGATGCAAAAATATGAGGAAATTTTCCCTCACTCACTGAACATGCCTGCCCATTTCATGTACCAATCTATATCAGTTTGGAAAGGAGCACAGTATGACAGTAATGCCCTTGCATAGAAGGAGGTTTATTCATATTTGGACATTTCTTCACTGCTGGAAAGCAATATGTAGGTCTAAGATCCTGTAATTGCAATTGCAGTGGTGGAATGCAGTAATTTACCTATTTAAGCTTTTGTGTTTGCATGTATGTGGTACATCCCCTCCATCAGTAGAAAACCACATGAATTTTACACCTCAACACTTGTATAAATACAAGTCCAAAACTCTGAATCATCTATGATTCAGAATTATCAAAGTCCTGTTCCTCTTGCTTGAAGCTACAAATATGACTTGACTTTATCACAGTTGCCTAGAGAGGATATGAAACACAGCTTCACCATTTTGTCCTTCTCTCTCCTGTCCACGTGCAGATAACCCAAAGTCTGGTTATTGATGGTGCTGAGGACATTTCATGGCACAGTTCATGAGCTGACTTTTACAGGCTCTACTGAGTCTGGGTTTCTCAGAATGTGACACTGAGTTTCTTCTTACTTCTTGCAAGCCCTAAGGTGCTTTTGGAAATAGCTTCTCTAAGCCACAGATCTCTGGGTTTTCTTCCATGCACACTTTAGGAATAAGAAGCCAAAATTAGTAGGATGCTAAATTTGTTTTCACAGTATTTAATATTTCTGGCCTATCCCATTTTTTGAAGATCACCCTGACTGGAATTTAGGAATACAATTATAAAAGTTAGGTATTGCTAATGTATATAAAGTATTGTGTATTTTTGAGAATATGCTGCTTTTTCTGGTGTTTGTTAAGCATTATTGATATTTTTCTGATTAATATCTTCTGAGACCTTCTCAATTTCCCTAAAACTGTCTTGGATCTTGCTCAAGTATAAGCAATTCATCTCACTACTTCCTTCTTGGTGTCAGGGAGTATTTCTTTCTAATGACCATCCACATATCCTACATTTATTAATTTGTTTTGGTCAAAAATGAATTAATGCAATTGTAAATGGATACTGATAGCCCTCTGCAACACAATCTTACAAACAACCTTTCTTAAAAATCATAGAAGGAAAATCTTTACTCCAAAACTGGAACTCCAGAAGTTTCATCTTTTTAACGAAAAAATCATTGAGAACTTAAATATGTCTATCACCAGGCACAAGGATAGTTGAGCAACATATTTTTGCACATCATTCCTCAAGTGCTGGAAGAACCGTGGCTCACCACTTGAAACATCCTGTATCTGTTTTCCACGTTGCCAGACTGGCATTCCTGCTAAGCTCCAGGCTTGCTCAGTGCATGTCAGGTTAACTGCTTCACTAGTGAAATCTGAAAACCTTCCTGCACCATATTTTAAAAATTGTATCAGTGTGGATGAATAATTAAAGAGGAATATAAAATGGTAAATTCCTACATCTAAGTATTTTGATTTCCAAAGGATCACAGCATCAAAATCAGATCTTTTTCAATTTGACTGTTGAAATGGTCCATAGTGATTTTTTTGTTCTTCTTAAAAGTCCTTGAGCTGCTTTCATATGAAGCATTGCGGATCAAATAAAAAGATTAAGACTTATACAAATGTTTTCACAATGCCTGGGTCTTCTGGGCTCCCCAGATATAAAAGGAGATTAAACAAAACACAGCACAATTTCAACTTATATAATTAAATTAAATCTTTGACTCATCATGTGAGGAAATACCAATACTTCTGGCAAGTACATGTGACAAAGTCAAGAGCCTTCTCTAAATTCATATGAAGAAAACAATATCAAGGCATTGCCCAAAAAAATTGCCACTTGCAATTTCTTATATCAAGTCCTCAAAATGGGCACCCAGACAATATCTATACCTGAGGGTAATGAGCAGGAACGAACAGCACAACTTCCAAAATACTGTTTTGCCTTTACAGCTGTTCATGTATTTCATTCTCACCAGCACCACACATTTCTGACATACACATAAATAACCATTAAAGAAGCCTAATGAATGGTGCAGCATGGACTGCTTTCTTTTGTGCATGTTTCACAACCAACTCACCACAGGCACATCAGAAATTAGGCTTTACTTATATAATGATTTATTTAAAGAGCAAGGTAGGAAAGATTGCCAGCTACATCTGCTCATTAACAGGCTGAAACACCCTCTGTTAGTTATCAATGCCTTTTTTTTCAAGAACTCCCAGGAGGTAATTCCTAGTGTGTTTGTTTTCTACTTCATTTGTGTGTCTCTCCCCATTGTAAAACCACTATGCAATATGCATGGATGTTTGCTGTACATTAATACCAGTACTTCCAGACTGAAGTGATTAGTGAAGCTCAGAATAATGCACACAAGAATGTATCTCTTCCGTGGTACCGTTCTAAAAATAGGAAGAGTCTGGATTTAACAAATCTTGTCACTGAAGGCTTACCTCCTTAGGGCTGTGAGGATAAGGAAAAGAGCATTTTTTTAACATCAAAACCAATATTTTTAATGAAAGAGATTATATGCAGGTCCAAAAATGCATCTGTACAGAGGACATGCAGTAAGGATGTCTCACTGAGTCTGCAGTGCATAACAAAGCATGGGGAGAAAAATATACACTGTAATGCTGTGCAAACCCAAGGTATCCAAAAATCACTCCATTATCGAATCAGTTCAACTGACACTCACATTTGAAACAGCTCACATTCTAAAATCACTCACACTGTTTTAAAAGGAATTTTTTTCAGTTAACCTCTTTCTTTAGGTTTCCTCTTAGATATTAAGAGCCTGTATTTACTGTCAAATAATTACATATGTGACATTTTAAAAGAAACAGAAAAGGTCTTTGGAATTACGCTTATGTTTTTTACTTAGGGAATCAAAGATACAGGCTGAAGACACAAAATTATTTTGAAATTTCTGTTTTATATATAAATCACAGAAAAGTAAAAGGAAGTTATCCATTCTGCTGTATTATTAATACTTACCTCTAAGCCTAAGAGAACTCACATTATGTCTGTCAAAATCCTGAAAATTATTCTTTTTCAAGTCTTCAAATATTGCATGATGGATTTAAATCCATTAAAGGAAGATTTCACTTCAGATCCATAGCATTATATTCAAATCATCCAGGGATATTTGAAAATTTAAGTCTGTAGTACCTTCACAACTGATTATTTTAATGGCATTTAAGATAATACACACCAGCTGTTTGGAATTACCCGTCTACATCAGTGTCATGTCAAACTAGTTTTTCTGCCTACATCAAGATTTTGTGGCTCTATATGGGAATCACCGTGTTATTCTTGTCATTCACATTTTTAGTGCTATGCTGTTATCCGTCGCTTAAGCTAATGAATAAATAATAGCTATTTTCCCTATTTTTGTCAAATTAAACTTTACTTCAGTTGGCCTTTTGCTGTTTTTTCAGCTCCACTGGGAGGAGAAGGGATTTACAGATGTGTTTTCTGAATTTAAGCTTAGCAGTAAGTCTCTGTCTTCCTAGGCAAAAGAGTGTATTGAACCAACCCCCGCAGTGCTTGCAAGCAAAAGCATTGCTTTGGAGGCTGCTTGATTTCTCTCTTCATCCCAGCCCAAACCAGTTCGATGGCTACAAAGGAAATATCCCAGTCCAAAGGATCAGAGAGACACTCAGGAGCCAGAATCCCACAAATGCTGACGGTGTGGCAGATCCTCACATTTCATTTATTTACCCAGCTGTAAACTCCCTTTCCTGAGTACTGATGCCAGATACTCACCTAAGGAGGCTGGGAAGGAGCACAGCCTGTGTCTTCCTCCCAGCTTCCCAATTCCCAACACATGTGCAGACCTGACCCTCTCCAGGCCAGCAAGAGGGAGCCTGATGGGGGTCCCTGTGGATTGAGCACAGAGGTTGGACCAGATGACCCACTGTGGTCCCTCCCAAGCTGACCCATTCTGTGATCTGTGTGATCTGTGATTTGCTTCCATGGCCTCTTGGAGACAGCTTCAGCACCAGAATGGAAATATGGGAGACAGGAGGGAGAAGTGTCATGTAGGGGCAGCACTGGGAGTGTGATACCCCAGCAGCCCCCAGGCTTTGTGGTGTGCCATCTTCCCATACCGTACATGTAGGAACCCCCTGTCCAGTTTCTCAGGAAAACTCCTAAGCTAGAGCTGTCTGTATCTTCCAGCTAAATTCAGCAATCAAATATCTGGTAAATCTTTACCCCTTCTATGGAAAATAAGAACTGGAAAAAAATCTTCAAACTGGATAGACCCAAAGCAAATTAGCCAAAACCACCATCAGAGAGGGCACCGACAAGGAGAGGTCCTTGCACTGCAGTCTGTCAGACAGAACCTCTTGTTCTGTTACTCAAAGGGCCTGCTAGTGCTGCAATTTATATAGCTATGCCTTTATCCAAGATTAATCATGTAATTTTGTGCTACATCCAGATTCTACAATTAGAGTGAATATTTTCAGATGCTGCTTGGACTTTGCTTCCACGAGTTCAGCTCCAAGCATCACCTTGACTTCTATGGCTGCAGCTAGGAATTACTGTGGCTACGAGGGATCTCTTGAGAGAATCCCAGCTTGAGACTGTGTAGCTTTTGATGCTGCTTAGCCATGTCCAGCCTTTCAGTTTTAAAATGCATTGCAAGGGTGTTTGTGACATGACAGTTTGTCATCCAGGAGTTTATAGACCTCGTCCTGCCTTTCCATCTGGCTTTTGGGTTCCGTATTTTGGGTTGTAGGGTTATTCTCCCACACAATTACATGGAAGAACACCTCTAAGAGGACAATGCCCCGAGGAGATGCAAAGTGTTACATGATTATTTAGCTTGCAGAATATCAGACATGTAGTCTGTTTTCCAAGTCCCTGCAGCTGTGAACATGGGAAGTTGCTGTTCATCTTATCAGCGCCCTTTTCTGGTGGTGGCACTGAACTATTTTAGTACTGAAATTTTTTAATTCATTTTGTTTACTGAACATCTTGTCACTAAGTCTTATTTAAACTCCACAGAACACCAGCAATCACAAAAAGACTTGCAGCATAAGAAGCAACCACAAACTCCACTTACATACTCCATCTAGTTAACCAGGCTTTGTATGGAATCTAATGACAGACAACAGGAAAAAAATCATTTACCTGTGCTTGTTACAGCAAATAATTTAAACTACTGGGAAATTTAGCTTTTTAGATGTCATGGAAAATGTATGAGATGTTATAGTCTAGATAGCTACTGATAAATTATAGAAGAACTTAGGAAACCATAACAACAAAAGTTAAGGGATTTTGCACGCAAATTGATACCTGGGATATAAGTCCTAGGTTGTATCCCAAATAGGAAAGGATATTTTCCAGTATAAATAGGAGCATATCCTTCTTCTGCACACCCCAGGCTTCACAAGGCTTGTAACATTCATGATCAGTCTTGTGAGAACACCACGTTAGCATAACACTTCATCCATGTTAACCCACAGCCTTTATGTTCATCCTCAAACCTTACTGCTCTGCTCCTAAGCCTAATCTAGACCTAAACTTGCACAGAAGATATTAAGGGATAGGCTGTTCTATCCCTGTTGAATATTGTATCCTTGAATACATTATAGGTTTTTATTTTAGTCTTCACAGCTACAGACACCACAAAAGCATGCACATCTGTTAGCTGCTTTTTAAAGCTGAATTCTCTCGAGTCTTACTCGATACAGTAAGGATCAGACAAAAACACACCTAAGGGGTGTCATAAAGCATTTTCATATTTCATATTTTCATAGGTCACCCTTTGACACCTTCCTGAATGGTAATAAAACCAACTTCCCTTTGCTGTTTTCAATGGAGTCATCACATGATTAGTTTTCTCCTAAAGCAATTCACAGGTGGATGATTTGATCAGCTGCTGTTTTCACGCAGCACAAAAAGATTTCCCTCCTCTCTCCGTTCTGTGGTACAGCATGAGCTGTGGAAGTGGCACCTGTGCCACCTCTGACCTGAACCAGCATCCTCCAGACCAGAGGAATTCTGAAACCCACACATGTAGGTGGCACCACTGGCTGGTTGCAAAGCCTGGGACTCAAGAAACTACTTTTTTTTTTTTTCCTCTGGCACTGGTTAGACCAAGAAATGCTACAAACACCAAAATCTAAATAAGAGCTTTCCCTTCTACAAGGTAGTAATTTTTTCTTAAAATAGATGCTTGCTCCTCTGAAGAGCTTTTTAACTTCCTCTGCCTATTTTGTGAAATTCTCCCTTACATCTATAAATTATAGCTAGACAGACATAGGATAACAGTTCAAAGGCAATTGAGTGTCAGGGAATAAATGTGCTTTTAGATGGTTTCATGGAGTTTTTTCTTTGACATTTCCATGTAATTTAGGGTTAATATGTCTGCCATTGCACCCAAACGTGTAATGCCAAACACTGGGGAGTGGTGAGTTTTCTTTCACTCTTTTCCCTCCAGCTTTAGCATTGCACCTGATTTTCTGTCACAGCCTTTGAGTGACAGCGCTCCTGTCCTCACTTGTGCGCACCTGGGGGACGCAGCCGTCTGTCTGCAGGTCCTATTCCTGCAGACAGCACAGTAACAGAGCCCTGCCCGCAATTCCCTGCTCCTCTGATGAAAATGAAGGGATAAAGCTTTGCATTTTCCCTGGAGTGATACCCGCGAGCCGCTCGCTGGCTGCACGGGCACTTGTTAATGTCCCCGTGCTGGCCGCGCGTTTGTCTGCAAAACCACGGGCGAATTTAAAGGTTTAGAACAAGTATTTTCATGGAAGCATTTTCCGTGGAGCCATTCATCGTTGGAGATTGGGCTGATTTCCAAACCAGGGAGTTTGGGGGTTTGGATACACCAGGCTGCCCTCCGGCGGCGGCCGGCGCGCCGCGCCTGCTCCCTGCTCTGCCGGAGCCGCTTCCCGGCCTCGCTTCCCCCGCTCCTCCCCACACCAAACCCGCCGGCCGGGGCTGCTCGGGGGCACAGGCGGCTCCGGGATCCCGAAAGCCTCAGGAGCGCTGCCTGTGAGCGGGACAGGCTCCCAAAGCCTCGTGCCTGAGCTCCCTCCCCGCGCTCGGGCTGTAACTCACCTCCCGCTCTGGAGGGGTGAACCAGAGACAGCAGAACACATTCTTTGTCATCTCTTATCAGTTTTGAAATAAAAATTTAAACGGCAGTGAGCTGCCGCAAACTCGTGCCATTGCTGCCAGTAGTTGGTGCTCCATGTCCCTGTGACCCGTGTCCATGGGGACAGCGTCTTCCTGGTGCTCCATGTCCCCGTGAGCCGCCTGTGGGGATGGTGTGTTCAGCTGATGCTTTCAACCTGCCTGTGATTCTTCAGGGACCAATTCTAAGCTGCTGGGTCAGTATTAGGAAGGAAGCAATAATTGCATTTGGTTTCTACACACTACAAAAAAACCTGCTTCCTTTAGTTATTACAGCAAGATGAATGGGAAATGCTTCACGTTTATTTTCAGAGACGGTTACTATCACCCTCAAGTCAATTGCTATTATCAGTGTTCAGAGAAGAAAAGGAAGTGCCACTTTCAGAGTGCAGTGGTCTCACCTGCTCCCATTCGATTTTGAATGCCTCTCAAAAACGGGAGATTTAGTAACTTGCCACTGTGTATTCTAAGAGCTGAATCAGCTCCAGTGCAGAAAGGGGCTGCACCTGGAGCCAGCGGGATGCAGCAGGTTTGTTCCTCTTCATGCTCAACCTGCTCGGACGACAAGCATGGGAGTTGCGTCACCTGGAACCAAGAATCACTCCCCCGCAGCAAAGATCTGAATTTGTGTGTGAATTCAAACACCGGACATGGTGGGGAAAGCAGCAATGTCACAGCTCTGGCTGCTGACAGGGTACAGAGGTAGCCAAAGCCAGCACTGAAAGTCAGTGATCTGTCAGTAGGCATGAGGTCAACTTCTCTTGCTTTCTGTCTTTGGTAAAGCTCTTATTTTCCTTCAAACTAGGATTTCAGGGTTATTCTCCAACACAATTACATGGAAGAACACCTCCAGCTTTGAGAGGACAACGGCCAGAGGAGATGCGAAGTGTTACATGATTATTTAGCAAACTCTGCAAAAGGCTGGTGTTCTGCAGGAGGGGACCTAATGCCACGTGTACTCTACAGATCTTGATGCAGAGATGTTTTATAAGAATGCACTGGAGGTTGTTTCAACTCCTATGAGCCCAAAACATCACTGATAGTTCCACCTTGGCTGTCTTATGACACATTTTGTCACAGAAAACTGTCAAATGCCAGGCCAGGTCTTCCTAACATCGGTGTGAAAAAGGGGAAAATACCCTTGATATCCAAAATGGGAAGGATCACCCAGTTTGCAAAGGACACTAATGGTATGAGGGAGCACTTTGTTCAATTATACCATGTCGATGCTAAGTGTGAGAGAAAGGGTGCCTTGCAGAGTTGTGTAAAAGGGGGCTCTGCTGCTAAGGTTAAAAAGCATCCCACAAAAACAATGTGAATGGGGATATGGCACTCACATAAAGGAGACTCATGAACAGGTCACTCATACACAGCACCACAAACCTGGGTGCACATGGTACAAGCACTACCATAAGCAACTGACCACAGAGATTTGACACGCATCATCAGCTGTTTAACAATTAGCTTATTAGATCAGATTTTATCCAGCCAGGAATCTGGTTAAGGGTTAAATCTCTACAATTAAAACCTCCTCTTGCTGAAGATTTTTTTTTTAATAAAGAGCTTGTAGCTGAATGGTAAATAAGATTTAGACCTGTCAGAAGATTAAGTGTTCTGCTCTGTTCCTAAGCTTAATCTTAAGGCAATTAATAGTTCTCAAGGTCTGAACAGTAGGGATATGCATGAATTTTCTTAATTCCACCAGCTGAAAGTGAGTTGAATGACTTCTGCCTCACATTGTCACACACACGCTGGCATGGCTTGCAGTGATGTAAATCAGCAGTAGTACAAGATTATCCACCAATGATCCATAAGAGTAATACATCGTAACATATTACAGCAGATTAAAAATGCGTAAAAGAAAATCCTTTCAAAAATCATAGTAAGAATGGGGACTATTTTTTTCCCTTTAATTTACCCTCTTGTTTAACTTCCTGGTTAAAGTGGATGAAGTTAATGAAGCAGTTTATAAAAGAAAAAATATTGTAAACCACCATGTTTAATCCACATCTGCATTATATTGTGCTTTTTGTGAGTAGGGTATGTGGTGTGACATGTTCAGAGATATATTTCCATCCTGGAACCACATGGAAGAGCATGGGCACAACCTCATTTTTCCCAAGTCAGGATGCTGAAATTGTTTTTCCTGACTTCTCATTCCCACTCTTTCCAAATGAGCACTGCGATCCCGTTTTTTCCTTTTTAAACTGTATATACTCATTTAGCCTCTGCTGTCACATCCTGAACAAGGAGTACAAGCAAGCAGCATTTCTGGGTGATCAGCTGGGATCACATTTGGACCGAGACACAAGTTATAGATTGATATTGCAGCAAGCAGTCATCAGCTGGATGACCCCACGCAGTGCCTTTTTTGGGGGGTGAACTTTAACAGTATCAAGTGTTAATTTGATACTCCTGGTGCCTGACAATGACACACTTCATGGACCAGCAGTGGGTCACAGAGCAGAGCTGAGCATGGCTTAGGAAGTTCTGGATCACATGGTGGTCACAGCTGCTTTTGTCTCCCAAACAGTGACCCAGAGCACAACAGCAAATACAGAAAGTGATCATTACGAAACAGCCTAATTAGGTTTGCTATCTACTCGCTTACAGTGTTATGAATCACTTTATCAACAGGGATTAAATCTTTATTTGAAGTTCCCACTTTGTGCAGTAATTATAGTCTAAATGTCCTGTGCAGTCTGTTCACCTTAGGAAAGGCGAGTTACATTGTTAGAGTTGCAGAATTGAAATCCTCAAGTTCTGCCACACAGAGAACACACCTGCTCTGGTGAGACAATGTCCTCAATCTACACTTTCCAAGACCCACAGGCAGCAAACTTCCTGCAGCCAAATTAATGATTTTTCTTAATAATATTTCACCTTTTAATTTTTTTTTTTTTTTTATAATAAGCCATGGTTTAACTTCCTAATAATTTGAAATAGTCAAACTAATATCACTAGTGCTGGCAAAACCAGAAATTCCTCCTGATTGGGTGCCAGTCACTCTTCACTGAAAGGTCTACTAGTCATTCTGCTGTTGTCTTTGAGTGACTAAACAAGGGGAGCTGCTTTTTAGTTAAGTTATATTTAAATGTAAAACACTTAAAATTTCTTGGTAACTCTGTTCTGAGAGCTCCTGTAAGGACATTTTCATTGCCCTTCAGAACACTTCTGCCTTTGGGAGCACAGATTTGCCTGATTAATTGTTCACAAATAAAGGAAAAAAAATTGATACCCGCAAAGTATCCAGCAGATTTTCTTCTCAATTACATGTTAGTGAATACCTCTCATTTGTAGCTCTGCAGTTGTGCCCCATATTCTCAGGGGTTTCTGATTAAATCCTCATTAATTTTGCATCATAGAGAATGAGCTTTAAAATTTCAAGTGGGTGTCAAGTTGCATTAGGACTTGTGTACTCATTCTGCCTGAACTGTTATTCATGCACAAACAGTGCATGAATTGGTTGGTTTGTTTGTCTGTTTGTTTGTTTGTTTTATTAGGGTTAGAGTTAGGGTTAGGGCTAGGCTGCAGCATTCTCCTTTTTAAAAAAGGAGGATGCTGTAGCCGTCAGGTAGAACTTCATGGTGTGAGTATTTTCGTGTTATAATGGTGTGTGTTTGGTGTGTGTTTTGGTGCGCATTCTACACCCCTTCATTCAAGTTACATAAGAAAAACACATCAGTATCATGCCAAGGCAGGTTCCTCTGTTAACTGGAAGATTGTTCTGCATATCCAGACAGTCTCCCAGAAATAGTTTGGCTGCTTTAAGAGCTCTAAACACATTTTTTCATGTTTTCTCCTGTGTAAAGTTCTGTGCTATGCCTGGAAGTAAGTTTTGCTACAAAAGATGCTTTCACTAGTCCAGGAGCACAGACAACATATATGCACTTAGATTTCTCGTTATTTTTTTGAATAGTGTTATTAATAACCTTAATTGATTTCATGTTGTATTTTGCTATTCAGCTCAGGTTTGTGTTTTCTTCTGTTTTGTGCAAATTGTACTGATATTCCACAGGAAGTTAGAAAGACAACTTTCTGTAACTCACTGAAAAGGATAGGAGCTAGCAGCCTTCCTTTCCAAATGCCAGCCAACAGTGCTGTCATCTCAAGTTCTAGGCCATGTGAGCCATAACCAAAGAATCAAGAGGACAGATGCGTAATGATATGAAATCTTGACTCACCTGCATAAAAATTGAACCATTTAAGCAGCTTCACTGCCACAGAATAATGTAGCTCGAAGCACTTTTTTACCTCAATTTCCTGATGAAGCACAAGAGCAAACTCGTGAAGAACAGTGAGAGCAGAAATATAGCACACACACCCAGGCAAATAAAACTATTCTTTCCTTAAATGCAGTGTAAAACCAGTGACTGCCAATTCACCTTCTGAACCTGACAGCATTGCTCACCTATGGCAGAAATGTAACTGTCTCTACAGTACTTGAATTTTATGCTAGAGTTTGTTTCTCTAGGACAGTTTGATAAGTTGATTGTGTCATGAAATACTTAAAACTTGTAACATAACAATCTCCCTGCAACACGAAAACACATAACCAAACGCTGTTGAGGTTTACATATTTCTACCTGCCAGAACAGTCTGACTAAACAGTATTATTCCTATTATTTGTACATTTTCTTAAAACTGACCCATACACACACTTCCTTTCTTTTATTGAGTATGCTAAAAACAAAAAGGGCTGTGTATGAATTTTTCAAATCAATATTGACCTTTTTTTCTTAAGCTATAAAAAATGTAACCTATTTCTGTTTCAAAGTTATTACCAAGCAAGCTGATATTCTGCTGGATGCTCTCAAAGCTTTTCAGTGCAGTAAATATTGTTGATATAATTTCACTGACATATGGATCAGAATAATATAGATAGTTCATAGCCAATTGTTTGAAATACGTTTGAGTAGGAGCATCTAAGAGGAGTGGGAAATAAAATAAAAGCTTGTAAAGCTTGCTGCCAGCATCTAGATCAGTGAAGAAAGAGGTGATTGAAAACAACCCAGTTTTATAGCAGAGAAAGGATTGTTATCTTATACAAGGTCAAATATGTAGAAGAAAAAATACCATCCCTCATTTGAATAAAGTATAAATATTAATTAGCTTTAACATAGGAGCCTGGAAATAAAATAATTTCTAAAAAGATGTGATTGTGTATTAAATATTCACCCAAGGATCAAAATAATAAGGTAACCAAGAGACAGTCTAGTATATAAACTGGAACAAACGAAGAATTACAAGCAGCTTCCTTGCAGTGTAATCGATCAAAGACAGTTGCACTTAGAGTTGTGTGTGTGAATGTGTGCTGACAGGGTCCTTTACTAGCACAAACACAGAAAATGAAATGGCCATTTCCCAGTAAACTGCCATCTCTGCCGCTGATGGCTGCCTTCTGCAAGGTGAGTTGGCTCCTTCCCTCTCTCACTGTCAGTCTCCAAGCTTTGAGTCTTGGAGAAGGAAGCACGTCTTTCGTCATCAGCAACACTCTGAATGTTCACATTGCTACTGTCATGTCCAGGGAGCTACTTCTGTCCTCCAAACCTAACAGCAGTCAACTGCTCACATGGGGCACCCTCTAATCATCTGTGACTGACAGTGACAAGAGAAAGAATCAAAAGCAAAGCTTTTCTTTTCATTTTTGAAGAAGTGAAGACAAGAATAACTTATTACCACCCCAAATAAACTAGTTCATATATTTTTAAAGTAAGGCATCTCCCAAACTGCATGGGGTGTCCCTATGTGGATTCAGGAAGCACAAAAACTCTCCTCATACACAAGAGGAAAGTATAAAAAGAAATAACTATGTTATTGACAAATGCATTAATTGCATTCAAGAGAGTAGAGTGGGAAAGAAAATTACAACTCACTTGGTAGTGTGTAAGTGAGCAGAAAAAATCCCCTGAGAGGTCATGTAATCATCATGGCAGGTGGTTGTATTGTTGTCCTACAGGACAGGTAAAATATCCATCAGAATTGACAGGCAACACATGAATATCTGTGGATATTAAATAAGGCCATGAAACATTTTTTTCCCCTGATTTCCAGCAGCCTTTCTAATTCAGCCACACCTGCCTATCTATTTTTACTTGCAGAAGGGAATCTCATTTCTGTCGTTGTATTGCAGGTGCCTCAGAATTCTCACATAATGCAGACATAGCTATTGTACCTCCAAAATGCTCCTCTGACCTAAACAGTGCCCTAAAAAAAAACCCATCCAGGCTTCTGATATATACAGTGAAGAGTGACATTGTCCATAGCTGCTGGCAACACAGCAGGAGATTTCCCCTTTGGAAGGAAACCTGAAATACAGGCATTCCAAAGTTAAACAGCAGTTTCAGGCTCGCTGTCCTGGTAAGGGATGGAGGTAACACCTTGTTTTTCTCACACCACTGCTGAAATGTGGTGTCCATACTGTCCATGCAAATGTACACAATGCCAGCAAAGGAGAAAAGGTTTCCTGACCTTTCTAATAACAAGCGTGAATTCAGAAGGCTTTCACATTCTTTATTCCTTCACATTCTTTAAACTGCTGCACTGTTGGTGAAGTGGAAAGGGAGGGAAAAGGATTTTCAATGTAGCCCCACTACACCTTTCACATACAGATTATAGCTGGTAAGAATAGACAGACCATTTTTTCCAAGCTATATAAAACGTGTCCTTAGGCAGTAGTTTCAAAACCACTTACTCTGAATTTTAGGTCTCATGAAAGTGTTTCATTTTCTCCTTGAATATTTGATCATTACCCAGACAAAGCAAGAAAATTGAAAGAGTTTTGCAGTCTTTTATTTCCTTCCCACTCACTTAGCAAGGAATTTGGTAAGGATGATGTTACCAGAAACTGAATCAACCAATTAGCAGGACTATTTATCTTGTGCTTCTGCTGAAGAAGGAACATGGGAGACTTGAGAATACTGAAAGAGCAGTAGAGTATGCAAACCATCAGGGTGTTTCATAGACTGCAGCCACTTTTCACACAGACAACAAGGATTTTAAAAAATCTCATTTAATTATTTCATCTCCCACTGTTGCTGTCACCTTCTATAAACAACTGAGTAAAGAAAGATGAACTAGGAAAAGTAAACTAAAGCTTAATTAAGAAGGTATTTTCCTTTCTTTCCTACTCAGGCCCATGCATGTATCATGTCCCTAGGATCCAGCAGACGTGTCATTTCCTTACTCTGCTAATTAGAGACACCATATTCCCTGAACAGAGTGTTGGAGGTATATTTTCAGCCATTTATTTTAAAACAGAGTGACAGTCACATCTCTAACTTGTAAGTATTCATGTAAACACTGCCTATTTGCTCAACACCACTTAAATCAATTTGACTTTTCACACCTTTTCAAAACTAGAACTCTTGCAAAAGAGGTCAACACTGAAAGCCTTGGATATGACACCAAGAAAGTTGTAGTAGGTGGAGCTGAGACAGGAACAATTTTAGGCTGTCACTGAAAGCCTGTGGAGGCCTGAAAGACATGAGCCCTAATTATTATGTCTGAATCCAACTGAAACAGTGGAGTGACTGCTTAGCAGGCAGAAAATTAATGACCAAGCAGAGTATCTGTAAACTCTCAAAGAACTAACCAAAATCTACCCAACATACCCGTGGCTTGTTATGAGCCTGTACAGACCAGGAAGTACCTAACCTGAGTATTTAAAGGTACCTATCACCAACTGAATAAATAGTGCTGCCAGTAAGCAGAATTTTCTACATGTTTATGCATGGATAAATAACCAATTTAAAGTTGCATTACAGAAGATAATAACCAGGAGGAGAATGCATAATATGATGTAGGAGCTGGCATACAAAGGGGATGCACATCTTCCCTCCTTCAAATTTGGGCTACCAAAGCTCAGTGTGTGTCATTTAATCAGCACAGGGTCTTGTGTTTATCTGTCATCCTGCTCTCCCAGGGAAACTGCCACGGCAAATGGACTGTGAGGAAGACTGGTGTAGCTTTATAAGGACTTGGAGTAGGCAATGAGTGCCCCTAGGAGAGCAACCGCATGTGGAATACTGTGAGTGGGTTGACTCGAGTACCTCCAGATCCATAGGGACAAATGTACCTGAGGTTCTGATTAAATCCACATTATTTTCAGCATTATAGAAAAGGTACTTTAACATTTCAGGTGGCTGTTAAGTTTCATTCATGTGATGACCCTGAGGCCTCTGGTACCATCCTGTGCCCACACTTCCAAGGGATCTGGTCCCATCACCTGCCTGGTTTTTTCTACTTTGTGTTTTATTGTAAGGTCATGGATAATTGACTCTCTCTAAGGACAATTTGCCATTACTACCTATTAATTACAGAAGTACATATAACAATAAGCATTAGTGCTACATGTGCATGGTCTCTCCTTGACATCACCAGCTACAGAACAAGGGTCCATGTGCTTTGGTGTCTGACCAGCATTTTAATGCTTTTGCCAGCTTAAAGATAAACTTTCACAACAGCAGCCAACCTCCCCATCTTTAACATAAAGGACAAACTCGAAGCCCCTCAAAAATCACTAGTAACCTTGCTGAACACAACAAATGGAAAATGTCTGTAAATATGTTGAATATTAGAGCTAAGCATCACCCTTCACATAACAAAGCTACTCAAGGAGGGCATTTTCATCTCAGAAAAGTGCCCAATATCTTGCAACATATAATTTGCATAACCAAGAGATGGCAGCACTCCATCAACCGTTTGCCTGAAGCAGTTATTTGGAAAGGATAATGCATCTGTAAGTACCATACCTGTGTGTATGAACAGCTCTAGGAGACTAAAAACAATGGAATAACAATGGAGCGAGACCTGTAATTATTATTCTATTGCTTTATAAAGGTCAAGTACAGATGAAATTCATTCACCAGCAACTTGAATTATTCTTTACACACCTTTTACTAAGAATAGGACATAGCAAGTATTTGTTTTCATTTGGTTGTCTCATAGATGTATATTCTCAAAGCATATTTCATAAGATAAAAATGACCTTTCACAAAAACTTAAGAAGCACATATATATCAAATACACACTTTCATTTAAAGCACTTTCTCAGCAGTTGAAAAAGTTCCTTCGTAATAACCTTAAGGATCGAGGCATGTGTAAAAATTTAACATTTTATTATATATATATATGTGTGTGTGTATATATATGTGTGTGTGTGTGTGTGTATAGGTGATTGTGCCCTGCAGACTGATGCTGGACAGGAATTGGAGGAGCTTAGGATTTCCCAAAGACCGCCACTGTCCCATGTCATCAGGCTTACATGCACACAAGGGGTTTGGCAGCAGTGATAATTAACCTCTTTTACCACATTGAGCTTTAATTTACTTTTAGATTCTATGAACAGCGTGTGGAGTCCAGTAACAGCCTTTGAACAGTGCTACAAGGGAAATGAGCAGCACAACTCTATGGGCACTATGAGGTGATGAGGAAACTGGGTAAAAGGCTGATAGCAATGAACTGGACTGAAAAGGAAATTGTTGAACTGAACTGTTGCTGTTGGATGAGTTTTGAGAGCAGCATTATTTAAATTAATGAGATTTGCTGCTGACTAATGCTAAGACTGCTTTCCACCTCTGTTCCTTGGTGCTGAAAATCATTTTCCAAGCAAAAGACAGGTTCAAACAATATTGATTATATCTCAGAAAAACACATCACAAATAAGTTACATAATATCACTAAGGATCTTATGGTTTTTTGCATGTAAATATTATTCTTGCTTTAAAATATCTGATTAGATTTTCCCCTGTTACAATCTTTTTTACTTTAGTCTAACTCCATTGGTGTTACATTTAATTTAATCCAATACAAAAAGAGAATCTGTTTGTTTTCTTAAAAAAATACCAAATGTAAATTTTTGTAGCTTTGTTCTTTGTGTAGTTTTTTCCTAATGTGATGTTGTTCCTCCATGGTATCTCTGTCTATGCAGACAACATCCACCACTATTGGATATTTCTATTTATATAAAATATTTTCTTTCTTAGAAGAACAGAAAATGGGTTCAGTTTTGTTTAGGAGTGGGAGTATCACAGCAGCAGGAGTATCATTCAAAAAACAATTCAGTATTTCATCAGAAGATACTAAGTGTAGGCAGTAACTAGAAACTGGAATATGTTTTTATTCTACGTTAGCGTGTACATCCTAAATTACAACAATCAGACTAGATGAGACTGAAGTCATCATGAGAACAAGTTTAACTGTTCATCTCTTCTTTTTTTCTATCTACAACAGAAGGCTGCAGCACCAATTTTCTCCTCGTTCTCACACAAATTAATCCTGTTGCCTGTAATGAGCTCCAGTGACACTGGAAGGAGATCCAGGACACTGTACATGGTACCTGGAGCAAATCACTCCATGAAACTGAGCAAGTTCTCCCAAAACCAGATCAGAAGCTAAGTTTTTCTGGCTATTTCTATTTAGGGGCCTGGAGTCCCCATTCATTAGTAGTTCAGAGGGTGGAAAAAGAAATCTTAAGAACATAGATCGCGAAGAAATTATAACAGCAAATTTCTTGAATTATTATTAGCTCAATAAAAACCCAGTCTTATATAAATATACTTTGAAAGACCACATAAAATTAAATATAATTCCCAGAGGTAAAAAGAGGTTGTTTTTTTTTATCCTCTCTGAGATGATCTATTCTTCTGGAGCTCCCCTTCCCCCCACTATATGATGTGGTTGTGTCAGAATCAATGATCTACTTATAGATAAAAGGACAATTTTTTTACTCAGCATTGAGTAAAAAATACTGCTTTCAGCTGTATTTAGTATTCCTTTTAAGTTTTAGGGTTTTTTTTAATGTGGACAGAAAACTTTAGATAACTGCTTTGAAGATAATTCCCATATCAAGCAGAAAGCACAAAAGATTACTAAAGTTCAAAACTTTTTAAGTTCTGACTTAGGGAAGATAGGAGAGCTCACTTTTTCCAACACAGGGACCTCCAGGTTGTTCAGAAACACTGCTGTTTAGCTCATTTCCTTTCTCGAGTTTCACACTTCTCAGCCTCTGCCTTTGCTGGGATTCCTTGACCTGGTTTGCACCCTCGGTCTGCTGGTCAGCCAAAGACAGATCGTGATTTTATTTCTTTTTCTCATTTCTGTGACAAAGGCTTAATTTTAAGTTACCCACTCCCGATACACCCATTTGTAACCTATTCTTATGTGTTCTAAACACACTTTTACCTACGTGATTTAGCGATTGCTCTCCCGAGTTTTTATAAAGAAAGTGAAATTTAACCCTTTTACAAATGAATGGATGGCACCTTGTAAATTGTATTCCCATAATTTTATTCAAATTTATTAGATACAAAATTTCCAGCACTTGATGTAAAGCACCTCCAAGGTGCTTTTGTCATAAGATCATTATTTGTCATGATTTGGGTTATTTAAATGCATATCACGCTTTGGTATCTCTAAAGTCACTTCTGGTTTACCACAATTGAAAGACCACCATTAGTTTCAGGGCATTATTTGACGAAATTTAAGACCAGTTTGAGCTCAAATCGGTAGGAATACACACGTGCTTACTACTAAGCATATTTATCAGCTGAAGAACTCAGTGGAAGTTCTTAGGAAGGAGCTAAGAAAGATGCTTTGACCATGTTTCATGTAGGAAAACGTTTGCATGATCCTTATCCATTCTAAGGTAACAGACTACTGAGAAAGATTTAAGTACAAACTCCAAAACTTGAAACAATTTGCCATAAAGCAGAAATAGAGAATGCGTCTTGAGTAAAACCGTGTATCTGAAATGAATGCAAGATGCTAAATAACACAATATTGTAACTTCAAGATCGATGGTTTGGTGGCAGAATTCGGGGGGCAGAACTCAGCTGTGGTAGCCTGGCCCATACCAAAATTGAGCTGCTGGAAATTCAGGGAAGCTCAAAAATCACTTTTGTCGAATTATCTTGAACAAAAAGTTTGCTTTCACCCTGTTTTTATAGTAGTAAAAACTTTGCCGCTCTGCCAAAGGGGGAAGAGCCACGGTTCATTCAGCTCCTAAAGTAAGGCAGATTAGAAAGGCTCTGACTGTAAGAACCTTGAGAAGTTTCTCCGATCACCTGCAAAGTGATCCTCAGTTCCATGAAGATAACCACGTTTAGAATTAAATACCTCCGCATTAACACCCCCGATCTCAGCTCCTTTCTCTCACTTCGAATACAATTGCCTAGGAATTGTAAATTTGCACTACTATCTACCAGTCAAACACTGCAGAGTTTACCCAGCCTTTCAAAGGCAGGAGCTCCCTGCGGGCAGACGCCTCCGCGGGGCAAGTCCTGCCGGTGCAAAATGCGATTATTAACGCGGTGCGCGCTCCTTTCTTTCTGTCTTTCTTTCTTCCTTCCCTCCCCACGCCCAAAGCGAAGGCACGCTCTCGGTATGTCTCCGCAGGAAGCCGCTGCCCACAGGCCGTTCCAGCGCTCCGTGGCCCTGCGGCCCTGCCGGGCCGGAGCGCCGGGATCCTCGGCTGCCAGGGGCTCCTGCAGCAGCCCTTGCGGATCGCGGTCAAGCGGCGTGTCCCGCCCCACGGAGCGCGCTCCGAGCCCCACGGCTCCTCCCTGCCTGATGGAACATTTCATTTCACAGATAAACCCACCAGCCCGCTCTGCACTGAGTAATGACTCACAATCTTCCTAAACGCTCCGCTGAAGTTTGTTTAACAGCGCTGTCGCTTGCTACATCGGGGGGAAGGAGGGCTCTCTGTTTCCTTTTTACTGGGTTGGTTTTTTTTTATAAGCAAACACAACTGACAAAACTGTCAACTCATTTTAATTGTTTTCAGTTGTATAAACAGAATTAAGCTGCGGGGAGTCTATTAATAAAGTCCCACACAACAAAACTATTCACAATCTTCAAGGCAGGTTTATAAATCTCCAGGAAAAAATCAATTTTATTTAGAAATAAACTAGTAAAGAATAGAGATTACTCCAGGGAATTAGTCTTTAAAGTATCATGGAGAAATATAGATTTTCTTCTCTATAAGAAATATGATGTTGCAATGCATATAAAAGTGTGCCATACATTACATAAAGGCTTCTTTTAAAATTTCAGCTCATTAACCCTATAACTTTCCAGAAACAAGGTACTTCGGGGGGGGGGGGGGGGGGGGGGGGGGGGGGGGGGGTAGGGGGGGGGGAGGGGGGGGGGGGTGAGGGGGGGGGGGGGGGGGGGGGGGGGGGGGGGGGGGGGGGGGGGGGGGGGGGGGGGGGGGAGTGGGGGGCGGGGGGGGGGGGGTGGGGGGGGGGTGGGGGGGGGGGGGGGGGGGGGGGGGGGGGGGGGGGGGGGGGGGGTGGGGGGGGGGAAAGGTGTAATTATAGAGACAAATACCTGGCAGAAAAAGCTTAGAGTTCCACTGCACTAATGAACCACTCCACCAATCCCAGGAGGTTAAAATATATTATTGTGTGACTCCAGTGCAGAAGAAGTAACCCTGTGCCCTTGCTTTCCATATCTATGGCATCTTCAACCTGTCACAAAGGGATTCAATGCAGAGGGTGAAGTTATATTAATACAAGTTAAATGGCCACCTGGAATACAGCTGCCAATGACCTTCACTCACAGATGGTGACACTTTATCTTGGAGGCTGAATCTGTACAAACAACCTAACAACACAATTCTGCTCTTGGTTTATACCTGTGCTGCTCTGCAGCTGAGCGTGTCTTCATCAGCTACGGCAGAGACAATGAAGCTGTTTTTACTGAACAGAATCTGAGGCGTTTTATCACTCCATTAGACACTGCTGGGTTTTTAACATTTATAGCTTGGAGAAGTCAGAATGACTTCAAGCCCTGACACCCTACATTTACTTGTTAACAGGGTCAGGATTTCACTTTTACCTCTGGTTTTTATTTCTCTTAGCCACATAAGTGAAACCTGAACTCTGTGCTTGTTTATTCCCACTGCAAAATTTAAAGAACATTTTGAGTCACTGAGAAACAAACAGCATAAGGCTGTACCACTGGCAAAACCACTTCTCAGATCTTTACACTCTAATTCTTCATGCCCCAAGATCTTAATAAAGTATCTGTTAAAGCCTTCTCCTAACAATTAATTAGGGAAAGCTATAATTTGTATTTTGCAGAAACTACAGAGCCACAAGTGCAGTGACAGCCGTGTGGTTAGCAGGGAGGTTTTAGTGGCTGGTGGAGTTCATGAACACTTTCTAAAGACATTTAGCTTGCTTTTTTTCAGATGAAGAAGCAATCTAAAATCCCAAGCCTGAATACTCCATGACTCTCAGAAATTGCTTTTTAGCAGTCACAGTCACTTTAGGCAGAAGACGATCTTGTATCTGAGCAAGGAGAAAAGCTCTGATCCAGAGCTCAGCTGAATTTTGTAACTTTCTTGTCTTTATTAAATTCTGATATCTTCATGAATATTTAACAGTTAAAATATTGTTATTACTGCACAAACATTCTTCCAGCCTACAAATTGTTATATTCTGCCTCTGTTTATACTTTAATTTGATTTTGCTCTGAAGCAAGTATTGTCTATTTTTGCAGAGAATTCAGTTTTCTAGTGGAACTAACCTCTCATCCATCTGTGCGAAATATTTGTTGGACTTACTGATGCAGGAGCTTTTGCATTGAGATTACATTACTAATAATTCAGCTAATTCTGGTGTAAATGGACTGCACTAGAACAAAACCAAGCTGACACAGAGATGGTTTGTGTGGTCTGAGACCCAACTGAGCCGGGTGTCGCAAATTTGCACGGGAGGATTTGATCCGGTGTAACTATCACTGGGGGGGGCGGGGAGAACAGCTCACATTTTTCATCAGATGGTGCTGCAACGTTGTGCCTGTGGGTACGGTGCAAACACAGCAGTATGGCAGCTGTTAGCACTTCTCCCATACACCCACACTGCTGAGTGAAGGTGGGAGCTGTGCGACAGCTCTGCTCTAACCACACATCAGGGGCTCTGCTTACATTGTCGCCTGTAGCGTTTCAACACCGGCTGCCTTCCGTCCTCCTCCTTCATCCCAGCTCCCCTATTCTTTGTTGTAGGAAATAACAACCCAGACAACGGCAATGTCTCTTTTCCTTATTGGTAAATACTCTCTGGGCACATCTGCAGTGATGATGATAAGGCAGAGGTCTGCCCTCAAATGGGAAAAACAGAATGTCAGTTTACATAATGGCCAGAAAACAAGAAAAAGAACCTACATGCTCGAGCAGCAAGCCTGTTTCTATCTTGCTTCATTGTCTTAACAGGATTCTTATTGTGTTTATATTTAGAGACATGGGAAACTGTGCTAGCCATGCTCCCCATTGTTACTTAACCTCAAACAACCTATATAATACTCTGTCCATTAAGGAACCTGAATGTAGACTCTAATCAAGGTGGCTAAACAAGATATAGGAAAATAAAGCCCAGTGCTTCCTCCTTGTTTGGGAAAAAACAAACAGGAAGGCTCCCTCTGACACTCACCTCAGGAGAAAAGAGGGAGGGAGAGTTTGTTTTTACAGGCTCACAGAAGATTTTAGCTCTCTGTTGTGCACCTGTTTGGCTTTTTCATCATTCACGCTGCCAATAAATGGATAGAAACACTTCAGCAACTTATTTCCCAACTGGGAAACTTTTTCTTTACTTTACTTTTTAGGAATAGTGTTTATTAGAAATCCATGTTTAAAATCTACAGTGGAAACCTGACATAACTGAGACAGCAAAGACTGTGACTGGTTAATCATCAAGAAGTTGCTTTTGATAACATGTTAGTGCTTGGGGAGGCTTGCCTGAATCGTGAATAACAAATGAAACATTACCAAAAATTTGAACCCACATAACCAATATTAAATTGAATGCAACGTTGCTAATGACAACAGAGCCTTGACTGCTAAGAGCTAATGATTCCAACTCATAGAAAGCAGTGTCGAAGAGGACTAGAAGTGGCAACTGAGCCTGAAATTCTGAATGCAAAACCATTTCACACATAGAAAATATTTACAGTTATTCCTGGTTAAAAATTTTAATTATTTAAACAGCACGTTTCAGTCTTACTTTTTCTTCAGAAGCCACAATACATGGGCCTTTCAAATCAATCAAGGATGACAATCCTACAAAATCATCCACAGATGACAAAATCAGCCAAGAATGACAGTCTTAAATCCTTTGACAGTTTAAAATGATGAATTTATATAGAGAACTTTCACCTCTTTCTATGATCTTCTCTCTTGTCCTAATCATAACATCTGAGATTCCTCAATAAGTACTGGGGTTTCTTACAGAAACGTTCAAACTTTGGCCATTTAATTTAACAGAAGGTCATAATAATCTCTGTCATATAGCAGAGAGACAAGTTGCCATTAGAAAGAAATTCAATTCTTTTTTTTCAATGATTTGGCCCTGGGGCATGTCAGGCTGTGAAGGTGCCTTATCAGGTGTTCCACAGGCTCTGGGACACCAGAACAGTGTCTCTTTCTCTAGATAAGAGCCTGAAGGCAAGGTTGCTCAGTGATCACACCTCTTACTATCTTGTCACCCAGTCATCAAACATGAGATGGATGTAAAGATATGGAGAGTGTGAAGGCTGTGGTTCTTTCTTACTTCTCCTTTCACCTTCCAATACCTCTGGAATCCTGTGCAAAGACCAAAAGCAAAAGCAGGAAAGGAAAGCAGGAGGCATGCAGAAGGAACATCAGTCTCCAGGAGGAGCTCGGGGAACAAGAGAGCCTATGTGGCACCTTCCTACTCCACATGCAAGGAGAGAACCCTTTCCTGTCCTAGCTTCCTTTCTCTACTGCTCAGGTTTCACACATGTACCATACCCAGTACATCCTGGATTTAGTGCTAGAGATGAAAACAAACTGATCTCTGGGTCCGAGGTCAAAGGCCGGCCTCATTGGGAATCGCTGCAGTAGGATTTCACTTAGATTTCAGAATGAGACCTTTACCATGATTTCATTGAATTGTCCTCACTGCTTTCTCCTCCCCCCTTAGAGTCTCCCTTTCTTTCAGGTGGTGGCACTGCTGCACCATTTGTGGTGCTCAGCGCAGCTTCCTCTGCCAGATTTCAGAGTGTATCTTAACAAGTAATTAGAGCAATTTTCACCAGCTCATGCTGTCGGCTCTCCAGCTCCTGCATGATCCAAATGGCTCTCAGGGGATGTTACATTATGGTTGGTTTGTTATTGTTTGTTCCAGGCCAGTGCCACTAGACAAAAGCATTATAAAACCGGTGAGTGGCATTAATCACAATTTCTTATATGTCTATGTGTGCAATGTCCCTATTCTCACTTTCCCATTTTTTTGCTTAGCTTTCATTTTGTTCTGAAAGAACAATTAGGATGTGATGTACTATAAAAGCTCAGCAATAGGCTCAAATATTTGTAAAAAAGTAGGAGAGAACAACAAGCATTGTATTTCAGCAACTCCACCTCTTTGTTAGGAATGACTGGATTAGTACCCGAGAACTTCCTTGCAAACAGCCAGAATCCCACCAGCTTTGAGTATTTCAAGCTCCTAAATTCAACTGAAGCTTAACGACTTGCCCATTGTGTATCTCCATATCTAACTTGACTTCAGCATACAATGCAGAATGTCCCCTGCTGTGCAGCCCCAAAACAAGCCCCTTTGAACATAGTATTTATTTCAATTCAGTTAATCCTTATCCTTATCATTTCAAAACTCTAATGGGTTTGAAATTCACGGAGATGTAACCCTGTCCCTGTGGTAAGAGATTCAGTCATGTAGGGAGAGGAAAATAAACAGAGTAAATAAAACTAATTTATTCCATTTCTGATCTTATTGATTCCAGGTCTGGGGGGCTTTTAAACCCGTTAATTGAGGCAATAATAAGTAATAATAGGTAATAATAACTTTGGCCTGTCTCCCTCCTGGGTCTTTTCAGCACAATGAGGTGGCTGTTGAGTATTATAAAAAAGAAAGCTTCCAATTGAAAACCCATCAACACAACTGAGGATTCTCTAAAACTATGGAAGAGAAAGAAAAGCCAACCACTTTGATGGGATGAGTAAAGGCAAATGGACAGCTGTTAAATATGTTTGCAAAGAGGAATATGATCCTGGTAGATCATCGACTGAAGCAGCAATAATAACAACAAGCCTGCATTTACATGGTGCTTTAAACCTTCAAAGTGCTGTGCAAACAATAACTAATTGATCTAGCAAAAAAAAAGATCTGCTTCCAGTGTAATATCAAGTATGTAGTCACAAGAGAACAAGTTATTAACTCAAGGAAGCAATTTATTTGAAAATCTATTATCATAAATTATACCGCTCTCTTTTTCTCCTTTTTAAGTCATTCCCTCTACAGTCTGATTAATGCCTGGATTAATTTGCTCAGGATTTCTGGAAATTTAGTAAGTACAAACTTAATAGGAGACTGATAGAAATGTCAGAGGTAATTGATGCTTTAATGGGCATGAAATCTGGAAAAGTATCCGACTGGAATAGATTCACAAAGACCTTTGTTAAAGCATGAGGGTAAAAGCTCATCATACTGGACTCACTTCTTTAGACAAGTTTAGTAAATTTTGCACTGTGAATACTCTCTGCTTCCTAAACTTAGAGGCACAAAAGGTGTATCAGATCAATATAGCACTTTTCCCATTAACTCCAGACATTGCATTATTTCCTACCTCTTTTTTATCAGTGTTTTTAAATTATGACATTTTCAACTGAATGGTTGCATAAAAGATTTTTTTTTTTAATGGTAATAAGTAGGTTGTATCATGACACACCAGGATAAAAGTATTACAGAAGTTGCAGCCATTCTATTTCTTTATTTTTCCCTACTTGCGTTGATACACAAAGTTGCTGTTCCCATTCTTGGTTTGCCTGTTCCTTTAAACAAGGCCTGATCTGATCTCTGAATCAGGTAAATCCTATTAGTCCATTTCAGCCATGAATACAAAGGAAACATTCCATAATGTGTCCACAGGAATCTAATCCATGTCTGTTTCTTAATGGAATACGCACACAATAACGCATATATTGTGTGTTATCAGGAGTCAGAAATGTCTTCATCTGTGCCTGCTGCTAGGTGCAAATGCCGTGTTTATCACTGCAGTGTCTGAAAGCCTTTTCTTTACAGGAGAAATAAGCTGGAAAAACACCAGTGAGTCTCAGTGTGCCCCAACAGACTGTGACACTCCTGCCTCAAAGCTCTGCCATGTATTTGCAGTCAGAACTTCTTTCCCTCTCTGACCATACCAGGGAGTTCTGGCTACTGCACTTGCACTACCCAGCCCCACATTCGCTCTTGCAGTAGCCAGTAAGTAAAAACCATTGTAATGCTGTCTGGCTTGTAAATGAGAAGAACAATAAGGAAAGCCTGAGCCTGACAGCCAGCAGTCCATGGTGATTACAGAGAAAAGGGACTGCATTTTTTACCCGCTTTTTGTTATTGTTATTAAGGTCAGTGTCATCCATCAAGATGTGGAGTTATTTCTGACACAGTTTCAAAGGTCAATTGGTCATGTGCAATGACAAAATAGATTCATGGAATAATGTACCCAAAAACTCGGGAATGTGCCTTTTCACTTTCTATTGTCGTGGCCCTACTCATATTTCAATGCCAAAAATTGACAAAGAGAGACATTTGAAAATACCAGTTGAGCAAACAATGAGAAGAATCTGCAAGTAACTCATTGATGTAGTTTGAAAGCCATGGAATTTCTCCTTCTAAGCTACCATTCTCTTCATTCCAAATATCCAGTCAGTTTTTAGCCAGGAGAAGTATTTCACTGGCCTCCCCATTCTACAAAGCAACAGATTTCTTAAAAAGGCTTCTGGTCCTACTCCAATGAAAGTTTAATAGCAAAACTCAGAGTATAACATCTCATGCTACAATTCACTTGGCTGGCACACTAACAGCTTTGTCTTTCCTTCTAGGAGGAATCTTTTCCTGAGTTTTAATTCATGGGAAGTCTTGGGCAAAGTCCACTGAGGTTTCATCACCATACCTGCCACACTTCCACAGGATGAACTGCTGAAACTGGTAATAAATGGATGAAGACTGAATCCAACAACCAGCAGGACACTGAATGAGAAAATCCACTTTTACACTATACTGTTCACTGGCTGCACAAACACAAAGCTTTAATACCTTCTGCCACCCTCATCCATCTCTCCTTGATAGGAGAGCAGGAGTATCAATGCTTTCCATGTTCTAGAGCCAGGCAGAGGAGGATTCTCTACAAGAAGAGACAAGAGGCCCTTGACTCCTATACTCCACTCCTTTATGAGAAATAAACTCACTGGTTTTTTGTTTCTCAGTGAATAACTTTTGAAACAAGGACTTCTTTTCCTAGTGAGTTACAAAGCTGAATTTCCAGGGAATATAAACAGTCTGATTCTCTTCTGAACTGATCTATCTATGGCATAAATTGTATGGGCCTCTCAGCATCCAGGCTCACACTGCATTTCTGGTAAGTGACATAGCAATGCTATCTTTATGCATTTATAGACAGAATTGAAGATGTAGCCAGGCACGGCTACATCCTCATGTACAGCAAGGCATGGTACCTTCAGCATTTCCAGTGCAGTTTAGCTCATTGCATTTGGTAACAGGTTATTTGCAGGCCACAGATATAATGTGAGTGGTCCTGGCATTCATAATCACTGTTGATCAGTTAATTGCAATGTAGTACCACAGAGTGGTATGGAAATTATGTGGTAAATAATTACTAAGTAAACAGCTGCATTTGTTTCATTCAATTTCACAGCTTTGCAAAATTTGTCATAGTAGCTCATAAATTAAAGAAGTCCCTCAAGTCGTAAAAGGTATTTAAAACTATTAAAAACTTCCTTGAGTTTCTTCTCACTTCAGATGTCTGCAATATAAAAACCAGAACGCATGTGTTGGAGGATACATTATACCATTCAATTTGGAGTACAGTGACCAAGAACAGAAGTTTATATGGAAGCATATACATGGAAGTCGATCTGTGAGGCACAAGACACTTGTAATTTCCCCTTACTGCTAAAGTTCATTGCTCATAGCCGTCATGTGTCTTTACCCAGCCCTGGTTTCCTAAACAAAAATAAATACAAAACTAATATTTTGAATCAATTAGTCAGACACCTTCAGTTTAACAGGAATCAGGACATATGCACTGGGTCAGGTATTAACAGCCTGTTTAGTCCCACTTCAGACATACTGACAGGCATCAGGTAATGACAAAACAGCTCCCAAAAGTAAAAAACATTCATTTTTTAACTGTAGGATCAAATCAGTCATTTGAAAACGAGATTGTGAGAAGCTGGAGACATTTCTGGTTTATCTTTGTCGAAGTCTCATTCCATTGGGATGGGCAGACCTTGCTCTTCCAAACATTGCACACTCTAGCCTGTGTCCTCGAACAACTCGGTGACCTCTCTACTGAGGAAGAACCCCATTTAAACACCCAGTCACAAGGGAGTTATTCCTCTGTATTCTCAGGGTTTGCCCTTCCTAGATAAAACCAGTACTGTAAACTCAGCAGGAGATTAAGACAAAGTTCTCAAAACCAATGGCTCAACCATTGTCCCTCACAGCTCTCAAGTGTGGGATTGAGATAAGGCACCTCTCAGAAATAATTTCTTTTTTCCTGCTTCTTCCTCTCCACTGCCTTTTAGACAAACACACTGGGGTTAATGCATCTTATGGCCCAATAACACACAAGTTAAAAGACAATAGTCAAAAATTACTGTAGAGTAACTTCAAATTCTGTCATCTGTTTTCAGAGCTTCGGTAGTGATTACATATTAAAGGTCCAAAATTTTAAAACAGCCTTCCCAGTTATTCTCTCAACTCCTGTTACATTGTGATTCCTTCTATAAAAAAACATTTAAAATATTAGTTAGATTATTATTTTGCCTCTGAAAAGACAGAAATAACCTGATACTAAGACACATTGAGAAACTGAGTTGCACAGTTGGTTGTTTTTTTTAAAAAAAAAACTCTGTGTATTGTGTATTTTCCACTGGTAGACAAAGATCTTCAGTGAAAGGATCCTCTTTTCTAAAATGCTGGGATTAGCAGGCACTAATAGGTCCTAATGGCCCTGTTCTGCCTTGCCTGGAACCCACTCCCTTGCCCCTGGGCCCCGGGGCTCCATTTAATTCCAGGCTTTCAGTCCTTGCCTGAGCTGTTCTGTAGGAATGTTTGCCTCAAGGCTTGTCTCCCGGATGGACCTTGGATCCATGTGGTGGGCAGCGTGCTGGTTGCATCCACACTGCAGATGTGTGTTACAGATTGGCTCCATATCCTGGCTTCAGCCTCATCCCCCGGCTGCATTTTGAACCCACGTGGAGCCTTGTCTCCAGTCCCACCCCTGGCCCTGTCTCCTTTTACCCCTGACTGGGCTCCCTGGAAGGAACCTGGACCTGGTTCATCCCTTGCCTTGTCTGGGACTGTTGAGGGACCCTGTCATCAGTTCCTGTCTCTGACACCATAGCCAGACCCTGAAGGACTGTGCCAGGATCAGTGAGGGCCCTGCCACCACAGGGATCACCCTCAGCACCACGATCACCTTCCCTGAAGTGGTAGCACGCCCTTGAAGACATAAAACAAAAATCTATAAAGTGCTCTAATAGCAGCACTAATAACAATAATCATTTCGTTTTCAGTCTTGACAAAAACTAAACCAGAAACATTTGGAACTTCCTTAGTTTTCCCCTTTAGGCAACTGAAGGTGAAATGAGTTGTTCTGAAGTCCTGCTCAACCCTCCCAACAAAGTGCCTTCTGTCACAAGTGATTAAGATGGATGAGGTCCCATAAATATCATTTCATATGATGTTCTGTAATTGCCATAAGCCTTAAGTTAAACTAATTTATTTTCAAAGAAAGGACACTTGTCAGTTACAGCCTTGAAGTTTCCATCCACTAATTGTTCAAATTCTTCCAGGTGAAAACAAAGAGCTGGAAATCTTCAAGCCTTTCACATGTAGGAACTTCTCTGGTGGCACAAGTTGAGAATGGCAGACAGTCACATCCAAAGGTTACTTATCTCAGAAAAACAACACTCCTTTTAACTCAGGTACACACATGACCACCTAAGGAGCTGACTCTATTGACGTGTGTAGAAAAGCACATAAATTATTAAGGGAAGAAACTAATTTTGATGATTGGAAAAGGAGCTAATTTACCTGCTGAAAGTGTATGAACCATTACATGTCAGCACAACATTTACAGAAAATGGAGATTTGTCCCAGAACTTGTTTCTTTTGCTCAAAAGAGCATATTTGTGCTGCACAGAGCACCCTGATGTATGAGCATTTGCATTGTTGTACACAATTTGAGGAGACATATGAGAGTCATGGGTCAAATTTCCAGTAAGCAATGTTGCATAGAACATAATTTTATCATTTATTGGAAGAATGATTACTTCTGAACTAACTCAATATGTCAGTATGTATAATCAATGTGTGTGTGACAAACCCCTATAGATATGCTGGGGTTTGTCAGCAAAGGCCCCCACCTGTCAATGAAAATCCAAACTCCATTTATGTCAGTAGTCTGCATCTGGCTTCTCACTGTTCACATCCAGCGGGAAGAGACTCTTCCCATAAAAGTCACATCATGCCCCAGTACACACCGTTTCAAAGTCGGTCACCCCACTGATTTTAACGGTGTTATTTGTTCATTACATGAGCACCCGAGAGCAGAATTTGCTGTTGTATGACCTCAGTGCTCACTCGGCATCGACAGAGAGACACTGATTGTTTGCCAAACATGAAATTCAGTTTTAACCTTGTTTTAAAGACCTATGAGGTTCTGCATAATTTCATAAGTTGTCTATTAAATTGAATTGCTGACTCTAAAGTACTGATATCATTCAATTCTGATCTATTGATCATACAAAAGATGCAGGCTAAAAGTGTGTGCAACGCTTGCTATAAATTTCTATAAACCAGACTCAAAATGCACTGCTGGCCAAGGTATGAAAGCCAAACAGACATCCTTGTTTCAGCCTAAAGATCTCT
Source organism: Corvus moneduloides (assembly GCF_009650955.1). Lineage (NCBI taxonomy): Eukaryota > Metazoa > Chordata > Aves > Passeriformes > Corvidae > Corvus > Corvus moneduloides. The sequence continues at coordinate 33,438,619 of NC_045482.1, read as the reverse complement.
ACTCCTGATAAGTTTAGCCTCCAGGCAAAAGAAAATTTTGTATCACAGAAACACTATTTTATTTTATTTTATTTGAAAGTAATACAGAATGTATTTTATATGGGATGCTTGTACATCTCAATGGTGAATAATGATGACTTATATCACACTGATAAATTGTTTTCTTTGCAAGATGTAGCATAGCTTTCACAGACTGATACCAGTTCAAATAAAAAAGCACTTACATTTCAACTTAAAAGAGAAAATAGACTGAAAATATTCTGAAAGATAATTAGATAATATCTGTAGTATTTTGCTGTCATTTTGTTAAGGACATATATAAATGGTAAAAATGATCATACATTCATAAATACAATCATTTTACAATGACCGCCATTGTATTGCGACCCAAAAATCACAGATAGTATTAAAGCATTCCAGACAAGTAAAGAATTCCCTGGAATTACAGGAAAGATTACCAGAATAAACACTTCCAAGCATTCTAGCTAAGTTTGTTTAAATAAGAGAGAAGATGGAGACACTAAAAACAACCGGAGAAGTCACAAGTCTGACAGAACCCCCTTAACTGGACACTCCCTTCCCCAATGGCCTTCACATTAGCCCAAGCATCAGTAGACTGTTGTTTGGTCGATCTTTTGGACTACGGCTTCTCAGTTTACCAGCCCTTATCAGCAAGAGGCCCAGGAATCCCAAGCCTGTTTGTTTCAAGTCTATTCTCTCCAACAGGCTCCCCAGAGCAGCTGCCATTTGCAGTTCTAGACAAAGGAACACATTATCACTTGTGTTGTTTTCAGGTCTCTTGAATCTTCCTTAGCGTTCACTCTGAATCCCTAAGGAATCCTGACCTCTTCACTGTAAATTTGGACTGTAAAACGCATGATTTGTGTCTATTTTACCTACTTGTCTGGTATGGTCCTTGGGGCATTTAAATTATGTTTGTGAGCATGATTGTAACAATAAAAAGCATAAAAATAATAAAAGAGGTATTTTAATTGCTTATGATAAATTATTATTCCAACAGACTAAATGAAATGTTACCGTCCTATGGTTGTGTTTTACTCCTAAAGAAGACCAGAGCTTAGATAATGTGGATAGATGCATACACAGTTTGTAATTACGAAAAGAGCTGTCAATAACACCCCACCACTGTCACTTTTACTGCCTGACTCCCCCTCCCATAACACCACCTCATTTGTAGCCATGGTAAGATGCCAAATTGCTTTATTTCCAAAGTGTACGACTACATTTAAAAAAAGCCTTTGTGTGCAATATATTCCACAGTGCTTACTCTCATTAGTATTGCCTCAGCATGCATGGATTCATGACCAGCATCCTTATTTCATATGGAGGCATCCTTTAAAGAAATTGGATGCTAGAGGGTCTATACATCACTGTTATGATGCTGTATTTTTCGTGAAATCTGTAAATAAGGTCAACACGATAGGGATATTCCAGATGACAGAATATCTAATAGTTTTTGAGGAGCAGCCTGTTTCCCTTTAAAAAGTCAATTTGCTTTCAACCCATGCCTATTAAAAAGTGCACTTTGTCTAGCAGGGGCAAAGCACAATTCCAGCAGTTTTCATGGCTCTGGGTAAATATTGCAGGGTGATGTATGCAAGGCTAGCTACCCACAGCTGAGGAGGGGCAGTAATGAGGACTCTGGATCATTGCAAGTGGCTTTGTTTGACTCTGTATTTTAGGGTCTCAAACATGATGAATTCATAACTGAGATAGTATGGCAAGAGAGAATAATAGCAGCATTGGCCTTGTGAAAGATGTACTTTAGAGAGCCAAGAATGTAATTTCTGTTGCTACACATGAAAATTTAAATAGCTTAAGCTTCTTCCAAGACTTTGGGTCCAATTCTGATTCCCCGGGAATCACTGACTTCAGCAAATGCAGGGTCAGACTACTTCTCAATAGAGGGATTTGTAGTTTCTCCTCCCAGCCCCTGTCAGCAGCTAATCAGAGCCCACTAGAGAACCCTGAGCTCAGGTCAGAGGTACCAATAGGATCCAGGCCTCCAGTGACTGAAAGTCACCACAACCGGGCAACTGAGAAGTAAATTAGGGGGATGAAACCAATTGCTGGTGAATGTGTGTCCACAGTACAGAAATCACCACTGGAAGGAGAGGGATAACAAAGGGCAGAAACAAAAACTATTTGGAAAAGAATACAGAGGTGGGAAATAGAAAAGCAGATATAAAGGGAATCAAGTGAAGCAGGCAAAAACAGAACATAAAGCAGTCCAGGTCTTCAGGCCAACAGTGTTCTTTGTCTTAGCTAGAACACAGAAAATGAAAAGAGGAAAACAAAATGAATATGAACAAAAGTGAATAGAATTAAAGCAACCAGAAAAAGACGAAATAAATGAGATTATTTATAACAATGGGGATGTAGTTGTGCATCACACAGCTGCTTCTGTCCCATTCTTATAAAGTTCTCTCCCTTCTGTCAGTGATTGACTTAGATCCTGTAACTGTCCCCAGAGCACAGGACTTGGAACAACAGGTTACCAAAAATGGGTTAGCAATAATAACAGGAAAGGTTTGTGTTTCTGCTGATGAATTCTCATTGTACTGATCACTTAGTCCATAGCATTTTAAGAAGTGTTTTCTTTCAAGAAACAAATGATCTGACAGTGGACATCAAATATTTAAATTATCCTAATCTACTTTTATTTACAGTCCCGGTTGACAACTCTGTGTTTTCCTTTTTTTCATCCTAGTCCAAAACATCCTCCTCCTTAGAATGGAAAGTGAATTTAAATCCTGTTCCTTTCTTTCAAGATTTTATCTCCTAGCTCAGGCTCTGCCTGTAAGCCCATCCAAAACTGTTTATGTTCCTTTTGTTCCGAGGTGTAGCCACATGTTCCCGGGACCATTCAGGTGGGGAACCCACCTGCTGGGTCTTGGAGCCAGTGTGCCGGGCATTTCCCTTCCACACCAAAGAAGACACATAATCACTTTGTCACTTTCATGGCACCTATTTTACTGCAAAGGACTTTCCCTTTTAGAGAATCCCCCTAATTCCTTAATTGCTGTCTACTAAAGACCACTTGTTTTGCAGCACTGATTATCTTTGGAGTGTATACAACCTTTTGGCAGAGGAAAATTTTCATATGAAATAGGCAGAATCTGTTTTACAGGATAAATCCCTCCCCTATATCTTTGGCAGCAACATCCCATATTGTCAGTGCAGTCAGCCAAGTCTACAGCCACCAACATGCCCGAAGGGATGTGGGAGCCTAAGCTCAGTGGTCGATGCACTATAGTGGAGAAAGGCACAGAGAGAATAGATAGCCCACAAAGAAACTATTAGTGGCATTAGCAGAAATTAGCCACATTTGTGGCACCATTCAATGCCTCTGTGTTCAGTGGATTTCAGGATTCCTGCTGCGACATGTATTCACTCATCCCTTGTTCCTAAGGAAATGTCTCAGGTTTTCATCCATACCTACCATACACTAATTAAGTCTTATGATCTTAGTCAGGCTCCTATGCAATTTCACAAAAGAGTCAGGGGTCTGAACTTTAGGTCAACTTTAGGCAGGGTCTGAGATACTATTATTCCACTTTCACTTTTGTGTGATTATTGCTTCTGGTTCATCAAAATCAAGCAATTTTCCTACCTAACCTTTCCCTAGCTAATCTTTCACTTGTGTGGGAGACAACGTAGCTTCCTCTCAAAGAGAGCCATGGAAGTGCCCATTCCATGACAGATTTGAACCCACCTCCCTGGACATTTTAATGCATTTTATGACTGTGATATCTCATTCATCACACTGTAGCTTGTGGTTATTAGAGGAATATGAGAATTTGTCCTATGTAAGATACTACTTCCTCGAAAATCAAACAAATGCCAGGCTATTGTCTGTCAATCCTTCCACCTTTCATCATCACCTGGCCGAGATTTAACCACAGGAACAATGATAAAGAATAGTCTGTAACTTGCTAATGTTTTTATCCATTCATATCACTAGCAAAGGAATGTTGGCAAATATAAGTTTGCCCTTGCAAAAGTTGTTGCTAAAGTTAATATTCCCATGGAGCACAATAAAATCAAATAAAATCTTTTTCTTGAGTCTCCCTGTGTGCTGAACAATGCTTCAGCACCTTTTAAAGTTCATGGGCATCTGCAGTCAAGAAGTACTAAACACTTCTACTATAAGTTGATTGGAACAAACATGTCTTGGTGTCAAACTCCCAAGTTTTATTTTAACAAAGCTTGGAGAAAAGCTGCTACACAATTATTAAAGTCAATGGAATTCTTTCAAAAGCTTCATGTCTGATTGAGATGACTGGTATTCAGTATTTTATCTGTAATTCAGTAAAATAAAGAAGTCTTTAGTTTGTATGCCTTTTTATGTACTAACAAAAAATACATTTTTTGTCTCATCCTGATACTGGTTCAGTCTTTGTTGGCATTTGGCATTAGATTTCCTAATGGATCTCTTGGAGCCCTTCCAAGAAGAAAAAGAAGGGGAGACAGAAGAGGGGGGGAGAGAGAGAAGAAATAAGGAGAGAAAGAAAATTTGATTTATGTGTTGTTTTTTTTTTTTTTTTTTTAAACACTTCTCTCTAAATAACATGCAATGAACTAGAGGGTTTCAGTGGTAAACGCTGAAATATTATAAGCAGTGCAAATGGCTGTGGATTCTTCCCATCTGTCATGGACTGCAACTGAGCACTATAACAGAAAAGTGATATTAGTTTCAAACCAAAAACAAATCATCAAGCCAAGTCTGTATGTCTAATCCTACCTACACTGCCCTACCAGTGACCTTTCCATGGCCAGGACAAATCATATTCTATAGGGAATTCATAAATTCATTCTTCATGCTGGCTCATTTTGGGTCTCCTTGTGGAGAAAAAGAAAACCTCAGATCCCTCACACTGGACCCACCACATTAATGTTTCAGACTTTGGCAATGCTAAGCTTCTCTCTACCCCAGTCCAGCCAGACTGCTTTCATATTGAAGGTCTCTGAATCATCTACCAGGACATTATAAGGGCTAAGGCATTAGCAGCTGATGCCTGTCCCCGAAGCATTCATGTAAACTGGGAAAAATAATGGAATCTCACTCCAGACATGGATAACAAACAGGGAGAAAGCCTTTTACAGATACAAGAGTAAGTGCAAAGATAATTTCTGCATATGTTTAGCATCCTCTTCCAAGGCCTAAGCAGTTGCTCTTACAGGAATAGTAAAATCCAGTGAATTCTGTTACATGGGGCAAGATCAAAGCTGCTTCTTTTCCACATAATTGACTCAGGCCAAGCTAGATTAATTTCTGAAGTTAGATTCATTCTGCTATAATCTTTGTGTCAAATGACATCCCATTATGTATAATCTCATTCATACACGAAAAGAGCCTGATTAGTTCATGCCTACTTGTTTGAGAAAGACAGCCCCAAACAAACCCATCAATTGGAACCTATTGGTAGAAGAAACAACAACATCATTCTTATTTTAAGATGTCATCAATAGTCCAGAAAAGGGAAGTGAAAAGATGTTCCGCACAGTGGGCTACGATATGAAAACAAAGTATTTATGCTATATTGCCTTGCTTTAAGACACATATTTTAGAGTGGGAAACCAGTAAAGTTTCTCACAGATGACAGCTAAATCACAGATACACAGAATATCTGAAATAAAGCAGGCTTAAAGTACCTTTCGTGCCTGAAAATACAAGTGTCTGAAAAAACAGGCCTTTAAAAAAAGTCTTTATGTGACAAGGTCCAAGGCCAAACAAGATGTTTGTGTTTGAATCTGGGAAAGGACTCAGGCTTCTCAAATCCACATCTTAAACAAATGATTCGCCTTTGTTTGCTTCTGAAAATGCTAATTTGCACATACAAATTACTAGTGTGCACCTATGACCATACATGTTTGTGGGAGCAAATTTAGAGATTGCTTTCCCAAAGCTAACTCATGAATCCAAGCTTATAGAAAGTCTCCACACAAAAGATAGGTTTCTGAAGATAAAGAATCACAATTTCTAATCAGTTTCATTGATGTTCAGTGTTTCTTGTCACCATGGTAACCTGCACACACAATAAATGGTGTTTTGTTTAATCAGTCATGAGAAAGAAGCCTGGGCATGGTGAATCAGACTGAACCAGAAAACAGTTTCCCTTCCTGCCCTAATCAAATAACTTTCGGTGTAAACTATAGGACAATTCCAATCAGCAAGACAGGATCAGGCCATGAAATTCAGATCTCAGTCCTGTTTTTCAGACACTCCTCCAGAAGCTCAGATAAAAGTTTTTACTTCTATTTCAAAGACAGCAGTTTCTACAGGACGGGATTAGTTCAAGGTTCTGATTTTATCTTGCCTATACCATAGGTAGCTTGCACCAGGCTGAAGTCCAGCAGAAGCAATAGATGTCAGAGCCAAAAACTCAAATAATTTTAAGCTCACATAAGACTGAAAATAATACATGAGAAAATAATTCTTAAAAAGGGAAAATGTCCCAGATTTAATAACAATGGAAATAAAATTTTCCTTACTCAAAGTCAATGCTTTAAGGCATCCATGGCGGGAGTCTGCCTTGCACCAGAGGAAAAAAATATATAATTCATATATAGTTATATGTTTTTAGATAGAAATATAAAATCGTGTAAAATAAAAAGCATTGAGTAAGAGGAGGTTTCTGACATTCTCAGAAAACAAGTATAAAGCAGCATTCACGTGGCTGGTCCTAAACCAGTTGTAGAGTAAAAAAGGATTACCTTTGATGTATGAAGATCAAACCCGCTTTTTTTTCAGGTAATAAGATCTCTCTCAGATGGATTTCAGTAATATGAACATGTTTTCCATGGCATGGTAATAAAAATAAAACAATGCAATAAAACTCCATCTAGGACCAAGTCAGTCACTCTTGAATTCTTAGTGGAATGTCAAAGAAAACTCACAGTTGGTGTTAACAGTTTCTAATGTAACAGTGATATGCAAAGAAAATTCATAAAAGCAATGTGGGCAGTAAGACTTGAAATAATTTTGCAGCTCTGGTGACATAACAAGCTTGATCAAGTGGCCTATGATATAACCACAGCTGTAACAATTTTTCCAGGAATTTCAGTTTTTAAAGGAGTTTTAGGAATGTGGGTGGAGAAGGAATATAACGTAAAACTTTCCTTTTTATCTGTTTTCAATTCCTGCTCAGACTATACCCTGTACCTCATTCCTTGCTAATTGTACCTTCCCTTCTAGAGGCACTAAAACCTCAACATTACCACAGCTATTGCTTTCATCACAGTTTCACAAGTAACTAATTTTTTTTTTCAAAGCAAACCAATTTTTTTTGAGTACTTGATCTTAGAATTTTTAAGTACTGCTAATTTCAATATATTAGAGAACATTTCTGTGCAAATACTTCAGAGATAGGTAAGATAAAAACAGAGGCTCAGTGTGAGAGAATGGGAGAAGTAGGAACAAGACCCTGCGATTCTGAGAGTGGGAACCCTTTCCACCCATTAAGTAGAAACTTTCATAGTGGTTTCTGAACTTCTGGGACACTTCTGATCAAGGCAGGACAAGTGGAAGTGAGGGCTATCAAATGCCATGCCAAAGCCAAGGAGAAACATAAGAGCAGAAAAAATTACTGTGGCTATCAAATTCACATTCCTCGTGGATGGCACCTTGGTAATAACAGCACACTGAACTGCTTTGTTTTAACATATTTGCAATGGGTTGTTTCCAGTGAAATTTTACACATTATGAAAGAAAAAATGCCAGAAAAAATGCCAAATGTGTTATTTTCTGTCTTTTGTTTAAATCCTGCTGTGGCTCCCATTGGTATCAGTCGTGTAAACGCAGGGAAACACCTGTACATTTACTCACTTCATCTATTCAGTTCAGTCACAGAACCAAGTTTCCACTGCAGTCTTTGCTTTTTACCTAATTTTCCATCTGAGCTGGCAGAAGATCAAGAAGGTCAAATGATTTGCTCGGGATCACATAATGAGTCAGAATCTTGAGCCCAGATTAAATGCAGGGCAGTCTCTGTCTCCAGTGCACAGGACTTGCCTACTCAGTAAACCACACAAGTTCCAGCTGTTTTCCCTCCCCGCATGAACAGAATATGAGGAAGTTTGTAGAGAATCTGTCTAAAGCAGAAAATCATCCAGCAGCAGGCTGTCTATAGTGAAATGCTGGATTTAAGGTGGGGATAAATCAATACCCGAACTGTGTGCTACCTGGTACTGTACTTTCCATTTCTTATCCCCTTCAAATATCTGTCTTATTCAAGAAATAAGGAGAGGTTTTTTTAAAATTTTTGTTATCACATGTGATCTCTGAAGACAGAGACAAAAAGAAAATATTTAACCGCAGAACATTTCCTGCAGCCACGGGAGCTCATGCTTTTATTCATTTGGCAGGTGGAGAAGCTGCACCACTATTAAGTAAAATCACAGCAGAGGAGAAGCCTAATCTAGATGAATTACAAGCAAGAGTCAGTGTTTCAAATATTCACCACAGATACAAATTAATCTTCATGGCAGACTTAGAGAGCTCTTACAGGTTACTGAGGATTCCTGAAGGGAAAGTTAAGAGTACATATAATTTCTACTGGAGTAAGGTAGGAGCATTAGGAATTATCACTGCAGCTTGAAAGCTCTCAGTTTTTTTTTACATCTTGTCTGAGTTAATAAATTTCAGCTTTAATAGGTAAAGGCTGAAACTTGTCTTGCATGGGAGACCACTAAAATACCAAACTTAAAGGAGAGGGTGAGGAATCTGTTGCTACTCTACACATCACGCAAGTTCTGCAGCAGCCCTAAAAAACCCAAGGTACACTTTATGTACTTAATCAGTTACAAGGTTAATTTAAATTAAACACTATTCTTAGTAGGAATGCTGCTGAATACTTTTGAAGAAAACTATGTATGTCACAAACAGATGAGGGACTCCTGATCTGTTAATCAGTGGTGTCAACCTAAGTAACCTTTTGAATGCTACACTGGTCACAGCTCTATCACTATTTACTCTCTGTCATGGCATGCAACAGACCTGTTACTTACAACCTCACCAAGTCCTATCCACAAAGGATTGACATTTTGGCCAGTCCAGCTCTTACCACCCTGACTCTGTCAGACCCTCACCGTTGATCCCAACAAGCATTTACCAAAATCTCTGTAAAAGGCCCTCCAAAGGCAAAGGCCTAGGAACATTTCAGCATCTACCTATAAGTTGGACTGTAACTGTCCCTGAATTCCTCAGTCCTATCCCCATTGTGATGTTCCTGTTACCAGTAAAATCCCACATGCAGAAAGCAAACTGGTGGGAGATCATCCTCAAAGAAAATGCACATTCCTCTGGAGGAGGCATCTTGTATCCACATCCTAAGTATTGCTCTTTGCATAGTGCTTGGTTTCTACCAGTCACAAAACTGCTTGCTGCACCCTGGTAGTGCAGAGACTAAAGTGCACCACTGAAGCACAGACACAGAAAAGCCACAGCTTAAAAGAATGCTCTAAAAATAGATACACTCCACGTGATCCTGCTCTAGGACGCTCACACCCGAGAGGCTGCTCTTTCTCACCTACCCACTAGATCATAACAAAGCAGAACACGTGTATGAAGGTGCTGATCCCCAGGAAATGCCAACAATTCAAATTATAGCAATGCACGTCCCCTGAAAACATGTCCTACCTTGACATCCACCAGAATGATGAATAAAGTTCAAGACCATTTATTTTAATCATATGATGCTCCCCAGTTTGCTAGCAAGATGTACAAATTATTTTATACACCTTTAGGTAAAGACTAGTGGTTGACAGCTTCTTGCTTTGAACCTTCAGAACTGGATCATAAAGGTGACATTGACTCATCCATCCTAGAGCAGGAATATTCTGCATTGCTGACACAGGCCTACAGAAGGAATTCCCTCGAGAGGGAGAATGTGCTTTCTTGTCCATGTTTATGTTGCACTTGTCTAGCCTTATTTTCTCTAAAACAAAGGGAGATCACTGTGCATACCAATGTGTGCCTACACCTCTCTTTGTGTTTCTCTGTGCATGTGTGTGTGTGTATATGTATAAATTTGCATATTAAAAGCTTGACAGATTAATTCACTATGTGCATGCTTGCTCCCAAGGAGCACGCCAAGCATCTGGCTTAATGTACAGTGGGAAGGGCCTCCAGGGATGAGCACAATACCTGAGTCTGCCTAGAACAAACCACCACCACTTCCACGCACGGAGGATGCTAACAGGGTTATAGCCCCCATCTGCTGCCAGCACACTTTCTTTTAAAAGTTACAAGATAAAGTTCAACTTTATAATTCCTTGTAAGTTCACACAAACAAAATTTACTCATAGGAAAATTACTGGGATTTAAAAGCTGTGAATATAAAAATATAAAACTCAGATATGTGGCTGACTATGGCCTGGTCAAATATGCACAAAGCTCTCAATCATATATTATGAATGTCAAGTAAAAGAAAATGTTAATTTTCTGATTCCTCTCACGGTTGTCTGTGACCCAGTTATTTCCATTAGTACTACTCACACTCTTAGTGCGACATCTGCTTTGACAATCTGAATTTGTTTGAGCTGAAACTCACATCATATTATCATCTATCCAATAAACTCATTTTTAAAAAACACAAGAGAGACAAGTACACTGATTAGAATACAATTTCTATTGGCAATGAATATCTCAGATATGAAGAAGCTATACCCATTTTGCTCAGGCAAACCTGTTGGCCTGTTCATCAAACACAGACAGCTCCATAGCTGTGATCAGAAACCCTAAATGGACAGGAAAATCAGTGGAAATTATTCTTATTACCTTTCTGCAGCTTAAATGCAATTTCAATGCACTTAAGGGCCATTTTACATTGTTAGAGCTCTGCAAAGATTCCTTAATTGTAAATAAAAGCAATACCTAAATGTTCTAAATGCTTTTTCTTTTTAAATTAGTAACCTTCTCTTCTGGGGGATATAATTAATCAAGCAACACAAACCAGATGAAGATGTACTTTCTTTTGCTCCAGAATAAACACTCTTCAGATTTAATAAAAGTTACTCTGAATTCATGCTGAATCAGAAAAGGAAGAGCAAGCCAGTTTTGACTACACTCCTTCTGCTACAGTGTTCGGAACTCTCAGGATTTGATTGCACGTAACATCTTCATGTTTTGGTTCAGACCTTGGCTGATGTAATTGTGGGCCACCATGTGACCTCTAGGAGGAACATTTGCCAGCGTGACTTGGGTGTATCCTGAAGACACAAAAACAAGAAGTCAAATAAAAAGAACTTCGTAGGGATGGCAGCTTCAAATTCTCATGACCTAAGCAAATCTCATGATGCTTTGGAGGCTCGCTGATGGGCAAGGGAGGAGAAGCTTACACTTGTGGTTGGCAATGCTGCTGATATTTTACAAATTATGGCATCAGAAAGCCACTTGGAGAAAATCTAGCACTCACAGCCAAGAGAGAGGCAAAGTGCCTTGCCTTCCAGAACCCACAGACCTGCCCAAAGAGAGCAAATCTCCAGATAACCTCCTGTGGGGACTCTTTCTCTAAAATGACCTGGTATTTCTACTCTTGGAGAGATGGATCTGGGAAGCTCACACTGACCCACCATAGTCATCCTTACAGAAACTGTGGGGTTTCTTTTTAGAGTCAGGAAACAGCATTTCCTGTTTCCTAAAGAAACTCTCTCTAGGAAGTGCTAGATTTCAGGATCATATGTACCCAAGGATGTCCCTCCACTCCCCCTGCCTCTTCCAGATAGAGGGAATAATACAAAGATGCACATTCTTATTGGCAGATATTAGGTAAGATATTAGACCCAAATGGTTACTATTTCTCCCAAGATTTTACACACAGAATACTCTTAACTTTCATTAGTAGTGACTCTTTGTATCAGGCTCACAAAATTCAATAATAGTTTTTATCTGAGAGAAGTTTTCAGTTGTCCTCCAAGTGAAATAAGGCATTTTTGAGTGGCTGAGTTGCGCATCAAGAAACAAGAATTGTAAATAAGGAAGTACTTTGACTAGTGTAGAAGATTGATGCAGCACCTGACAGCTTTCATTACGTAAATCTAATTTATTTCAGTAAACAAGTGACTGGAATCATGCATCATTTCTAAACGAGCTGACCCTCAGGTTTACATGGTTGGCTGATATGGGT